>NC_139258.1:13019378-13619378 GCF_977018435.1 Lepisma saccharinum
CACTATATTGATGCGTTCACTGGTTTCAATTAATTAAACTACGGGGATCGTTACGGTGAACGCTTTAGGGATCAGATGGTAGAGCTAGGTTACGTATATGGTCCCCATACAATCTCGCTGACAAGCTTCTGGCAGGGAGTGGAATGATTTCAAGGGATGTAGACGACGTACATCTTACCTCTCGGCCAAGCGGTTGAGTATGGACGTCAGGCGACCGAGCACGGATTCCAGAGTTGGACGGCCCACGGTATTCTTGCCCGTGGCTTGGCGACGAAACACATGCTGGTCTTGGAAGTATCGGCCCTTGAAAAGACGCCGGGACGATGGTCTGACCGACGGCTACAAGTTGTAGGCCTTGGTGCCGAATATAGTCAACTCGTGAATGTACTGCGGTTGCCTTAGGCGAAAGCTTCGTCTCGGTTTCCCGAGCCGGGCTGAGACCTGAAAGGTGTCGAGGTCTTCGCCTGGTAGCGGGTATTCTTCTGGAGGTAATTGAATTCTGAGACTTGACTGAGCCTCGAATTCTGGTGCTTAGCTCTTTTAAGCTGCTGGCAAATACTTCCTAGCTGCTTGTTCAGCACTTCCGTATTTGCCAGCCGATGACGGGCTTGAACCCGGTAGTATCGAATGCCGTCTCTCCTGACGTCATGTGTTTCCGCTATTTGTGGAATGTTACCTTTTGTTTGTAAATTGTCGCTTGACCGAGCACTGATATCTGGCGAGAGACTTTACCTTTTTTACAGAATCTCCCTTGAATCGTTCCCAAATATATTTTGAACTTTCTTGCCTGACCCTCATAAACGTGGAATAAATGGTAGCCATGACTTTTCCTGTAACCCTCGTATATCGACACACCCGGCAATCATTCCGCTACGAGTGCGTTACTCAAGGGTGAGTGACGAAAACGAGAGAGCGAAAGTTGTCCAATGCAGTACCCTAATGAGCGCTATTAGAAAGCTTCCCTAAAATTAGCCAAATCTTTTCCGGGCTCGGGAGAAACACATGCAAAGCCATGTAACACGATCTTCGGAAGTTCACCTCAAAGTACTTCTGATTGGGGGAGAAGAAAAAAGGTGACGTTCACGTGATTCCTTAACTCTGTGATTGATCTCCTCCGATTGCTTGCCAGTGGCAGAACCGAATCCAATTTTCCGTCTCCGTGAAAACCCCTCAGGACGAACTCAAGACTAGCGGGCAAAGTTTCTTTGATGCTTCCCGGGGTCTATTTACCTGCTCCCCCTGCGGCGGCGTCAGCCACAAAAGCCCCCCTCTCCAAACAACGACTCAATTTCTTTACCGGAAATTCTGTTAGAATTTTTAATAATTTGCCCTGAGGCTAAGTCAAATGATTTGCCAACAATGGAAGATTAAGGCATGAAAGGGCTATACTGTGGGTCTTAGAACGTCAGTGCTTGTTGCAGTGCGGCCAATGAAAGGGTATCACAACAACCACCTTTCTAATAAGCATATTCTTAATAGAGATATGCGCCGGTTATAGTGGTGGAGTCGTTAGCGCGCCAGACGTCCCGCTATCGATTCCTGACGTGGGTGCTTTTGTGAGCGTTCCCTCATCACATCCTCATCTCCACGATTGGACAACAGGTGGTAGAAAATCAAACCAAATACGTAAATTTATAGATATATACATCCTTAAATGTTATGCAACACCGTGCATTGCACTGATATTTGGGATACATACTTTTAAGGATACAGACGGGTTACAAAGCTGTTTTACTAACTTAACTGCATTTATACGAACTGTTCGTATAATAACGAGCACCAATATATGATAACTAGTCGTACAAAACGGATGTTCTCCGATTTCGTATTATCTTCTTCGAAACTCCCGATTCGCTTATTCATGATTGTCCATTAGTGAAACAGACAAAGGTAATTGTTGTACACTTAAACGTCTAAACATGGATATTTTTACATAGCTCTTCTCACCACCTAAGATTAATCGCTGCGATGAAAACGAATGTGCCTTGTCGTAATCAAGGTGTGCCAGGATCTGTCCCTGGTGGAGGCACAGTTCTGATGCTACTTTAAACTGTAGGACCAGTTCCGATTAGCCCATCTCTCCGGTGACATATTTTGCTACATTTTTTGACCCCATGTGTAGTGCAGGTGCATCCCAGTATCATAGTAGACGATAAGAGGTATTCAAATCCAATAGATCAAACAAATGCCTGTCTGCAGTTTTCTTCGTTCATTCACGTGACTATTCGCGATTAAAATGACCACCTGAGCGCTAGTGTCGCTTCCAATATGGCCGCTCTATGTAGGATAAATCTTCATTTACATTCAGCAGTAGTACGTAATAGGAGCGTGCTGTCATGGCTGGTATGAAAGAAACTTTTAAATTACGCGATATTTTCAAATATTGCGAATGCTATGTGAATCGCAGGAACTATAACGAAGGTGAAGAAGCTGTGCTGAGAGCGAAGCAATTAATTATGATAGGCAAAACAACACGGAAAACGCAGACGAAACTAATGTACACGCACTGGTTCTTCATACCGTTGCAGTTTTTGCCCCAAAGAGGCAGGTTGGTTTAGTAATAACACATGTTAATAATAATAAAATTCACAATTTGATCGAGGCTCTTGTTGTTGAAAGAATCAACAACATTAGCACGTAGATTTTTCTTTTCCTGGTCACCTTTATGATTACAGACATTATAACCGATTGTTGTAGGACTTATCGGCGAGAGGTGGCTTCTATAAAAAAGACTTTACTCCCCTCTTAAATAATAGACTGAGTCCCAAAGACAATGGAAAATAAGCGCTCGTGAATTTCGGGCGCGGGTTTTGTTGCAACAGTCGGCGAAAGAGAGTTACAGCGTCTGGTCTTTGTGGTTGATGTCCGCGCGCGAGTTGCTGGAAAAACGCGAAAACTTTGCAGTCGTTCGAGCTGTTGACAATTTTAGATTTCCTCACCGCGGTACACAAAAGTGCATGGATAGTTCGAGCCCAAAAGAGAACGCGAATGGTGAACTCTCAGTTTGAAAGACGAAAAGACTTGTAGCGTGATGGATCGGCGAGAGGTGGCTTCTACCGCAACTTTTTGATACAGACAGGAGGAATGAAGAGGAAGTGCTTACCAGAAGTTCAAGAATATAAGTGCTCAGTGATTTTGATAGTGAGTCTTCTTTAAGTGTTGAGAGCTCTCAAATATATGGCCTTTTTAGCGTCGATCATTACAAAGTTAAAAGTATCGCTGAACTATACAACCGTGAGTAATATTTCTCAATGTGTTATATTAGCTTCTATCTTGTGTTAGTTTTTAAGTATGGCTACATTTTTGAATCTTCACCGATACAATCGGGGCACTCTCCGTAAATTCCTGTATCTGAACCTTTCAGTATAAATCAGGTGAAGGAGACCTTCCAAGGACCTCCTTCATAATTGTTTAATGTTAATTAGAACTTCAGAAATAAAAGTTTCTTAAAGGTTATTTTCTTTTCTCCTTTATACAGCAAATCAGGTTTTGTAGAAAGCTGAAAATCCTATTTAGCTTGAACGAAAGCAGTAAGCTCATTCTAAAGCTAAATAACAACTTTTAATGTTATAACATTAGTTAACATTCAAACTACCTAGGCATTTTCATCTTCGCACTTAATCGACTTGCACCTGTTCCAAATTTCATACATACACAGAGTGTCCCACTCGTAAGGGCCC
Source organism: Lepisma saccharinum (assembly GCF_977018435.1). Taxonomy (NCBI): domain Eukaryota; kingdom Metazoa; phylum Arthropoda; class Insecta; order Zygentoma; family Lepismatidae; genus Lepisma; species Lepisma saccharinum. Next base: position 13,023,059 of record NC_139258.1, read on the forward strand.
CGGAAAAAGTGTTATAAAAATCTTAATAAAAGAGGATATGAAACCAAATTTGTACATGACATACCTTCATGGTTGAGAAATGAAGGTACATTACAAGAAATGCTGGAAGTGGCCTCCCCCCACCTGTATACACAGTTCAACAGAAGGTGGGTGTGTTCTGTGAATTATCACAGCGGCGCATCATCGGGCCATTTTCTTGACACTACTGTCAACAGTGATGTGTACCAGGCATTGTTTCATGAATTTGTGAACCAGTTGGATGACGAGGAACTGACACTTGGCTGGTACCAGCAAGATGGGGCAACATGCCACACGTCTGACGGGAGTATGGCTGCGGTGGAATCATTTTCCCTGACCGAGTGATTTCGAAAGGATTATGGCCCCCAAGGTCACCGGACTTGACCCCTGACATTTTTCTGTGGGGTCACCTTAAAGGTAGTGTGTATAACAACAAACCACGCACCATCGACGAGTTACGTGAGAACATCCGCCGTGAAATCCAGGTAGTCACGCCGAATACTCTGGCAGCAACATTCACGAACATGCAGCGCCGTGTTGAACTGTGTATACAGGTGGGGGGATATCACTTCCAGCACTTCTTGTAATGTACCTTCATTTCTCAACCATAAAGGTATGTCATGTACAAATTTGGTTTCATATTCTCTTTTATTGAGATTTTTATAACACTTTTTCCGGGACCCTTACGAGTGGGACACCCAATGCATTGTTTTCGAATAAAAACTTTTATTCTTAAAGAACAATTTAAAACTTTACTTTCATGGTAATTGAATCATCTTTCGAACAATAAAGTGAAACAGACGCGTGCATTCTTAGTAATTCCCTTGCTGCATTTCAATGCTATCTCCCCCATGCCAATCTTCAGTCAATCAATTCCGTTCTCCCTGATTTATTCACAAATTTCATTTTATTGCTTCCACGGGGTGGAAACACATGCAAATTTTCACTTTTCCTGATCCACAATACGATTCAGAGCAAAAACACTGAACAGTAGACGTTAATCTTTCGAACATTTCCCATGCTTTGAACGACTTCCTATTCTACATAGAGAAGTTCCGGAAAATCCCACCAGATGGCATATCGCTAGGCTTACCATAATTTTTTTGGTCCAACCCAGGACATATTAGCGATCAACTCGTTACTGCTGAATTTAAGTTTTTTTTTACAAAAATAAATTGAAATGACTTAAAAGCCTTAACATTTTATTGGAACATTAAACTATAAATTGTACAAAAAAATATTAACATTATTTTCTAAAATCGATCAATTAATTTTCAAATGTTTAATTGAATAATACATTTTCTGATGTTCAGGAAACCTCTCTGTTAGTTGACTCAGTTGTACTTTTCACTAGACATGACTTTTTTCAGAAATGGCATGTATGTTTTAATAACATCATAAAATTCACTACATGAAAGTTCTGAATTAATTTTAACTTTCAACAGATGTTTAACAGTGGATACTAGAAGTCTACCGCTTTCTGCAGACCAAATATTCCCCATAATTGAAAATACTCTCTCAACTGGAGCAGATGCTTCAGGCAAAGACGTAGCAAACTCAACCATTTTAGAAATGTTGGTACATGAAATATCAGTCTTTTGAAACACCTTAAAAATTGCTTGCCACGTCTCTTTAATAGTATCTGGTACTTTTTCAGAATTTAAACCACAACCTACCTTTTGGTTTTGAATTACCTTGTTCATTAAATAGGTCATCAATATTTACGGCATCTTTACAATTGCATTAATAACTTGTGCAATCTTTTGTAAATCAGAAAAGGTATAATTGATCCTTGCCGGTCATAAATTTTGGTCGTGAATATTCTATACGGGTAGCTATTTTCATGTTCAGATTCTCAAATCCCCGGACATTTTGCAATCCCGGACATCACCCCGGACAGCTCTAAAAAACCAGGACTGTCCGGGCTAATCCCGGACGTATGGTAAGCCTACATATCGGACAATTTTAATCGCTGTACAGCGCTCCAGAACGTAGTGGAAACTCCAAATACACTAAGCATGGGTGCCCCCCAAAGTCCTATGACGCACTCCCCCCAAAAAGGTAGAACATTCGCCCTGCCCCCCCTTTATGCCGAATTGTTTACTCAAATTATTTTGGCCAGACAAAATTTGGTGAACAATATAATACGGTCTTATTTAAGCAATATATATTTACTATAAGTAATTTATGCTCACTTTCATGTTTCCTAACATAAAACGTACAAAACTGCCCAGGCTCACTGCCATTGTTAAATTATAACAATATTAAGCTTTGTTTCCATGATATGAAAAACTCAATATGCTGACCAAGGCAGAAAATTATTTTATTTTAAAACATAAACTAAACGTAACGTTTCAACTTTCTAGCAAGGTCTTCTTCAAACTCTGTACCCAGTACAAATGAAACAAGGTACAAAATAGGAAGATACATATACACAAAAATCACTCCACTCCAGACACAAAATTATTAGAAAGTTGTTTTCTCTCTAGAACATTCCAGCAGGTGGCCTTCCCTTGTCAACTGTACTTTCACCTGAAAGGCTAAACTATTTCTTTCATCTAGATTGGACTCTTTATCTCACGCTCTTTTTCCTTCATTCTTCTCTCCTCTTTCTCTCTTTTCCTTTCCACTCTTTCTAACACCTTCTTCCATTCTTTGTTTATCTTCAGTCCCCCATTCCAGTTCATTGTGCCTTCTTCGCCTTTCTTCTCTATTTCCTTGGCCTCCTTCCATTTTCTCACTAGTATTCTCTTCTCCCTTTCTATCCGCTTAGCCTCATCCCACTCTGCCATGTCCTGTTTCTCTCGTGTGCTTAAATATCGCATTTCACTCTTTTAAGTCGTACATCGTCCTTATGTTGTTTCAACCTGTCTTTCAGCCTCTTTTTCGTTTTTTTCTGGGACTGAAGATAAACAAAGAATGGAAGAAGGTGTTAGAAAGAGTGAAAAGGACAAGAGAGAAAGAGAAGAGAAGAAGGAAGGAAAAAGAGCGTGAGATAAAGAGTCCAAAAAGTACAGTTGACAAGAGTAAGCCACCTGCTAGAATGTTCCAGAACAACTTTCTAATAGTCTGGAGGGGAGTAATTTTTGTGTCTATATATCGTCCTGTTTTGTACCTTGTTACATTTGTACTTGGTGCAGAATCTGAAGAAGACCTTGCTAGAAGGTTGAAACGTTACGTTTAGTTTATGTTTTATAATAAAATAAATTTCTGCCTTGGTCAGCATATTGAGTTTATCATATCATGGAAACAAGGCTTAATGGTGTTATAACGCTTGAGTGCAGACAGAGTAAAAACGTTCAGCGAACTAGACGGGGCTGGTAATAGAGGAGTCCCGGGTTCGATATCCGCTATAGCCACAGCATTTCGAGTCCTAATTTAAGCAGTATAACCAGTCCCGATTAGTCTACGTAACCATTAGGTAAGGTAAAGTTCAAAATATAGCACCGTGCCATTATCGATCTCGGGCCATTTTGGAGATAATGTGATCAGCACCACGCTCCGGCCGTCTTTATCCCGTTGATTTGAGGCTGGGAGGAATTCTCTTGGTATTCTGCATTGTCAAATTTTTCGTTTTGGGTCGCTTTCGAAACAGGTGGCACCCCCAACAAGGACAAGCACGGCGAAGCCTAATGCTTGCCGCCGCTTATCAAGCGAATGGGTCTCCGATTCCCTGCCTCAGTCCATGTTATAAAAATCTATGTTGTTAAGAATTAGTGTTGAATCTTTTCTCTAAAGATTGTTAGATTTCTTTCCATAAAAATGTTATTGTTAATGTTACAATAGGTAAATAATTGTTTAACTTAAATCAGGAAAAAATGCTGAAACTATGGAAATATAAAACAACTATGTAGTAACCATGGTAAATTGTAAACAAAATTATGATATAAAAGAGCTAGACTTTTGTAAGTCTACTTGACATTCTCCTGGTTGCCAAGAGGCTGATGGTTCAGGGGACGTTGGGTAATATCTTGCTTCAATCTTCGGATTGGCTGGTGTACTTGTACTCCATTTGGCAGATATTCCACAAACCCAACAAGGCCTAGCACGGCGTGTAGCAGCCGGTAGCAACACCGCTTTCCCACTCTTGAACTGGAGGCGGAAAGTCTGGCTTTCCTCAAGGCCATTCTTTGGCCGGGCGGGCTTTAGATCACCAATACCGGGAATCGCGTAGCAGTCAGACGCCAGACAGGAGTCTCTGATTCTATTCCCGGTATAACCATAGTGGTTTGGATACCATTTTAAACATTATAACTACGGCTCGGATAGTTATGCACTAAAAATCGCAAAATATGCATGCAAATATGCACTACAGAGTTATAAAATATGCACTTAAATGTGCACTTTAAAAACCTGTTTAATTTATAAACGCTGCATATCACAAACTATGAAAGAATATATGCCAGGCAATGAATATGCAATATTCTGAATGCTCATTCGCTACACAGATTTTTTTTAATTAATATGGTTCTGCGTTAAATGAAACACATTACAGCTCAACATCATGATTGCATTTGATAACAACTTGATCTTTTCGTTAAACTGTCTTGATAAACAAACATTCACTTGTTATCAGTGTTGCCAATTCATCTGCATCGGAGTTCACAGACTATCACCTTCTTGTGCTTTAGTGGGTGCTCAGTTGCTGTCCATATAGACATTTACCGTGTTGTGTGTTTGTGTGTTTGTTCTAACGTAAAGAATGAGCAATTGTGGTGAGTGTAATAAACCAGTTTCTCGGAATGATGTTAACGCCAAAATAGTATGTACTGACTGTTCCAAGCTATGGCATATTAAATGTGTGAACATTAATGAAACCGATCTGGAGTTTTATAAATCTGAAAATCGACCATGGAGGTGTAAATCATGCAACTCTAAAAAAAGACGATCTATGCATTCTGAAGAACCTTTAGTAGAAGGTGTTCCCTCTTTGCAAAACATTTTTGATTCCGTGAAAGAGTTAAAGGAAGAACTTATTAATGTTAAAAAAACAACTAAGGAGACGGAAATTGAACTTGGTAAATCATTAGAACTGTTACATGTAAAAATGGATGATAATTCTAGTCTAATAAAATCCCAGTCGGACAAAATCAACGCCTGCCTCGCCCACATCGAAGAACTGAAAAAGGAGAATACCGAGTTGAAACAAGAATTAAAAAACACTAAAGTTCAACTTGATGAATTGGAGCAATATAGCAGAAGGAATGCATTGGAAATTATTGGTATTCCAGGAAAATCTAACGAAAATGTTTATCAAACTGTTATGGATGTTGGTAGGGCCCTTGATTTGGAAATTAAAGAGGAAATGATAGATGTATGTCATAGGCTTAAGAATTCTAGCAATCATAATTCTCCGGGTATAATTGTAAAGTTTGTAAGAAGAGTGGATAAGGATAAAATGATTGAAAAACGCAAGGTAAAAAGAAATTTAAATACAAATCATCTGGGGTTTACGAATAATCAGCCAATATATATCAATCATAGTCTTACTCCATATAGGAAAACCATTTTCGGACAAGCTAGGAAATTACAAAAAGAAAAAAACTATGCCTATCTTTGGATAGATAGTTCCGGCTCTATTCGTTTAAGAAAGACCCCAAATGACAGGCAAGTTTTTGTAATAAAAACTGAAACAGATATACAAAATATTATGTAATCATGGTGAGTTGAGTCACGGATTATAATGAATCACATAATGAATTGAATTTATACTATCAAAATGTAAGAGGTATTAATACTAAGCTTAATGATGTATATCTAAGTATTCTAAATGAAAACTATGATGTAATTGTTTTTACAGAAACTTGGCTTTCCAATGTTATTAACAACTGTGAATTTATTGATACTCGCTATGCTGTATTTAGGCAAGATCGGTTACATAGAAGAGGTGGTGGCGCATTAATTGCAGTAAAGAGTATTTTGAGGACCAAGAACATTGAAATAACTATAGAAAATATTCAGATTGTTTGTGTTAAGATAATAACTAGTGTTTCTTCCATTATAGTGGTTACAGTTTATTTCCCACCTAATACTAAATTACAAATTTACAATATGTTTTTTGCCAGAATGGAAGAGCTATGTAATATACATTCTTGTGGTCTGATTATTGTAGGAGATTTTAATATTCCAGAAATTGTAGATTCTAATTACGACTTAGAAAATGGTTGTCCTTTTTCCTTAACATTATTTAGATTTTTAAGTTTACTGGAATTACAAAGCATAAATAATGTAAAAAATAACAACGGAAAAACGTTGGATTTGGTACTGACCAACTTGTCTAACAATGTCGTGGTTAATCATAACTATTTCCCTCTTTTAAGCCCTGATGCTCATCATCCTCCCTTATTACTTCAAGTCCACCGCTTTTATGACAAAACTATTCATAATGTTAAGTCACGTTCTATTTATACATATGATTACCGTAATGCCGATTTTTTCAATATATATAGAAATCTTAATCAAACTGATTGGAATCCTTTAACATTATTTAAGAATCCCAACGTAGCATTGGACTACTTTTATGAAATTTTAGATAAAATTATTCGTAATAATGTACCCATAAGGAAGCGTAATAAGAGAAAATCTTACCCGCCTTGGTTTACACTGGATATTATAAGATTACTTAAATATAAAGAATATTATAGACATAGACGTAAATTGTCAGAATATAACCAGAAGAAATTTGTTGAATTACGCAGAAAATCAAAATCTATGATAACTAAAGCTTACAAGATTTACATAAAGAATTCTGAAGAATCCATAAAAAATAATCCTAGGTCTTTTTGGAGTTATATTAAGGGTAAAAAGAAATCAACTAATAATCAGTGTAGTTTAACCTATAATGGAGTATTACTTGACAATAACAAAGATATAGCTAATGGTTTTGCGCAATTCTTTAAGAGCGTTTTTAATGATTCTATTCCAACTTACTCAATTCCTAGTGAAGTACCTATGATAGTAAATCAACCATTGGTATTAGATAGTATTACTGAATCTGAATGTGAAACTTCTATTAGAAAACTGAAATCGAAGAAAGCTAGTGGTCCAGATAGTATACCAGTTTACATATTTAAAGGATGTACTGATTGCTTATTGTTTCCTCTATGCACCATATTTAATTTGATTATAACCACCCAAATTTTCCCCGATAGGTGGAAAATAAGTAAAGTAACTCCTATACCAAAATCTGGTAACGCCAATGAAATCATCAATTATAGGCCTATATCTTTAATTTCAACACCAGCAAAAATTTTTGAACACATTTTATATAATAGAATTTGTTATCATGTTAAACCGTATATAACTCACCATCAGCATGGTTTTATATCCAAAAGATCAACCTTAACTAATCTTATCTCATTTACCCAATTTTTGGCAGACTCATTTAACAATGGTTACTCTGTTGATACTATTTATACAGATTTTGCTAAAGCTTTTGATAAGTTAGATCATGATATATTAATATATAAGTTAGCAAATTTCGGTTTTTCGTTTCCACTGTTAAAATTAATAGCATCGTATTTAAAAAATAGGAAATTTTATGTCACCTACAATTTTGAATCATCCCCTTTATATTGTGTTACATCTGGTGTTCCGCAAGGCTCAAACTTGGGTCCCTTACTTTTTATAATATTTATTAATGATTTATCCTCTGTTATAAAAAATTCTAATTATCTGCTTTATGCTGATGACCTAAAAATATTTAAATCCATTACAAATATAAGTGATTTAGCGCAATTACAGAAAGATATAAACAACTGCTTTCAGTGGAGTGTCACCAATAAGTTAGATTTTAATATAAGTAAATGCAGAACTATTACGTTTAGCAGACATAACTTATCTTATACTCATAACTATACTATGAATGGAATAGTTTTAAATAGAGTTAAACTTATAAAGGATTTGGGACTTTTACTCGACTCAAGGCTTACTTACAGAGAGCACGTACAAACATTAGTATCGGATGCATTTAGAATTTTAGGCTTTATTTTTAGAACTACCAGAGAAATTAATAATATTCAAGCTATTGCTTCAATATACAATTCGATATTAAGAAGTAAGTTAGAGTATGTTAGTGTCATCTGGGATCCTTATTTTCAATGCTACCGTGATTTAATTGAAAATGTTCAGAATAAGTTCGTAAGATATTTATATTACAAAAAATTTAAAAGATCTTCATATTTAGAAAGAATATCCTATAATACTATTTTATCTGAATTTGGGTTCTCTTCATTACAATCAAGAAGAGAACTAGCCAAACATATTTTACTTTATAAATTTATAAATAACTTAATTGATGCTCAAGATTGTCTTCAGTTGATAGGATTCACAATTAAACCTAGAACGCTTCGTTCTTATTTGCCATTTTCTTTCGTTAATTCTAAAAATATTGTACATCAGAATTCAGTAATGGTTCAAATATGTAAAGCTCATAATGTACTAATACAAAATAATGTTAATATTGATTTTGCTATGTCCTACAAGAAATATTTATCTGTCATTAAACAATTTTATTCTTAATTAGTATTTTGTTTAAAAAATTGTAATTCTATATCTCAAGTTATTTTATCAATGCTAAATATAATTTTATAATACAATGTAATATAACACAAACTGAAAATAGGCATTAATATCATTTAATTATTTGTGTATATGCAATTGGTTTATGTGTTTGTATATGTTAATATTTATGTTTATGTATATGTTAATATATGTTTATGTATATGGATATTATGTACCATAGTTTATTTACTTGTAAGCCCCCGTTGTAAGTGGAGCAATAGCTCTGTTATGGGGAGTATGTATAAATAAATAAATAAATAAACATGTCTCAAATTTTCGAACTTGAAACTCCTTCTGTTTTCACCTACAATAGTCTTATATTCAGAAAACACACGTTCCACTTCGCAAGATACAAGTATTTTGGGGCAACTAATCAGACACATCAAGTTCCAGATCATCCACACGTTCTCCATTTGCGATAAGAAACTTACACGCGGCCTTGCCAGCTTAGTATATTGTTTAGGTGAGAATGACGTACTTGCCACATTTCATACAATCCAGGAAAAAGGACAGAAGAAATACAGAAAAGATCAAGAAAATAAAAACGAGGAGATGAAAAATAAATACAGTATATGCTCGGTGTTGATTGTGGGTACAAAAATATGCACATCAACTTACTTTCATACAAATATGCACCTGCATATGAAATATGCATTTTTAGCTAAAAATTCTTAAATATGCATTTGCATATGTGTGCATAAAGTGGACTTAAACAAAACTAGCGAAACATCCATTTAGTGTGGATTTAAACACAGAACCTCCGAACGCAATACCTATTCATTGTGCTGCCGTAAGCTTGTGTATGAATGTATCCGTGTGTGTTTTAGTATGCCTTCGCATGTGGAAACACGGTTTAACGAGCAAACAGACTGATGAATTTGCTTAACATCCTCCACCAGAGGCGCTGTACAAAATCCAGCATTATTGATGCGTGTGTTTCGGACAGCTTGGTAGAGGGTGATTACCAGCAATCATCGCAAATGCTATTTACACTGTTCGCTCTCCCCTATCCCTGATTTGCTTAAATTAGCAAACCAGAATCTCACCTTGCACTGCAATACGATATCATGGACAGACTTACAGTAGAGAGGCACACAAGAAATATCGCCAAAGGCCTTCCCAATGACATAGCAGTAGCCTTGTAAGTAAGGGGTCCCTGGTTCGATACCCGGTGGAGGAACATGGTGGTTTGGATCTAACTTTAAACTGTAGGTCCAGTCCCGATTAGCCCTTGTGCATAAAGTTGACTTAAAACAAATCAAGCAATCAATACAGGTTGGTTCAAAAGTGCCAACCCTAAATTTCATTCCCTCAAACATTAAAACCGTGTCTTTGTGTACTGAAATGTTTTTTGTGGACATAGGTTACTTCATACATCATATACTAGAAATTAATAATGCCTCAAGGCAGAGTAATTTGGGGTTTGCAGAATGCCAATTTCAGGAATGTAATGTATTGTCAAGACCATGTTTTGCATATTAGAGCGTCGCTAATCTGTAAATTGTGATGGATTCCTAGATTTTATAGGGGAAATGCATATTACATTTTAGTGACATATATAGAGGAGAAGGTCTAAATATGGGCGAAGGTTCAAATATGGGTTTTGGAGTTATCAGCGCTCCCAGAGGCTATTAGAACTGCTTATCTGTCAAGGACAAAGGTTGCGACGCCAATTCGCAAGAGAAAGTGCTGGTTAGTTTCGGCCTTGGACGCTGTTATAGAATTGCGACCTCCAAAAACTTCTTGCAGGTATGTTTTAACTCAGCGTTTTCTGAATTCTCATCTGCTTTGTATAGGTTATGATATTAGCGGCACATAAAACAAACGTGGGCTTTTATAATGCCATGATTTGTTTGTGAAATATGTACCACAGAGAGCGAAAATAAATTGAAGAAGAAAAATAGCATGATGGTCTAAATATGGGCTATGACATGAGGTCTAATGTTGAGATCACATTTTCAACAAATATATGGATGTTTTTCTTAATTTCGATATTTCCCATTCCGCGTGATTTTCAAAACAACAGATTATTCATAAATATGAATTTTATAATGTTTTAGCGATAATTAAAATTTTAATTGCTTTTTGTGATATTACCACTAGTAGCCCATATTTAGACCACAATTTTGAAATACATCATTTTATCATTTTTTGGAAATTGCTTTTTTTTTAAAAAAAAAAAATGGAGACCTTCTATACATTAGCATGTTATTACATTTAAGTATATATTTCATAGATATGCATTTTAAAGGCAGATGCATGATATATTATTTTTTTATCTCCGAAAATGACAACATAAAAAGGGGGGCCCGTATTTAGACATTTTCCTCTATAGGTTAGCAACACTGACAATTAGAATTTTATCAGCAGATGGACGTAACACATACTGACCTGGAAAAGCATTAAGTCATGTTGTGCCTTTTGGAAAGGAGTTGTGAATTTATGGCATTTGTCTTTCGTTTTGCTCTGTAAAGAATGACGTAATTGCACGATGACAGCCGAAAGGACACGAGTACGCATTCGGAAGAACGGAGAGAAACCACTTGACTTCTGGCATGGAAGTTCCACTAGTCGCTTCAGATTAGAGCTGCATTCATGCCCGTAATGATTTCTGTAGTTCCTTCAATGAATTTAGCTATACAAGAAAAATCGAAGCCGCACGAGGACAGCCGGAACAACCCGAAAGCGCATGTTCGGGCGTCGAAATCTGAAATACATTCCTGGGCCTTCTGGCATGGAAATTCCATAAGCCACTTCAGAACTGCAGTCCATTCACAACTCTAATAGTTTTTGTAGTATTTTTAATAGAATTGTCCCTGCACGAAGACAGCTGGAATGACACGAGAACGCATTCGGAGGCCTAGAGAGCGGAAATAAACTTCCAGATTTCTGGCATGGAAATCCCAGGAGCCACTTCAGAACTGCGCTCCATTTATAACCCTAATGTGGTTTGTATTATTTTCAATGCATTTAACTGCACAAAAAATGCCGAAATGCACAAAGATAATGGGATGATTCTCCTCTATAAAGCGCTGGATATCTGGCATGGGAATTCCGCACGGCTGGGGACTGCGCCCCATTCATAACCCTAATATTTTCTGTTGTAGTAGTAATAGATTGATACGTCCAATACATGCATATGTACAAAGACAGCCGGAATGACACGAGGCAGCATTCGGAGGGGCCGAGAACTGAAATAATATGGCATGGAAATTCCAGGATCCGATTCAGAACTGCGCGCATAATGGCGTCTGGTGCATTTACCACCACAAGAAACGGAAATCCTTTCTATAAACCTCCGGAAGTGTGTGACGAAATCCGCAAGCCGCTTTGCGCGTTGAAGTTTAGTAAACGTTACTCCATTTGATTTTACATTAAGCGAACAATGCAAATCGTCTTCTAGGTGTCGCAACGTAACTCAGGACGCCTTAGTGGGTGAAAAGTTTTATGATTGAAAGAAACGTTGCAGGACTTCTAACGCTGGTTCATGTACAGTGTCTCTCAAAAGTTTTAGAACAACGACATTTTAAACTAGGCAACCCAAATTACGTCAGACGCTATTGGCTTGCGTGTAGAGTTAGGCTCAATTTCAGGGTTGCCACACGCACAATATTTATGAAATACGCGAAAGGAATACAACCAAGTATTATTGTATAAAACTCTAAACAAATATCAGTATTACATTTGTCGCAAATAAGAAAGAAAGAAAATCGATTTTCTAGTATTTCATCGCTGATAAGTCTACACAAAGGAAGAGAGGAGAGAGAGGAAACAAAAAGGCAACAAATGAGAGGAAAAAGGAGAGAGCGAAAGAGGAAGAGGGAAAGTAAAGGAGGAAAGAAAAGATAGGACAGATGTGGATAGGAGAAGTAACGAGGAGAAGGGAAAAGATGCGAGGAGAGATGGGGAAAATGGAGCAAAGAGGAGAAGAGAGGAGGGAAAGAGATGAGAGGAGAGAAGAAGAGGATGTTTGAGAGGAGAGGAGGAGACCAGAAGAGGAGAGTTAAGAGTAGAGTAAAAGAGAGAACATGAGAAGAATGAAAAGAAGAGGAGAAGAGTGCAGTGAAGTCGGAAATCTAAGACAGGATAGGAAGTAAGAGGAGTGGAGAAGAATGGGATGGAGACAAGAGGCGAGAACAGAAGGGAAGGCGATATGACATATAAGCAAAGGAGAAGAAGGGGTAGAGAAGAAGGAGAAGGAGAGAAGAGAAAGGAGACGAGAGGAGATATGAGGTATTTGTAGAAAATATCGTCTCAGCGTCAAGAATTTATGCATTGATCAAAATATCGACATGAAACATTCAACAATATTTTAAAACAAATTGGAGAATGTATTAGATCGGTGCTAAATACCTTTTGGTTGAGTTCAGAGCGAGATAAAATCTGCCACGTAAGATCTTTGATTCTACCTGCGATTATACCACTAAAAACATAATGTAATTTTCATATTTATAAGAATTATCCAACTTTTCACCAATTCTCAATTCGTTGTAATGGAGGTTTTGTTATTTAACATTTCTCCTACCCCCATTGTTAATTCCAAATAGAATAATTCCGTTTCACACTGCGTGGAAAATGAACACAACGAGATATGTCTAAAATTTTCTGCCACTGGAGGGGTTTGAACCTACGAATTCAGGCTGACAATCTACAACGGTAACCACTACCCTACAAACTTTCCTTGTTGAGAGTTTTATTCCTTTCGCGTATTTCATAAATATTGTGCATATGGAAACCCTGAAATTGAGCCTAACTCTACACGCAACCCACCACCGTCTTACGTAATTTGGGTTGCCTAGTTTAAAATGTCGTTGCCCTAAAACTTTTGAGACACACTGTACCAGTCAACGTGTATGATAACATCTTCATTATATGACACAGGAATTGCGCTTGCTGATGTTTGTGCTCGACGAACACACGGGCCTGTGGGTGGGGGTTTAATAAAACACACCCTCCCTAATCACCTGTTGATTGTTTAGCAGCTCCCTTGAGAAGGGAGAGTCGTCCATATCGGCCCCCCCAGAGCGAAACGAAAAAGGGGTGGGGAGCTGTTGATGCGCGCGGTGATTCCGAGAGTAATTTGGCCTGTCACGGACAGATGGTTATTTTCTCCAGCCTGGTGTCGAACTGAGAGCCTCTCGACAGGGCAATATGTTAGGCATTTCTTTGTCAGCCTGCCAGAACGGGTGGGTATTGTGTGGACGTCATTGAACGGAATCTGCGATTGTGGGGTGGGAAGGGGTAAACGGGAAGCACGATCTCTTAGTTTAAACAGGGGGGTAAAAGCACAATTGAAGTTGATGTATCGAGTGACAAAGTAAGTATAGAACGCCACCCCCTCCCTCCCTAAATATCTTCCGAATACTAACACTAAACTCACAGCCATGAAATGAGGCGGGTGGCAGAAGTTCGCGCTGTTGCCACGTCGGATCATAACCCCGTGTGTTCGGAGGTTTAACGGAATGAAAGATCTCATTGCAGAGTTGGCATTTGCAATTCATGTGATACATGTGACAGTATTTGCTCAAGAGATCAGGGATGACGCAAAGTGCCCCGGAGAGAGTCGGTCTGACGCTAGAACTATAGCCTGACAAGTTAAGTCCCGATATGCGCAGATCGCTGCGGAGCACTTCCTATTACATCATCCTCCCAACCACTCTTCAACGTACTGGTCTGGCCTTGAGAGCACGAGTGGTGCCAACCCAGCAAAATTAAGCTAAAACAAATATGATAAACAATTTTTACTGTGTGGATTGGCGGTGCCGGCTCATATCAGTTTATCAGTGGTTCATTTCATTTAATCCGGTCTTTGAAAATGCGTGCGGTGCGCGGATCGTAAACTGTAGTATTACGCACGTTGCGTTAAAGTTTATAACGAAGAGAAACTTCTGGGCGAATGACTTCATTTTCTGAATGCGACATCGAGCAGTGGCCTGGTTTTTTTTTAAAGCCGAGTGGGGTCGGGGTTCTTTTGTTTATCGTACAACAATCGCTACGAGAAGGCAATCCGATAACATGCTTGCCTGTGTTCTTTTTTAAAGCACTGAAATGTTCTTGCTCTTTACTCTTGGCTCCATAATTTTGAAATGCTAAAATCAAATCATGCCGGGTCCAACGAAATCCACAATCTGCTCTGGAAAGCCCCTTAGAGGACAGGCCAAATAAATTGTTTACAATGTTGCAACATATTTGCGAAATCAGAAGGAGTTACATAAACTTAAGTATAATGTTGTCGAGTCCACAAGCGCCGCCACGGGAGTATCTCAACGGATGGTTTCTCAAGTTTTAAAAGAATTGGATTGGATTGATTTGTTGTTTTCTGGACGTACAGTTTAAAGTGGGATCCGAACCACTATGTGCCTCCACCGGGAATGGAACCCGGGATCCCTTGATTACAAGGTGACGACGCTACCACTGCGCCATCGGGGAGTTCAAGTTTTAAAAGAAGGAAAAGAGTCGTTGGCGAAAGGTGAGCTGAATTTCTGTACCCCGACAGCCCAGGAAAAAGCGAATACAAATTTCGTTGAAAATCCTCAGACCATTTCGCTCCCTCCAGGTTGCAACACTACTAACCACCGTCGCTGCGGAGAATGGAGTGGGGAAATGTGGTGCGAGATACGCAGCCCGGTTGACGTTGCCACACAGTGCACGGGAACCAGCGACTTTTGTCCCGCTCTCGCTTTCCTTTCCCAAGTGTGGCAACAGCGCAATTCTGCCCAGCCGCCTATTTTGATGACCGAGCGTTTAGTACTAATGTACTCAAAGTTGATTATCAACTTACCTGGGAAGCTCGTTTTTGTGTCTCTCTTATGGCGCAACGCGATACGAACCCTGCATTCTGGTGTCACCGGAATGCTTTCACATGTTAGGCTGGATGCCTATGTTGTTAGGTTAGGCTAACAGACCTAACGTAACGACGTAGGCATTCCTCGTCTGAAGTCAGAACGCAAGGTTGGTATTGCGTTCAGCGATAAGAGAGATCCTTGTATTAAGGAGCTAGGTCATTTTCCACTACAAATGCGAATGAAAACATCTTCTTTTCTATATAAATATAAATGGATGTATGTGTGTATATGTGTGTGTTTGTTTGTTCCGGCATAACTCTCGAACGCCTGGAGCAATTTCAACCAAACCTGGTACACGTATCACTTGCAACCTGGAAATAAATACTGTGGAGGTAAGACACCGCTGGCACCCCTAGGAGTGAGGTAGGAAAGGGTGACATGTAAAAATAATCGAGAACAACCGATATTAAATTCCTCACAAACAGACATCCGTGACTCTATGCAATCAGCACAACGATGGTGTTTCTCGGGTTGTCTAACATTCAGGTTGTGTTGCGAATGGAATCCATGGTTCTCGTGACACTCACAATACGGTTAAACTCCAAGTTCATCACCTACCGGTATGGGGAGTGTGAGGGGGTGAAAAATAAAATGCTACAAATGACCTAGATTAGTGTTTTCGGAGTCGCTAAGCTAATTGTTGACATTCACGATCACATTTAAAATTAGTTACATTTTACACTAGTTAGAATTCATTATTTTCCTGTCTAATACAAGATTGGGATAAATAAATACACGGCCAACACCAGGTAATCAGCCAGTTTCCTATAAAATAAGATTAATTTAGTTTATTTAACGTCACATTTCTAACACATTTGGATAATAGCAACGATAGGGGTGAATGGTGATAATATGAAATGAATGAAGGGATTATCATATGTGGACGACATAACACAAGAACCGCAGAGAATTATACTGACTGTGAGTGAAGGCGCCAGAACCTCGTTAGCTCGCACAAATACAGCCTAGGTTGCACTACGTGGAAGAGGTCTTAACAATTGGCTTCCTTTAGCAAATATCACCTCTCATAAAAGATGTAAGATAAGCAAGGTCTGTCGAATAGGGAAAGTGCATTGTATGGGGTCGCACGCTGTCATGCTGCAATGGACACTTGTGGAACGTAAAGCGAAACGTAATGGTTTTTCATTCGCGTGCGTTCATCAGGTACCTAAATATATAGGCTCACTGAAAACTAGCAGCAAGAATAAGAATAACAAGCTGAGTCACTGTGTATATGGTTAAATAAATATGTCATTTTTCTGCAGTACAGTCAGATTGTGGGGGGCCCCTGGGCAAAATGTTTTGTGGGGGCCTCAATTTTTTTTTATTATTTTCTACTAGGAGCTTTATTAGCTCAATACGTTAACCACCAATATTCAGCAGTTGAAATGGTAGACCTGATTTTAGAATCAGTAGTCACTCACAATCGAACATATCGCAGATACGAAGGTTTGCAGGGAGAATAGCGCAGTAAAATAAAGTGACAGGACGAAAATTGAAGCGCTATAGCAGCAGTAAAATTCTGCGTCTAAATATCTACAGTATATTATGAAGAGTGAACACCGTAACTACAATATATAGTAAACACTAAGGGGGTTCAGACGGAACAGAGAACTGAGCAGTAGACTGTACTTACATACATAATTTATTATAAATGATATTATTTACAATTAAGAGTAAATATGTCACTACATATGCACGGTCCATCTACTGGACAATTACCGACAGGTTCATTGTGGAAATTGTAGTAACTACACTTTCTTGAAGAAAATTCCAAAAGGCTTAACACTTATAGTGTATATACATTTTTCTTGCCTTTTCGCCGAAAATTCATCTACTATATCATCGAAGTTGAATTCACGAAGAAGTTCATGTTCAATGCTTAATAAACAAAGATTGGATAAGCGATCCTGTCCCATGGCAGCACGAAGCCTGTTCTTCACTATTTTCATTTTTGAGAAAGATCTTTCTCCGCTGCAGTTTGTTATCATTAAGACCAAATACATTCTTAAGAGAATTTCGACATTGGGAAACGTGTCCTGTAGTTCACCGATGCACCGAGAGAGAGCGCTAGTATCTCCGTAATTTTCTTCCCTATAGAAAAACTCGCAGTTCTAATACGATGTTATTAACGAAAGAAAGTTATGTACTTCGTATGATTATTTATTATCTTAATCGTATCTGAGAATTGATTGTTTGAATAAGTGTGCCTTATTTCCGTACCACAGCCAAATCAATCCATGGTATAAAGTATACTGAGCTTCAGATATCTACAAACAGATCGACTGAGAGCTGTGCTACAATTGGATCAAGAAGAGTGTACACATAAGACAATATTGAAGTTTTTTTTATTTTTAAAATACAACTTCTTATGTAATAAAAGATTTCTTGGTGGAGGCTCTTCACAGCTTCCTTTTGGTGGGGGCCCTGGGGCAATTGCCCCAGTTGCCCATAAGTTAATCCGGTCCTGAGTACAGTACACATCGCACCCTTCCTACACTCCAGATCTGGCACCATATTCAGCGTAACAACTTGAAACCCCGCCAGAACTTAAATTCACGTCACATCAATCCATCCTCACTCTTACGGTTCTTCTACATACTTCACCAGAGGGAATGCCTGTCATTACGATCTGAAGCTTTTGAAGGGGTGCGGAGGAAAAGGCTTACGATGGCAATCTGATTATCACAGATATTAACCTCTTCATGCCAACGAAGACACCATCGTATTGAATATCGATTTTCCGCTCCGACATTCACCTTATAATGTAGGTTGGGAGATGACATATTGGTTTCTAGCCAAGGTTCGTACTTCAGCCTTTTATTTCCATTTCGAACTTGAGTTCGCTAAGTAACACGAAATACTTAGCTGTTTCAGAAATATTTATTTTTCGCGAAATGCTCAATTACTTGCGTTCTTGCAAACTATTAAGTTGTTTCCGATTTGTTTACGAAGTATTGAGTTAGTCGTGAAATACTGAGTTACTGGGAAATATTGAGTTAATTGCGAAATACTGCGCTATTTGCACTAAATCGGATTTAAGTTATTTGCAAAGTTTCGATGTATTTAGAAGTACTAAGTTGCTTCTGAAATCCTGAGTTACGAGGAAACATTGAGTTAAATGCGAACTACTGCGTTGATTGCATAATAATGAGTTGTTTGCGAAATATTACATTATTTGCAAAGTGTTTAGTTATTTGCCAAATACCGAGTTATTTGCAAACTTTCGACTTATTTACGGAGTACTGAGATACCTGCGAAATACTGCGTTATTAGCAAAACATTGACTTTCTCGGAATCCTGAGTTGCTTGCGAATTATTGAGTTATTTGTAAAAATATTGAGCTACTTGCGAAATATGAAGTCATTTGCGAAGTATTGGGTAATTTACGAGGTTTTACGAGGTACTGAGTTACTTTCGAAATATTCAGTTAATTTGAAATATTCATTTAATTGCAAAATTTTATAATAATAACATATGCCTCATTATAACACATAAAGACATCATAATGTAATTGCAACTACAATCTTGAAATCCAACATTGGATGGACAAATTGGTATCGTTAATATAGGTGAATGTGTCCGAATCTATGGAAATTAAATTAGACAAAAATGTAAGCTATTTTAAGAACAATTATGTTATAACGTTTATATATCTTATATTTTTTAATTTCTGATTTATATATTGAATGTATATTATTATAACACTCTTTTATATATTCTAACCTTATTTTGTAAAATAGTTTTATGCATATGTGTTAATTAAACACACAGTGTTCTATAAAGGTTAATCTGTTAGCAAATCTTAAATAAATACGTACATTTCAATTAAATTCAGTATTGCTACTGCAAGTAAGTTAAATGCACGATATTGAATCTAATTTATAAAAATGGATGTATGTGTGTGTTTGTTCCGCCATAACTCTCGAACGCCTGAAGCGATTTCAACCAAACTTGGTATACATATCATTTGCAATATGGAAAGAAATATTGTTGGGCCCTGGCACCCCTAGGGATGGGGGTGGGAAGTGGGTGACATGTAAAAATAATCGAAAACGACCGATATTTGTGTGGAATCCATAGTTTTCGGGGTCGCTAAGATGAATAGTGACAGTCCCAATGCCGTTCAACTCCAAGACATATCTCGCACCCCTAGGAGCGGGGTGGGAAGGGGGTGTGATGGAGGTGACATGTAAAACGACCGATATTAGTGTGGAATCCATAGTTTTCGGGGTCGCTAAGATGAATAGTGATACTCCCAATTCCGTTCCACTCCAAGACACCTCTGGCACCTCTTGGGGTGGTGTTGGGGAAGGGGGTGACGTAAAAATAATCGAAAACGACCGATATTAGTGTGGAATCCATAGTTTTCGGGGTCTCTAAGATGAATAGTGACAGTCCCAATGCCGTTCAACTCCAAGACACATCTGGAACCCCTAGGGGTAGGGGTGGGGAGGGGCGACATGTAAAACAACCGATATTAGTGTGGAAGCCATAGTTTTCGGGGTCTCTAAGATGAATAGTGACACTCCCAATGCAGTTCAACTCCAAGACACATCTTGCACCCCTAGGGGTGGGGGTGGGATGGAGGTGACATGTAAAACGACCGATATTAATGTGGAATTCATAGTTTTCGGGGTCGCTAAGATGAAAAGCGCCACTCCCAATGCCGTTCAACTCCAAGTTAATTTTACACTATAGTTAGAATTCATTATTTGCCTGTCTAATAGAAGATTGGGATAAATAAATACCAGGGCAACGCCGGCCAATCAGCTAGTTGTTTATTAATACTGAGTTATTTGTTTATCGTTAAAGAGTAATCTTGAATAAGGAAACAATGTGCCGCTATTTCACTCGCCTTTGTGCTAGTGATGAAGAAAATAAGTCAATCAACATTAAGTTTAGATAACTGATTCTAAGTATGTTTAATATAGTTCATAGAACACAAGAGAGCGAAAGAAATATAATATGTAGAGCAACAGTGCCCTCTATGAGGAAGTGTGTATAATACAACAGCAAGCGAATAGATTGTGTTAGATTGTAAAATCAGATATATTTTTCCCTTTACTTCTATGCGAAGGGAGCAAAAGCTAAGAGAGGTACGAAAGAACCAGAAAGTCAAAACAGCTCAGAGAAGGAAAACAAAGAAATATGAATTATAAACGAAGTTGTGGGGTAGATGGCTTTCGTGGAGGGAGCTGAGTGAATCTCGAATGATTGCTGAGGGCAGAAGGCCTGTACGAGGGATGCCACTGGGTGGACAAGGGTGGGCAGCAGCCCACGGTGAGTTTGGCTGTCCAATATTGCCACTACCATCAGTATGCTGACGATTTGCAAATCTATATTTAGCGTAATACAAACAACTACGATAATGCGACGACCAAACGTCAATTTCATCTTGATGCTATAACAACTTGGTCACGTAGAAACTCCCTTCATTTAAATCCAACAAAATCTTGCTTCATGATCATGGCAACTCATGGTAACCTTAAAAGACTTCATTAAAACACGCCTTGTCCTCGAACTCTCGGCAGTATACCGCTAAGCGAAGTGAATACAAGCAAAAATTTCGGGATTGTGTTCGATAGACACTTAAATTGGGAAGCACAAGTCGAATTTATTGTGAAAAACTCTATGGGGAAACTTAAATCTTTGTATCATTTAAAACATACTCTGCAGGCTAATGTTAAAGATCGCCTTATGCAATCACTAGTCCTCCAGTGTACAGTAATATAGTAATATATAGTAATATAGTACATATATAACTATAAACTTAAAAAAATTCAGAACTGTTGCATACGTTTGATATTTAACATAAAAAGAAAGGAACATGTACCCCTACTTAAAGAAACTTTAGCTAAACATTAACAATAGAAGAAAATACTTAATACTTACATTGATGCACAAAAATTCTTAAGAGTGGTTGCCCAAATACTTATCCGATAAGATCCGTTCTCGTAGAACATCGGTCGAACATACTATCCGCAAGAAACACAATCTAAAAATCCACAAACATAAAACCGCCACATATAACAAGTCCTTCATTGTTACAGGGACCGAAACACGCTTGCTTAAATAAAGACCATTCTATTCTATTCTACAAATGAATACCATGGATAATTTCAAGAATTATTGATAGTAGAAGAAGAAGAGAGAACAAAAAATAGGGGAAATGTGAGACACAAATGAAGAGAGTGAGAAGAGGAAGAGATTGAGATACAGAATAAAATAATAACAATGATATAGAGGAAGAAAGAAATAGCTTTGTAAAGAAAAGAAACAGAAAATAGAGAAGTAGAAGGAGAGAGAAAAAGAAACATGAAGAAAAGGATTGGAATAACTAAAAAGAGAAAAGGAAAGAATAAACGGAAGAAAAGAAAATGAGAAATAGGAAAAGATAAACAGAGGTAGAGAGAGAGAGATAATGGAAAGAGATAATCAGAAGAAACGGAATGGAGAGAAAGGAAAGAGAAAAACGAAGAAAGAGAAAATGCAAAATTAAGCAGAGGGAAAAGAGTGAGAATGGAAAGAGGTAAACAGAAGAAACGGAAGGAAAGATATATAGAGAAGATACGAAAGGGAGGGAAAAAGACAAACAAAGAAAGAGAAAATGAAAAAATTAAGCAGAGGGAAAAAGAGAGAGAGAGAGAATGGAAAGAGAGAAAGAGAAGAAACTGAAGGAAGATAAAGGAAAGATATAAGGGGAAGAAATAGAAGGGAGAGAAAGGAAAGAGATAAACAAAGAAAGAGGAAACGAAAAAATTAAGCAGAAGGAAAGAAGAGGGAGAGAATGGAAAGAGATGAACAGAAGAAACGGAAGGAAGAGAAAGGAGAGAGAAGAGAATGGAAAGAGGTAAAGAGAAGAAACTGAAGGGAGAGAAAGGAAAGAAATGAACAAAGAAAGAGAAAATGAAAAATTATGCGGAGGGAAAAAGAGAGACAGAATGGAAAGAGAAAACAGAAGAAACGGGAGGAAAAGAAAGGGAAGATATAAACATACATAGAGAAAATGAACAAATTAAGCAGAGGGGAAAAAAGAGAGAGAGAATGAAAAAGATAAACAGGAAAAACGTAATGGAGAGAAAGGAAAGAAATAAACATAGAAAGGAAAATGAAAAATTATGCAGAGGGAAAAACAGAAAGAGAATGGAAAGAGGTAAACAAGAAACAGAAGGGAGAGAACGGAAAGAGATGAAAATTAGAAACGGAAGGGAGAGATAGGAAAGAGATTAACAAAGAGAAAAAAGAGGAGATGAAATAGATAAACGGAAGGAGAAAGAGACATACGTGACAGAAAGAAAGAGAAAGATTGACGAACAGTGGAAGATACAGAGAGATAAAGACATTCGGAAATAAAAAGGGAAAAACTGAGAGAGAGAAGCTTGATCACTGAAGCAGAGACAAACTGGAAATTACCCGATGCAAGGTCTGGGGGGTAGGAAAGGAGCTTTCCATGTGCAGTATGGGGACGCACACTGTCATGCTTATTGCTCCGCGAGCGACTACTCAGTCCAGCTAAAAGCGAGAAATCTAACCATTATCAAATTTTCAGCTTCATTTTCTAACATATTAGAGTGACAGTATGTTTCAATTTTTAATTTTCATGGAATCTGGGTAATTTTTAAACTGGTCATCTTCCATGGCCACTTTTTTCAGCTCGAAGAACATTGAGTACATCAATGTTGATGGTTCAGAAAAATCTCAGCAGTAACCAATCTGTGGTAATTTTTTGGAAGTTACAAAGCTTTCGCTCGACTCTTCTGGGGTATTTAATTGCCTTATCTGAAAATTGGTGATGTAAGTTATTTGAGAATTTATCCATTGCCTCCTTTCTGGCGACACATTATTATTAGCTTGTTTGCTTGATTCATTGGTAAAAATGTCATAGCCGGGAAATGGATTTCTTCAAATTTACAGGAGAAAGTACTTACGAAATCGAGTTTCTGTGTAATTTCGGAAGGTCGTAGAAGTGTTTTCTCGAATTTTTCAATGTATTTGGCCGCTAAATCATGTATTTTTCTATAATAATGTCCGTCCGATGCACGAAAGCTGCTGCTTGCATTTCCATCCATGTACTTGAACCGGTTGTTTCGAGCATCTGATGACGTAATCCTCGGTAAGTGTTTCCAAACACAGATTTTTTCACAATATTGCCCAACCTAAAGCAACCTAACCTTCCCGTGATGGTGCGTGGGGCTATCGTGAATGGTTTTTGGGGCTATTCGTGGATGGTTATACGATCCAGAATGGTTTTTGGGACTATGCGGGAATAGTTTTTGCGGCTATTCGTGGATGGTCATAGTATCCCGAATGATTTTTGGGGCTATGTGTGAATGGTTTTTGGGGCTATGCGGGAATGGTTTTCGGGGCTATGCGGGAATTTTTCTGTTAAGAAGGTTGAAACACTGTTTTGCCGTTTGAAACACAACGCTAGTCAAGATTTGGCCGCCATTTTGTGTGTTCAGGAAGCGAGAAAAGAACGAACAATAGATACTAATTTCGTTAAAAAAAAAAAGGGAAATCCTTTGTTAAACAATCTTTCGCAATGCAGAATAGGTAAGTACGAATGTCAACAATTACAGAATAAACTACCTATAGACATTTCCCGGCTTTGATAGTTTTACCATCATTAATGTTCATTCTCATGGAAGTCATGAAAAGGAATCAAGCCCAGGTACCTGGCGGTTTTTGGGTGAGATTTTCTATTCTACACTCCTTACACAAGCAAATAGCTGATTTAATAAACTATACAACCTTAACCTAAAAGACTTAAAAAAAAAATAACTACTTTATGGTGACAGACACACCACACACTTTCATAAAATCTTCCAAGTATTCGTTCGAGGGAACTTTTAAAAGAAACAACATTGAAACATACAGAAATAAGAGAGACTCTGGGGAGAATTCAAATTTTAAAAGACGTTCATACTCGGAAAAAAATGAAGCATTGGTAGAGACTTTGAACATATTTTACACATCAACGCGACAGGGGGAATTACCGGAGATGGTGGCGCCATGGTGCGGCAGTTTCGCGCAATATTCCCAAGCCAACCTCAGCCGTAGAATGTTGCTTGTTCCGTATGGGAACTACGGCCCTGGGGAAATTTCCTTTGTCATTTGTTTCCCCCCTCATACATCTCTGCTTTTTCCCTTTGTTCTTTCTTGTCGCTTCACCATGGCAACGTAGCTTGTGTTCCCTTCTCTGTTATTTCCATATTTTCTCCCCGTAGGCTGCCATTTGCTTATATTAGGTACGTTACATGTCCGCTAGATGTAGCGCAGATCGTGCATCATTTCCAGCTTGCGTCCACGTGTCTTTGTCTGAAGACATTCTTCGCACCATTTCGCACAACGATGCGCCATTTTGTTGCGCAATTTCCTGTTTGTCCTCTTTTTGTACTTTGTTCCGCGTCAGAGCGTGGTTGAATTGTTACACGCTGGCTCTCCATGCAAATGCATAGCAATTGAACATTATCTCTCTCACTCTCTGTATGGTTTTCTTTGAGGAAGCAGTTGAAGAACTGCTTATACGAGCCAACAGTGATGTAAAGGAGGAGTGTAAAGTATACATATATTTACACAGAACACAGAATTATACAGTTCAGGGATGGCGCAAAGTGTAGGGGGACGGACTGTACGACAGAGGGGCCCCCAACAAGTAAATCAAATACAAAAATAAATGCCCTTTTATTCCAAATATGCATTTTAATGGAAATTAGGAGGGTATCAGTTCGTTATATCGGAGACACATTAAAATCGGATATTTTGTGTTTCGTATGGTTCGTACTTACGAAATGCGTATTGCGGAACATATTTGAAGGTGCCATTAAGGTTCACACACGATTAGAAAAATTTTTTTACACTAAAATAAGCCATTTCTCGAAGTGTTACGAACGCACGTCATGGTGCGAGCCCCACAAACCATTCACGGATAGCCCCAAAAACCATTCACGCATAGCCCCACGGGCCATTCACGGAAGGTTAGGTTACGTTCAGTTAGGTTAGACAAACATAGGTAAAAAACGGCGTGGTTAACCATTCACGCATTGTCCCAAAAACCATTTGGGATCGTATAACCATCCACGAACAGTCCCAAAAACCATTCCCGGATAGCCCCACGGACCATTCACAGAAGGTTAGGTTAGGTTCAGTTAGGTTAGGCAAACATAGTTAAAAAACGGCGTGGTTACGTTTTCGCTTAAATTGAAGCAACAGGAATTGATTTCCGGCTGAAATAGATTGAAAGATGAAAGAAAATACCTCGAAGAACTTCGACAATGTTACAGAAACTGATTTCCATAAGTAGTTTCTCCTGTAAATTTGAAGAAAAGTGTCTCCGATATAACGAACTGTTACCTTTTGGAGTATATAAAAAGCCTCCCTATGCATTTTCTCGCGTCTACATTGAAACAGCTCCGCATATGAGATATGGGTGAAGATGTTGAAGATTATTTTCTAAAGGAGCCAAAAGCAAGTTATATCTTGAAGTCATTACACACACTAGCAGTCCTTGAAAACCATGTAGCACCATGTAATCCTTACTAGTCATCTTAAAATGAAGAAGTTTTAAAAGAGCATGGACGAACAGACCATAGTCTATACGGAACTGGACTTGAAACATCGCCTCATTCAGCAACCAGTGAATGTGAAACACAGTACAAAACTCTATCGAATTCACCCATACATGCAAAATTAACTGGATTTCAAAATCAACCGCAAAACAATGGAGTGCTGGCCAAACTGTCTTGTAACAATGAAACAATGAACCGAAGAATTGATAATGACCAGGCCCCGGATTTTGATGACATTTCATCTTTTAACTGGTGCAACGTAGGCATTGCTAACTAGTACAGAAATCCTGAAGACCCTCTTCAGGTTGAAGAAATGTAATTTTTTGGGCCATTTTTACCATTTTTATGTTCAGGTCATTTTTTTAAAAAAATTGCGTCATATTTAGGTCATTTTTTAAAATTTTGCGTCATTTTAGGTCATGTTTTAAAATTTGCCTTCATTTTTAGGTCATTTTTTAAAATTTTGCGTCATTTTAGGTCATTTTTTTAAAATTATGCGTCATTTTAGGTCATTTTTTAAAAATTTTGCGTCATTGCATGCTGAAACATAAGAACTTCAACAATTTCTGTTCTATAATCAGTAGAATGTTATCTTGCGGTACGTACTCTGTGCTTAACTACCAGTGCAACAAAAGAACATGCACCTTTAATGCAGTGAAATTATTTTTTCTCTCCATATGTTTTTCAATTAATACTTGTGCTTGACTGTATAGAAAGTATGGATATCTATTTTTTTGTGTACTACTCTGATATTTGTGAATTCTTCCCAATGTTATTGATTGTGATCCATGAAGTAAGTGCTACATAAGTATCTTATCCTAAGTATCTTATTTTCAAATACTCTCAATTTATGTTCCTCTTTCAATGTAAGGGACCAAGTTTCACACCCATATAATACTACAGGCAAAATTACTGTTTTGTATATTTTAACTTTTAGTTTCTTAGATATTAAACGAGAAGACAAAAGTTTATGAAGAGAGAAGTAACATGCATTTCCTGAATTAAGCCTACTTTTTATTTCCTCTTTAATATAATTTTCATTTGTTAATATTACTCCTAAGTATTTGAATTTGGAAACTGGTTCAAACGAGTTGTTATCAATAATTAGATTTTGATTATTACCTAACACTTGGTTTCGGCCTGTAAGCATATATTTAGTTTTCTCTTTGTTAACTTCCAAACCTATCTCTTTAGCAGTTTTGAAAAATATTTTAGCATTATTCTTAATTGTATTCACATCATCCCCCAGTAAGTCTACATCATCTGCATATGCTAACAACTGAGTCACACCATTTAATTTTAGTCCTTCTTTAGTTTCTTTTACCTTCCTAACAGCATATTCTAAGGCAAAATTAAAGAGCAATGGAGATAATGCATCTCCTTGTTTTAACCCATCATGAATTATAAATTTGTCAGACACATTAATACCCACACGAATTTTACTTTCTGTTTCACTGGTGCATATTTTTATCATACTAACAAGCTTCTTAGGTATTCCAAATGAAGTAAGTGTACGATATAAATATACTAATGTCCAAAATTAAAGCAACAAACGGAAATTCTGTCCCGTGTGTCCATTCGACCACGATCAATCGAGAATATTGCTTGTCTTGTGATGCAGCTTTAGTATAAAAACTTCATATTCATCTCATTAAAGCACCAAACGCACATCGTAGCAACAAACCAATGCGAGCGAGGCAGCAAAAAAATTTTTACATCCATTTCTTTGCAGGCTTTGAAGAATATTAATTTAATGGGGTGTCAATACTTTCTTAAGGTCTCGAGATATTTAGTCTTTTCCTTTTCCAGCTTTTCATTTGGTACATTCGGGGTCGAAAACGTGTGGATGATGCCTTATCGCTAAATACAGTCTCCAAAATGTAATGTTCGAACTCTCTCTCCACATTTTGCATTGATTCACATTGAGATTTCAAATTTAAGGAAGGGTTGAGTGCCTCGCAATATGTTGCTACGCCACTGCCCCTGGGGGTACGCGTACTATAGTTTGAGAACCACTGGTCTAGACCGATAACCGAGAAATGAGCGGGCAGGGTATTTAATACGACTATTTTCATTTCTCAGTTATTTTTTACTAGAATTTGTTTTTAAATTCTAATAAAAACGGGAAGAAGACACAATTATGTATTTGTAATAAGATCGAAGATCGAAAGTGGAGGAGAGAGAACGGGATGAATGATTTGTCAGCATAAGAGATTGGGTCCCCAATTATAGGATCCAGGAATTACAGTCAGTGTTGCCAAACCAAAGCCGCGTAAAAGAGCTAAGTTGCTAAGTAAAATGCCGCTAAAATTACATTCAACGAGCTAGATTTTCGATACACTGTCTCCAGGTGTAATTTTGGTTATCAAATTAACGTTAAATTGTTGACAATTTATTCTCAGTGTTTCAACGTCTAGATCGTGCGATCCCTAGGTTCAACAAAGATCTTTCTTAAACCACCCGTCTGACACATAATCTAATTCTTATCTCGTAAGGTCGCTGTTCTGAACGAACAGTAATAGATATCGTGAATTTATAATACTAAAACAGTTAGCTTTAGAGCTAAATTTGTCCTCGTGGAGCTAAAAAGTTATTTGGAGCTTTTCGAAATTTTAGTAGTCAGATGAGTGTGCAAGGGAGCCAGATCTGGCTCCAAAATAGATCAACTGGCAACACTAATTACAGTCCCTAGTCTTGAAATCCCTGGATTATTCAGTCTACTCGGGATTGCATTCCCTACTTGAGGCTATACCTCAGCTGACCTTTCCAAGATGAGTAAGTGAAGCTAGAGTTGACGAGCTGTATCTTTGCGGGTGGCCTTGGCTACTCCGCGCAGAGTGTGAGAGAGATACGTTTATGTACTTGCCACCTACTCGCCCTTTGGGTGGTCGTCAGCAAGGACAGAACGCAAGGATAATGACGCGCAGCCGGTAGCTCCTCCCCCTTGCTACTACGCAGCCCGGCTTAGGCAGGGTTCACCAGCGAAGATACAGCTCGTCAACTCTAGCTAAACTCTAAAATTTACTATGAAGCTGAGACAGTAAGGCGAGAGGATATATGCAGATGACAGTGTTCTACTTGTGAACACTGTCGCCACAGCCTCGTGAGCATTCAATTTCTATGGTACGTTGCGAAACCGAGATCTGCATCTCAGGAGAAGGCACTGTCTTTCTCCACCTCTACAGAACTCGTCAATTTGAAAGTTGACCCTTGGAGAAAATAAAAATCTCAAGTTCTTTTCACTCTCCTAGGAGTGTACCATAAGGTTCTACTCTCCGTTCAAAGCAAGTACGAAGTGAGTGTAAATAAAATAACGTGGCTTGGGAGCTTGGTCATTGGTTAATTCTCAACCAGCTCGTCCAAAAATTCAGAGAATGGTGACAATAGTGGAACCACAAGCAGAGAAACCTGCGCAGACCCGCGACTCCTGTGCACCGTACTCCTGCGAGGAGGCGAGGGTAAAGTGGACCATGCTTCATTATGGCCCGAGGTGGAGGGAAGAAGGGAAAGGTGCGCGTGGACTTTTCGTCCAAGGTCTTTTTCCTTGTGGTCGCTCTATAGTTTTAACTTTCCTGTTGTCCTTATCAGGGACCGAATTACAAATATAAAATGTTCGAATCAACTTGAAGTAGAGATAGCAATAATATTAATAATACAGATCAACCAAATAAAAGTGATAATTTTGTATAAGATAATATTGGGCGCACAGGTTTCTAGACAAAACATTCTACAAAAGCAACCCAGCCTTGGCCATAGTGGTTAAGTTAAAATAATATACATACCTCGCAGAAGTGGCGACATCTCTCGGCATACACTGAAAATAAAATAAAAAGTAAGTTAATACAATGAGATCAAGCAACAATGGAAATGGAAAATGTAATTTTTATTCCAATTCTACTATCAACAACTAGAACTGTGACAAAGAGACTGAAAAACTGATCTCGGACACTGGATGTCCACTAGAGTGTTGCAGAGGATTTCGTTCGAGCTCCAAATAGTTCGCACGGACGACGCTAGATAGCGTACGGAACTGAGAGCTTCTTAGCTCAGAGGCAAAACAAGCGGTATATACTCGAAGCCCAGTAGTACACGTATAACCGTCATTTGTCTGTTGCAGTGAACCATCTAATACGGATCGTGAAGTGAAAAGTGCAGTGAACTTGAAACCTAAAGTGAACAGTCCTCATCTCCATGTAAAATGTAGTTTAGTCGATCTTACCAATGCAGAGATACTCGTACATGAAAATGAAATACATGATTGTGGGCTGAAACTACCATGGCGGATATTCTACATGTGCCGGGTGGCCAGAATTAAAGTTACCCAACTCAGAGCCCTCTGTAGCCTGTTTGAGACATCGTAGAACTCTGAAATTTGGTGAATCCACTATGCAGACCATGGGGAAGAGGATGGCAATAAAAAAGTTTAATTTTCCGCCACCAGGTTGAAATGTGGCGCTGTAATAATGAATATTGAAAAACGTAAGTGATTTAGCTGAGTTATTAATTAGAAAGACATTTGTTAGTGGCTGGAAGTTGCAAGAAAATAATCTCTCATTTATTGCAAGATTTCAAGGTAAAGGCAAATCGATAGCCAATTAGAGCAGTTTACGTCATTATTACATGGAAGTACAGCGCCACATTTCAACCTGGTGGCGAAAAATTTAACTATTTTTTTTTTTCTTATCGCCAACCTCTTTCCCATGGTCTGCATAGTGGATTCAACAAATTCCAGAGTTCTACGATGCCTCAAACAGGCTACAGAGGGTAACTTTAATTCTGGCCACCCGGTATATGTCTACGATTATCGTTACATTCCATTGTATATGCTCCAGGATGCGAGACCAACGAATACGAGCGAGCGAAAGTTGTCCCATGAAGTAGTCTAGTGTCCACAGTGAACATATGGCTTGCCACCTACAGAAATTATGATATCCTGTACTTCCTTCACATAGGCCGTGTCCGGATTGGGAAGCGCTCCGTCCCGTTCTCTACCGTTGCTTTCGTGTGCCGTCGAAGTCGTCCGAATCTACATGTCCCCTTGCAGACGATTGTCACTTTTCCCGCCAGGTGTCAGCTCTGGGGCGCAGGCGCACAGTACGCATGCCTTCTCCAGATGCCAAACAACACAATGATTTCCACCTATATACTACTCACATTAAAAATGTAACATGCGATTTCTTCATTTACAATTTTTCTACATTTAGTGTTATCGATTAAATGTCCAAGTATCAGTGAGTTTTGCATCGTATATTCAGTAAATGTTGTCTGTACAAAATGAAAGTTGGAATATGACTGCCAAGCGCAGGGCCACAGCAAATTCAAGCGTGCATCTGTCGCGCCCTCTATCCTCCAACTCCACGTAAGCTGCCAATTCGGACAACGGAGGTTGGCTGATTCTCCGGATGGGACGGTGCTCTAGGCGACATCTGCTGCCGATTCAGAGGCGGCCATAGTCAAAGGATTCTCAAACCAATAGAGCTCTCGTTAAAGCACAGCCGGCGTTATTTCCGGCATCCAATACAAGAGCGCAGATATCATGTTTGCCTGATTGGTCGTTCCGAGCATCTGCTGTAATGCGTAGGAAAGGCACCTTGGATCATTGTCGTAGTAGCGCGTTGTGATAAGCATTCGTTCATGGCTTCAGGCATAACTGTAGCACAAACTCCGACCAACAATGTCCCATATATAACCTAACGTACTCAGATCGTATAATTTGTTAAGACAACGAAACTTACCAGAGCGAATCAGTACATGCTGCTGGGAAGGCAGTCGCTTTCCCGTTCCTCTCATGTGTTCATTGGTGGAGCCTTTTCCCGTCACTACTTGCGCAGAGACTTCATTTCGTTTGCCTGCTCTATAGTTAGCTGGGACAGAGTATAACTGTCCTGACGTGTAATCAGGTTTGGTTGATTTCTTAGTACTGGTACATCTTTGCTATTGTACGCATAACCATAGGGGGATAAGGAGAGGGCAGTTTCCCCCCTAATTCTCTCACTTAGAATTTAGAATCGCATTACCGTTATTAAGCAATATTATGCTCTTTCAAAAATTAAGTATTTTCAAGCCGACGAAAGTGCAGGCAACTACGGAAGGAAGGAAGGTGCATTATTTAACATGAAATTGTATCCAAATTTGTTCTGTAGCAAATTTCTTGTTATTAACCCTCCCACACACTTTTTTCGTTAGTTCTGTTAACTCTGTGTGCTTGTAGAAAAACTTACCCATGCATTGGAAATCAGTAGCGGTGATTGGTTGATAAAAGTAGGGAGGGAGGGCAAGGCCAGTTTACTTTTTCTTTGTAGACAAGGCTTAGCATTAAGAGGCCATAGTGTGGGAGCAAAAAGTGTGGGGGAAAGTGCCCCCCCTACTCGCCGTCACTGTTGAAAATGAATAAATTATGTGTATTTGTTTGGAATCTGCTGTATATATGTCAAAGATTTAAGGGGGCACTTACACTGGTGCCACGAAAGTTTGAATTCTTCTAATACAATGCGATTTTCGGCGAGTCCAGACACATGAATATACTCACTGTTCCATACCCGTCAGTGCAATAAAACAGTGAGATGAAATGAGGTTTTTTCATTTCTCCGATTGAACTTTCATCAAGGCTCTTGCGCCTCCTAATCAGAGGATCTGCGCACGCCTATGCGCACGACGTCATACATCCAAGAGATGGACTGGTTCAACATTTTAGTGTTAAAAGCTTAAGATTTCAGACCATACATGTCCCATGACTATCTGTTTCGTGTCAGCTTGGAATAACTTTCATGAACTATCATTCCAGCTGTGAATTATATGCCTCAGCGAACCTTTTTCTTCCGGGCTGCTCCAATTCGCATATGGATTTATATGCTAATGCCTTCCGGTGGGGGGCCTCCCCCATGGCGCAGTGGTAGCGTCATTGCCTTGTAATCAAGGGGTCCCGGGTTCGATACCCGGTGGAGGCACAAGTTGTTCGGATTCCACTTTAAACTGTAGGTCCAGTCCCGATTAGCCTTACTGTGCATAAAGTGGACTTAAAACAGCAACTCAAACCAAACCAAACCTTCCGGTGGGACATCAAACTGTCTCATAGCATATTTCAGACGCTTCTGGTAGATATGAATGGTGTTCAGGATGATATAGATAGGAGGGGAAGCCAAAAACCTGTTATCCTTAAGACCAAAGCAAAGATTAATTTCGTTCTTGCTAGGAATGAATTGATCTTACCCATTGTACTATTATTATTCATATTTTCTACCACTTAGTTTGTTCTGTTTTAAGATTTTACAAAAAAATTGTAGTATAGGCTACAGGGTGTATCGTAAGTAATAGCGCAAACTAACACAGTTGACAGTACACGATAATAGAAGCACAAAAAATCTCAGTAAACATGGGTCCGCAAACGAGCCGTTTTGGAGATAATTGGGAATATATGGTTACAAGCCACTACTCACTTTATTGTTTGTAAACGTGATCCTAGTTGGTAAATGCTAATAATCTGTGCGAATGTGTGTTTACAAGCCGTCACTGATTGCATTTTGTAAACGCCGAGTGCTTTACTCCTTGCGCGTTCCGAGGTTTGCTCTTTGTTCACAAAACAGAACATTTCCGAAAGATGGCGTTGTAATCAAACAGGATGGATACACTCAGTACAGAGGATTGTCACCAATTCCGAAATGAACCAGAGGTGTTCGAAAGAATTCGAAACTCAATTCGGAATCGCGTACAGTATTGCATCCAGATGCAAGGACGACACTTTGAACACCTCCTTAAGCAGGTACGAGTATACAGTAATTGTAACATGTAACATACTAACGTTTATTAAAGTAAGTACAATGTTCAATTGAGATCTCCAACGACTTTTCTTAATGTATGTTTAGCATTTTACCAACTAGGACGACGTTTACAAACAATGAAGTTAGTGGCGGCTTGTAATCACACATTCGCAATTATCTCGAAAACGGCTCGTTTGCAGACCCATGTTTACTGAGACTTTTTTGCTTCTATTATCGTGAACTTTCAACTGTGTCAGTTTGCCCTATTACTTATGATACACCCTGTATGCACTAAAAACACTAAAATAGGAAAATGACAATGGGAATTTAACATTTACCGTGGGGTAAGTTGAATTCGGTATAATTGTACTATTTTACGGGTTAATGAAAATTCTAGTCTTCAGCATTGAAGAAAATAGTGTGTTTATCTCAGTAAAAAGTACGTGTTATTGTTTGACTTTGTAAATTAAGAGGGTTGAATACGTACATTGTGTGTGTGTGTGTGGTAGGTGGGTGTACCTTCTGTACATCGCAGTATGCCGTGTCGGCATATGGGGAGATGTGGAGATCATGTGATCAGCACCACGCTGCGGCCACCTTTACCACCCCAAAACGTAGTCTCTTATAAGAGGCTATGTGAACTCCAGAGCCGTCCATACAGGAACATTGCTGAAAAAATCCCAACCTGAAGTCAACCATACCGGAACTCAAACTCGCGTTTCCTGGGTGATTGGTAGACACCCTATTGGACCAACACGTCTCTCTCTCTTTCTCTCTCTCTCGTATCTTAAAAATGTCTGAAAGTTTTAATAATACAACAGTTTTAATTAAAGTTTGTGGTCCTCCCTGATGGTATAATGGTAACATTGCTGCCTACTAATAAAGTGGTCACGGGTTAGATACCCGATGGAGGAATATAGTGGTTCGGATCCCACTTGCAACTGTGGGTCCAGTCCTGGTTAGCCTAACTGTGCATAAAGTGGATTTAAAAAGTAAAAAAATAAAGTATATACAAATTTCAAAAATGAAAAAGGCAATAACTTTTGCGGATTTTCTTGAAGACATTTCAGAATATACCGGGTGTCCCTGAAGTCTTTCCCTGATTACAAACTTTATTCATATCCGCTATATGGTGCCAAAATGTTGGAAAACTAACCAAGTTTTTTTGTTGCAAGTTTGAGTAACGTGGCTGTAGTGTAGCAGTGTCACTGCCCAGAAAACCGAAAATGTTCACAAATCAGGAAAAAGCTCAGCATGTCCTCTGGTATCACGAGACCCGGTCACCAATAACAGTGCAGAGGAACTTTCAAGTGTACAGAATTCCTTCGTCTAGAATATCTGCCACCAATAAGTTGGTATTTAAAAAATGAAATTTAACTTCATTCCCAAATCCTGTCAAGTCCAAGAAACATTGTATGGAAAGATGCCACCCGATGTCAAGAGCATTAATTCCGATTTCCTTGGCACTGACACTCCTACACTACAGCCACATTACTGAAACCTGCAACAAATAAACTTGGTTATTTCTCCAACATTTTGGCACCACTTTCACATCGCTACATTGCATATAGCGGATATGAATAAAGTTTGTAATCAGGAAAAGACTTCTGGGACATCCGGTATTGTTAACATTTTAAGCTTCTTTGTCTAGTAAGCCATATATGTACCACTTGTTTGGTAACAGACTTCTTATCTTTTACAGGAAATTGAGCATCTGAACATAACAACACCAGAAACTGGACTCTTTTCAATTGAAGGTAAGCACGTAGGATAAATTTCAGTTTTTGCTTGATAAGGGGGGCATGTTACCACCATGACCCTTTCCGTGTTGGTGGCGTAAGTCCATCGAACACAATGACTTGAAGCCAATGCCAGGAATAACGTGGACAAGAGCAGAAGACCTAAAAACACGCCACGATCTATCACGTCCAACAAGCTCTGGTGCTCCATTCTGACGCACGTGGTCATTTACTTTTCAAATTTCAAGCATTACCGTTGATTTTAACGAAAAAATGATGAGAATAACAATTGAAGGTCTTATTTACACCATTCGAACAAAATAAGCAAAATTGAAATCGGTTGAGAAATAGCCGAGAAACAAGCGATTTAAGAATATAAATTCCTCCATTTTGAATCCAATATGGCGGCTAAGCGATCAGAAAGCGAGTCATGTGATAAATATTTTTTTGGCATACTAGGACCACCTATTAAAAGTCTGCAAAGTCAAACTGAGAGTACATTGTGGAGCTCGGTATGAAAAAAAATCATTTGGGGTTACTGCAGACCGCAAAATTCACGATAGCAATATCCATATATATGCAAATGTAGTGCGCTTTAAAGATACAGCGTTTTTTTTTTTTCTTCTGCAGGAACACAGGGAGAGCAAAAACAGTAATAAAGGCAAGCCCTTTTGTTGTTCGAGGGCGATACAAGCGAACATCAAAGGGCCGCGGTCGATTGACGACCTGTAAGGGCGTTCAGGGTAAAAGAATGGACAATTTCCGCAGCACACAAAGACTCAATCGTTTCACTTGGCAACGCCTAATTCCAACGGCATGAGGAACAAAATACTGTGAGAACATAAGATATAATCTCGATTCAGTTTGAACGGTGGAAGATTATAGTGAGGAAAAGTGGTTCGCAGTTGTATTTTCTTTATTATGTAGCATCGTTTCTTTTGAATTTGAATTTTTGGGTGCGTCAGCACTGAGGCTATTTTGCACCCGTCACACTATACGGGGTCCAGCCCCTTATCATAACAAAAATAAAAGCGTGACTGAAAATTAAAATTTCCTTACCTTGGATAAAGGCTGAGGCTAAAAAGGGCGCTTAGCACAAATAAGGACAAAACACAGGACGACACAGAATTATACTGGCCATGGGGCCAGTCGCCAGAGCCTCGTTAGTCTGCAGTCCAGGGTGTACTACGTGGAAGTGAGGTTGACTATTGGGTGCACTACGTGGAAGGAACACCCCTTACACCCCGTAGCGTCGTTTCTCTGTCATTTTCTGGCTAATCGCGGTGATGGGATGAGTAGAGGAGAAGGTCTAAATATGGGCCAAGGTTTAAATATGGGTTTTGG
Organism: Lepisma saccharinum; assembly: GCF_977018435.1. NCBI lineage: Eukaryota > Metazoa > Arthropoda > Insecta > Zygentoma > Lepismatidae > Lepisma > Lepisma saccharinum. The sequence goes on from NC_139258.1 coordinate 13,059,895, forward strand.
AGTTATCAGCGCTTCCGGGTGCTGCAGCCTGGCAGAGGCTATTGGAACTGGTTATCTGTCAAGGACAAAGGTTGCGGCGCCAATTCGCAAGAGAAAGTGGTGGTTAGTTTCGGCCTTGGACGCTGTTATAGAATTGCGACCTCCGAAAACTTCTTGCAGGTATGTTTTAACTCAGCGTTTTCTGAATTGTCATCTGCTTTCTATAGGTTATGATATTAGAGGTACATAAAACAAATGTGGGCTTTTATAATGTCATGATTTGTTTGTGAAATATGTAGCACAGAGAGCGAAAATAAATTGAAGAAGAAAATTAGCGTGATGGTCTAAATATGGGCTATGACATGAGGTCTAATGCTGAGATCACATTTTCAACAAATAATTGGATGTTTTTCTTAATTTCGATTTTTCCCATTCCGCGTGATTTTCAAAACAACAGATTATTCATAAATATGAACTTTATAATGTTTTAGCGATAAATGACTGTTTCTTTTTAAATTGTAATTGCTTTTGTGATATTGTCACTAGTAGCCCATATTTAGACCACCATTTTGAAACACATCATTTTACCACTTTTTGGAAATTGCTTTTTTTAAAAAAAAAATTCAGACCTTCTATACTTTAGCATGCTATTACACTTAAGTATATATTTCATAGATATGAATTTTAAAGGCAGGTGCTTGATATATTATTTTTTTTCACTCCGAAAATGACAACAAAAAGGGGGGCCCACAAACATCACCCATGCCGAGATTCAAACGCGGGACCCTTGGCATCGTATCGCGCTGTGATAATCACTCCACGACAGAGGCCGGTTCGTCGTGATAACATCGTTACCTCGGAATCAAGGGATCCCGTGTTCCATACCTGGTGGAGGTACACGGTGGTTCATATCGCACTTCAAACAATAGGTGCTAGTTCCGATTAGCCTATCTGTGCATAAAGTGGAATGAAAACGCAATTCAATCAGTTGCAGCCGCGATAGAAGTACAGTAGCGCCGATTGGGTGCCAAAACTGTGAGGGGAGGGGCGGGGGGGGGCAAGAACAGTTTATTTCCTCTTGGTAGAGAAGGCATTAACGCTCAATGCCCACTGAGAGACAGACGCGTTTCCGGCGTGTCAGTGGGCGATAACTTTTAATCTAATCTGCAGATTTGTGGCACGGAAATTCCGCGCTTTGGTTACGCGTATTTCCCTATAGTGGGCGTTACACCATTTGGTTTCAATAGAAGCAGACAACAGAAGTTCTGTTGTGACGGTACCAGCCTAAAATAAGTGGGGGGGGCTACAGATTTAGGAGTCAAATTCTCAGGGGGAATAGGCTAAATGGTGATTACGTAATACTTTATTACAGTATAATTTTACCGTGACATATTTTACAGTCAGATATGAAAATAAATAATCACTAAGATGTTATGTTGCATTTGTTCCAGGCACAAATATTTTACACAAATAAAATGCAATAATTGTATTATTATCTTTTCCTAAGCTATTATCGAGAGGAATAATCAGGCCCGTAGCTAGAACTGACCTCCAGGGGGGGGGCACATGTTATCAGGGGGGGATTTATAAACCAAGTCCATTTTCAAAAGTTTAACAGTGTTAAATGAAGGTAAATTTTGTGTGGGGGGGTCATTAAATTACATAAAATTTAGAAATATACAAAAACACATTTTTCTATATCTTTTAAATCATCGCTTGAAGCGTTAATTGACTGCTACTGAAATCATCCCTTACTACACACTCTATACTACTTTGATGATACAGATATTTACATCACACAAGAATAAATGCACAATATTCAATCATAGTGCCTACAGTACATTCTACCACCGGTTTAAACAATGAAACTCCCCTTTGTTCCCAGAATTTGGGATCTTTTGACCATTGACGCACATGCGGAGGGAATTTGCATGATGACATCAAAGTCACAGATTGTTGTCTAAAGGAAGCAGCGAAGGTACAGATAAACAATGTAATAACTGCTGTTCATGTTATGTGAATTTATCCTTCACCAAAGCTGTGAGCAAAATTATATGTGTTGTCTACATTTTCACTAATCACTGCAAACAAATTATACAAAAATAGTGTTACTTAATGTCAATGTGGCTGACGGCAGTTCCACGGGGGCTCAGCCCCCCTGGCCCCTGCCTGGCTACGGGCCTGGGAATAATATGGCAGAGCTAGTATTCATATGAACAGTAAACAAAAGACCCCATAAAAACTATATTCATTATCAACTCGCTTGATGCACACGTTACGCTCTTTCTATGTAAAGAGTGTGAATATTTTCTCCTTGAAATGAGAAACTGCGATAAATTCATCTGTTTTTATCAGCAGCTACAACCTTGTTTAAATCCAACAAAATTGCAAGCTCTTCAAAGAACAGAATAGATAGAGCTCTCAACCTCTCGTTCCCAATTCGATTGCGAAGGTAACACTTAATTTACCGCAAGCAGCATAGGCGCATGCGCATTTCAATAACACAAAGCTTATAACGTTCGTAAAAAGTAGTAATTTCAAATATTTCAACCATTGCAAGCTGCTGGAGGGTCTTTATTTTCAGGACCTTTCTGCCTCTAAACTGTTCAAATCACAACAGTAGGGAGCGGCGAAAGATTGCAGCTATTCGTGTTTCAGAAATGTTCGAGTAACTTAATAAAGTAGGAAACAATACAGTAGATTATACAGTAGCACCATTAAGCCTTGTTTCCATGATAAAAAAACTAAATATGCTGACCAAGGCAGAAATTTATTTTATTATAAAACATAAAGTAATATTAACGTTTCAACCTTCTAGCAAGGTCTTCTTCAGACTCTGCACCAAGTACAAATGTAACAAGGTACAAGAACAGGACGATATATATACACAAAAATACTCCCCTCCAGACTATTAGAAAGTAGTTCTGGAACATTCTAGCAGGTGGCTTTCCCTTGTACTCACCTGAAAGTGAATGTGGTTGTTCTCTTTATCGCAGGAATTATTTCCTTCATTCTTCACCCTTCTTCTCTCCTCTTTCTCTCTTGTCCTTTCCACTCTTTCTAACACCTTCTTCCATTCTTTTTTATCTTCAGTCCCCCATTCCAGTTCATTGTGTCTTCTTCACCTTTCTTCTCTATTTCCTTGGCCTCCTTCCATTTTCTCACTAGCATTCTCTTCTCCCTTCCTATCTGCTTAGCCTCATCCCACTCTATGTCATGTCCTGTTTCTCTCGTGTGTTAAAATATCGCATTTCTCTCTCTCTCTTAAGTCGTACATCATCCCTATGTTGTTTCAACATGTCTTTCAGCCTCTTTTTCGTTTCTCCTATATACACACTCTGACATTCTTTACATTTCACTTCGTAGAAGGTTGAAACGTTACGTTTAGTGTATGTTTTATAATAAAATAAATTTCTGCGTTGGTCAGCATATAGAGTTTTTAATACAGTAGAGTCTCGCTTATCTGACATTGGATAAGCGAAAATGTCGGATAATAGGGAGGTGTTATGAAAAACCCTATTAAACGTCAAACTAATGTTATAATTTTACTCATTACGAACCTAATACAGTAATCATGTTTTACAACAATACAGAAAAATTTAACTGGAAAAATGAACTTACAGTTACAGAGTTACTTGTACTCTGTCATGATGAAATATCTTACTTTTCTTGTTCAACGACTGGAATTCAGAGCGTAGGGCTAAAACTGAGGAGGATGAGAGAATACCGTCTACTTAGGAGGTGCCACCCTCAAGGAACAATTTTTGGAGCGAATTTACAATACCGGACCCCACTCCCCGAGTTTTGTAATATTTCCCATACTCGCTAATTGAGGCCTCCTAATCACGAATTTGAAGTTAAAATTTGGGGGTCACGTGTAGAAATTACAAAATAAGCGAAATTGAGTAGTCCGCGATCGGAACAGATGCCCTGGATTTCTCCACGAAAACAATGATTATTTCAATATTTTACGTTTTAGAACGAAATTGTTTCTATGTTTGGCTTACCTAACCTAACCGTGAATGGTTTGTGGGGCTATGCGTGAATTGTTTGTGGGGCACCGTAAAAAAATGTCACTTTCGTAGCACTTGAGCGACAAATTTTAACTACACAATCGTGATCAAGTGTCCTAAACTATTGACTATGCGAAATATGAACGAATGCCATGTATTATTAACATGTACCCAACTAAAAGTTACTAAAAAACTTACGAAGGAAAGAACTTTATTTTCTACCTTCAAAGTCGCCATCTTCCTCACACACGCAGATTACTGAACAAGTGAACTCTACGTCGAACAAACATGGTTTCCATGCTTGTATACGGAGAAAGATCGCGGTAATTGAAAAGCTTATTTTACAACTTCTACACGTCAATTAACAATTTCAACACGTCACTCCCACATGTTAACCTCAGATACTTCATCGGGACTACGTATTTCGTGAGTGTAAGAACTAGGAAGGGTCCAGTATTGTAAATTCTTAACCCAATTTGTTTCACTACAAATTATTACGTTTCCATAGGAGCGATAAAAGGAAATGTTTAACTTGGACAATAACAGATGGCAGCAGGAGTGACATGGGATAAAACTAATTTTAACAAGGTAGAAAAGTGTAAACGATGATAAAAATGAAGATAAGAAGTTAGATAATTACAATAAGTGATTGAATCAAGTCAAATGTGTAACAATAAATTATAAGAAAAGAGTAAAATGTGAAATATATTGGACAAGTACACTTACGATATGTATAAAAAATCAAAGTAGGTTGAGAACCGATTTCGATTTTACCCTTTCAAACTGAAGCCTGATCACTGATCGGTTAGTTCGTATGAACTTTCCAGCCTGATCATTACCAGTGCGTAGTTAAAGATTGGTTAGTTCATTGAACTCTCCAGCCTAACTATTGCCTATTTTTGTGGGAGCAGGAAAAGGTATATTATCCATTTTACCTAGACTCATCTCAGTCGCTAGGTGCCGTGGCTTGCCGCGAGTTGATAGCTTCCTGGAGATGAGGCCTTGCTCTAAAAGGTTTATTATCCATTTTTCTCCTTCGTCTTTCATACCTCTGTATTTTTATTAGTGAAAGTCTGCTGAAGATTATAATTTTATTTCAGAGTTTGATCAATAGTTTTTAGTTGTACTTCAAGGATTGATTCTCCTGCACGGAATCAAGTTTGGCAACTATGGTGATACTGCAGAAATTGTTTCCCAATGTCACAAATTATAATTAATTAACATGTAGGAGTAGGACTGCGAGCAATAAAATTGCCCAAGCCAACTGATCTTCGCACCATATTGCAATGATTACTTCATTGGATTTATATTAAGGTCCATTATATGAACACGGGCTAATCGGGACGAGAGCTACAGCTTATAGTGCAATTGAATTGTTTTTTGAAGTCCATTTTATGCACAGGTAGGTTAATGGGACAGGGCCTACAGTTTCATGTGGGATGATGTGATCTGTGCAATGTGTCTACATCTTATGGAACTCAGGACCTCTTGATTACAAGGCGACGACGTTGCCATTACGCTATCGGGGAAGTCCTTATAGGAGAATCCGAAGCACTTAATGAAATGTTAGCTCCACCGAGGACCGAACCCGGAACCCCTTGATATCACGGCAGCAATTTTATCACTAGACTATAAGGGCTGGGAGGACAATTTTGGTCATTCCAATGCTTAGCATTTAGGAATTAGGTAGTTTGTGATTATTTAACTTCGTATTTCTCCCTCTAAAATATTCGCAGCGATGAGAATAGGAAGGATTGTGTTGATGCAGACATAAACTTTCTGGTTCGATACCCGGTGGAGGCACATGGCATAGTGGTTCGGATCCCACTTTAAGCTATAGGTCCAGTCCCGATTAGCCTTCCTGTGCATAAAGTGGACTTAAAACAGTAAGTCAATCAATCAATCAATAAACCTTCGGGTGTAAGAATGCTGAATAGTTAGTTAGCTAAGGATAGATAGACAACATCGCTAAGACTAAACCAATTGTCGGTACTCCAATGATAAACTAACAAACAGAAAGAAAACATAACGGTTCTTTACATTTTGAAAGTCGTTCTTCTTATAAAAAATAATTTGTCACACCTGCTTGACCTATTCCGAAATATAGTGATATGAATTACAGAAGCTAATAATTGTACACATTTAGCTGTATATGCCAACAAAAATCAAAGAACAATCTCTCAGCCACTGAATTTAATTAGTATCTAATGATCAATGGCCCCTTGATTTCAGATCACATCGTAATAAAGTATAATTGCGGTTGAACCTAATTAGGAAATATACTTGAACATTCTATACTTACCCAGATGGAAGTTTTATAACGGACAATGTAAATTTTACTTTATTAAGGGTAAATTTCTTATATCGGGCAAAAGGGCTGAAATTTGCTAGTTCATTTAATTTGAATATTCGTACTTACGTATTCTGATTTGCTGAAGGTGGCATTTCGCTTATTTCACGGAAATAAGCTCTATTTGCGACATATCGAGTAAGTTTTCTTCGTTGTTTCTTCCCTTCGGTAACACGCAAAATGGCGGTCACAGTTTCACTACCGTAGTCGGCATGCAGTGTTTCCACCCCACTCCACCCAAAAACCATTCATACATAGTCCCACGAACCATTCCCGGTAAGGTTAGGTTAGGTTGGGTCACGTTTAGGTGACAATAGTTAAAAATTGGTTTAGAAAAAAATGCGTAGACCCACACACCATTCGCGCATAGCCCCACGAACCATTGACACATAGCCCCATAAACCATTTGCGGAAATGTACCTTCTTCAGTTACAAAAGCACGTGTTTGGAAACACTGACCGGGATTGACCGGGATTATGTCATCAGACACAGGCAACATCCGGCTGGAAGGAAATGGATGCATGAGCTTTCGGACATCGGTCACACATTTATATCGAAAAATAGATGATTTAACGGCAAAATTCAATGAACGATGTGAGAAAACACTTCCACAACTACTATAAAGAAACTCGATTCGGTAAGTCATTTCTCCTGGGCTCCGTTACTTTGTAACCCCACATTTTTGTACCATCAAAACCTCATTTGTTAAATTTTGTACTATTTTTGTACTACTCAAAAATGCTAAAAATAATTTTTGTACCACTCAATTTACCGTCGAAAAACAATAATCAATTTTGGGGTTACAGAGTAACGTCTCAACTTCATCACCAGTTTCCGCTAAGTTATCCACATCAAAATATTGTACTATTTATGTACCATTTTGTACCACTATTTAAAAATTTTGTACCCATCAGAAACAGCCAGAAAAAGGGCGGGAAAATTTGTACCTTACAACCATATATTTTTGTACCGTCTCGAGTTGCTTCAAATAATATTATGCTATTTTGTACTAATTTTTAAAATTAAACTTTATACACACTACTTTACAACAATTGGATATACCGTTCTTAAAAATCCCCCCCCCCCAAATTTTGAAATTTGTATTTATTTCTTAGAGGCAGCAATTCACGGAAAAAAATGGACAAAATGTTATCTAATGTGTGAGGTTTTTGTCTGCTTAATATTTTAATAAAATCTCTAGAATGAGTACTTTCCAAAAAGCCCCTCTATTATTTTTGTACCGTTACGAAAAACCCGAAAATAAATTTCAAATTTTGGATCTTTCACATCAATGTACTAATTCATATGAATACATGGACAAAATATTATTATATTGGTGAGGTTCGGAGCTCCCCAGTACATTATATATATGTACTTTGTATCAAGTCCCTTTCCAGTTTTCGTAAAGTCACGAAAAACCCGGGAAATATTTTATAAATTTCACCTTCCTCGCATAGACACGCACTTCACAAGAAAATATGAACAAAATATTAACGAATGTGTGAGGTCTATATCTGTTTAACGTTTAAATAAATGTTCTAAATGAATACTTTCTATTAGGCCCCTTTTTCATTTTTGTACCGTCACGGAAAAACCCAAAATAATTCTCATATTTTGATTTATTCACATCGATGAACAAATTCTATCGAACCCAAAGACAAAATGTTATTATATTAGTGAGGGTTAGAGCTCTTTAATCCTTCAAAATAACGATATGGACTCGAACTTTGTATCATACCCCTTTTTTATTTTTGTACCGTCACTGAACACCCGGGAAATATTTTTCTTATTCTTACTTCTTCGCTAAGACACGAAGTTCAAAAGAAACTATAAACCAAATTCTATCGAATGTGTGAGGTTTGTATCTAACTATTCTGTAAATACAATTTTCTATGTGATTACTTTCTATTAAGCCCTATTTAAATTTTTGTACCGTCACGGAAAACCCAGGAAATATTTTTGAATTCTTACTTAATCATTCAGACACGAAGTTCACAAGAAACTATGGACAAAATATTATCAAGTGTGTTAGGTTTGTATCTAAGTAATCTCTAAATAAAATATTCTATATGATTAATTTCTACTAAGACCGTTTTTGACTTAAGTACCGCCACGAAAAACCCGGGAAATATTTTTGAATTCTTACTTCTTCGCTGAAACACGAAGTTCACAAAAAAACTATAGACCAAATAGTACCTAGTCTCTGAGGTTTGTATATAGCAAATCATTATATAAAGTCACCTATATAATTACTTTCAATTAAGCCCGCTTTCGATTTTTGTACTGTCACGAAAAATCCTGGAAAGAAATTTTAAATCTTTCTTCTTTGCAGAGAAACGAAATTCACAAGAAATTCTAAACCAAATATTATCTAGTGTGTGAGGTTTGTACCTAAGTATTCTGTAAATAAAATATTCAATGTGATACCTTTCTATTAAGTCCATTTTTGATTTTTGTTACGTCGCGGAAAACTCGGGAATAATTTTTGAATTCTTACTTCTTCGCTGAGACACGAATTTCACAAGAAATTATTGACCAAATTTTATCGTGTGTGTAAGGTTTGTATCTATCTATTATTTATATAAAATCATCTATGTAAATACTTTCTATTAAGCCCGTTTTTTATTTTTGTACCGTCACGAAAAATCAGGGAAATATTTTATTAATCTTTCTTAATTTGCTGAGACACGAATTTCACAAGAAAATATGGACCAAATATTATGGAGTGAGTGAGGAATGTATGTAAGTAATCTCTAAATATAATATCCTATATGATTACCTTCTATTAAGACCGTTTTTGACTTAAGTTCCGCCACGGAAAACCCGGGAAATATTTTTGAATTCTTATTTCTTCGCTAACACACGAAATTCACAAAAAATATAAACCAAACATTATCGGGTGTGTGAGGTTTGTATCTAAGTAATCTCTAAATAAAGTATGCTTTGTAATAACTTTCTACTATGCACGTTTTTTTTATTTTTGTACCGTCACGAAAAATCTAAGAAATATTTTCAAGTTCTTACTTGTTTGCTGATACAGGAAATTCCCATGAAACTATGGACCAAATATTATCGAGCGTGTGAGGTTTCTATCAAAGTATTCTTTGTATAAAGTCATCTATATAATTACTTTGTATTAAACACGTTTTTGATTTTTGTACTGTCACGAAAAATCCGGGAAATATTTTATTAATCTTCCTTCTTTGCTGAGACACCAAGTTCACAAGAAACTATGGACCAAATATTATCGAGTGTGTGAGGTTTGTATCAAAGTAATATTTATACAAAATCATCTATATAATTACTTTCTAATAAGCCTGTTTTTGATTTTTGTACCGTCACAAAAAATCCGGGAAAGATTTTCAAATCCTTACTTCTTTGCTGCGACATGAAATACACAAGAAACTATAGACCAAATATTATCGAGTGTGTGAGGTTTGTGTCTATCTAATATTTGTATAAAGTCACCTATTTAAATACTTTCTATTAAGCCCGTTTTTTATTTTTGTACCGTCACGAAAATCCGGGAAAGATTTATTAAATCTTACTTCCTCGATGAGACACGAAATTCACAAGAAATTCTAAACCAAATATTATCGAGTGGGTGAGATTTGTACCTAAGTATTCTGTAAATATAATATTCTATGTGATACCTTTCTATTAAGTCCGCTTTTGATTTTTGTAGCGTCGCGGAAAACCCGGGAATAATTTTTGAATTCTTACTTCTTCGCTGAGACACGAATTTCACAAGAAGTTATTGACCAAATTTTATCAAGTGTGTGAGGTTTGTATCTATTTTATATTTATATAAAATCATCTATGTAAATACTTTCTATTAAGCCCGTTTTTGATTTTTGTACCGTCACGAAAAATCAGGGAAATATTTTATTTATCTTCCTTCTTTGCTGAGACACGAATTTCACAAGAAACTATGGACCAAATATTATCGAGTTTTTGAGGTTTGTAACAAAGTAATTTTTTTACAAAGTCATCTATATAATTACTTTCTAATAAGCCTGTTTTTGATTTTTGTACGGTCACAAAAAATCCGGGAAAGATTTTCTAATCCTTACTTCCTTGCTGCGACATGAAATACAAAAGAAACTTTAGACCAAATATTATCGAGTGTGTGAGGTTTGTGTCTATCTAATATTTGTATAAAGTCATCTATGTAAATACTTTCTATTAAGCCCGTTTTTTATTTTTGTACCGTCACGAAAATCCGGGAAAGATTTTTTAAATCTTACTTCCTCGATGAGACACGAAATTCACAAGAAATTCTAAACCAAATATTATCGAGTGTGTGAGGTTTGTACCTAAGTATTCTGTAAATATAATATTCTATGTGATACCTTTCTATTAAATCCGTTTTTGATTTTTGTAGCGTCGCGGAAAACCCGGGAATAATTATTGAATTCTTACTTCTTCGCTGAGACACGAATTTCACAAGAAATTATTGACCAAATTTTATCAAGTGTGTGAGGTTTGTATCTATCTTATATTTATATAAAATCATCTATGTAAATACTTTCTATTAAGCCCGTTTTTGATTTTTGTACCGTCACGAAAAATCAGGGAAATATTTTATTTATCTTCCTTCTTTGCTGAGACACGAATTTCACAAGAAACTATGGACCAAATATTATCGAATGTTTGAGGTTTGTAACAAAGTAATTTTTTTTCAAAATCATCTATATAATTACTTTCTAATAAGCCTGTTTTTGATTTTTGTACGGTCACAAAAAATCTGGGAAAGATTTTCTAATCCTTACTTCTTTGCTGGGACATGAAATACACAAAAATCTTTAGACCAAATATTATCGAGTGTGTGACGTTTGTGTCTATCTAATATTTATATAAAGTCATCTATGTAAATACTTTCTATTAAGCCCGTTTTTAATTTTTGTACCGTCACGAAAATCCGTTAAAGATTTTTTAAATCTTACTTCCTCGATGAGACACGAAATTCACAAGAAATTCTAAACCAAATATTATCGAATGTGTGAGGTTTGTACCTAAGTATTCTGTAAATATAATATTCTATGTGGTACCTTTCTATTACGTCAGTAGTGTATATTGGCCGGTTCTACGCAGTACTTAGTAGGTATGCCTTTTTTTTATCAATCGAATATAAGTTTTTGACATATTTTGACAATTTTTTGTCGATGTTTTAGCGTTTAGCGATGTTTTAGTACAAATTTTCACTATACTCATTTTTTTTCCACTCATACTTGGTAGGTATATTATGATCTTACGTGATACAACTTAACCTATCCTTTTTTTTTACGATTATTTAATTTTTTTTACGATCCTAAGTGATATAACTTAACCTATCATTTTTTTTATTTATGCACTGTTTGAACGTCATCATTTGAGGATCATATTTTGTAGGTATTTTTTTTTTATCAATTGAATATAAGTTTTTGACATATTTTGACAATTTTTTGTCGATGTTTTAGCGTTTAGCGATGTTTTAGTACAAATTTTCACTGCACTCATTTTTTCCACTCATACTTGGTAGGTATATCACGATCTTACGTGATACAACTTAACCTATTTTTTTTTTACGATTTTTTAATTTTTTTTACGATCCTAAGTGATATAACTTAACCTATCATTTTTTTATTTACGCACCGAACTAACCTACAAGGGACTCTGTTTGTTTTAATATTTCAGTATTATAAGGTTTTCACAAATTTTATATAACCTAAAATGTGTTGGATGTTGATTTTTAGTATGTGGCAATTTTTTATGAATTTTAAAACTGTTCCGTCACCCTCTCGTTCTTCACGTCGTGGACGAAGGACTTCTCTGCAATCAGGATGACGCTGCATAGAGTATCGGCAGGCAGCGCGTCGTGGAACTCGCAGACGACCTTGATGTTGGTGCGATCGTTGACCACCACCTGCCTTCTCTTAGATGTGTTGATGACGGTCATGGGTCTCCGTGCTTTGAATTCGCTGGGCGTGTAATACATGTCCACGCTTCCCTCGGTCACGCGTTTGTAAGCCGTGTAAGCTTCGTAAAGTTTGAGGTAATCGTTTTTGGTTGTAATTCTCGCGCGGGAACACTTCGTTCCTACCGTTCTTCAGATAAACGTTCTTGATCTTGCAGTCGTCGAATCCGCAAACAGATTTTTCCTAAGTCTTACCGTTTCCAAGATAACCCCACTTCCGGTCGCCATTTTGGATTTCCGAGCATAGGTTCTATTTATATTTTACTTATATATAGGCGTACGTAATGAATCCGCAAACAGATTTTTCGCAAGTCTTACCGTTTCCAAGATAACCCCACTTCCGGTCGCCATTTTGGATTTCCGAGCATAGGTTCTATTCATATTTTTTCTCACGTATAGGCGTACATGATAAATCCCCAAACAGATTTTTCCTAAGTCTTACCGTTTCCAAGATAACCCAACTTCCGGTCGGTATTTTGGATTTCCGGGCATAGGTTCTATTCACATTTTACTTATATATAGGCGTACGTAATAAATCCGAAAACAGATTTTTGCTAAGTCTTACCGTTTCCAAGATAACCCCACTTCCGGTCGCCATTTTGGATTTCCGAACATAGGTTCTATTCATATTTTTTCTCACGTATAAGTGTACATGATAAATCCCCAAACAGATTTTTCGCAAGTCTTACCGTTTCCAAGATAACCCCACTTCCGGTCGCCATTTTGGATTTCCGAACATAGGTTCTATTCATATTTTTTCTCACATATAGGCGTACGTGATGAATCCGAAAACAGATTTTTCCTAAGTCTTACCGTTTTCAAGATAACCCCACTTCCGGTCGCCATTTTGGATTTCCGAGCATAGGTTCTATTCATATGTTACTCACGTATAGGTGTACATAATGAATCCGAAAATAGATTTTTCCTAAGTCTTACTGTTTTCAAGATAACCCCACTTCCGGTCGCCATTTTGGATTTCCGAACATAGATTCTATTCATATTTTTTCTCACGTATAGGTGTACATGATGAATCAGCAAACATATTTTTCCCAAGTCATGAATTGGAGGGTTCTATGACCCTGTTTGTCAAAAATTTGAGATATTTGCAATTTAAGATTTTTAACGCTGGACTTGGAAAATTTTCGATTGATGAAAAATTGGTTCCATGACGATCTATGCCAATTTTGGTATGGGAGGACAGAGGACACCGAGACTCGACCGACACACTAAACCCAAGGTTAGGTTAGGTTAGGTTAGGTTAGGTTAGGCTAGGTTAGGTTAGGCTAGGTTAGGTTAGGTTAGGTTAGGTTAGGTTAGGTTAGGTTAGGCTAGGTTAGGTTAGGTTAGGTTAGGTTAGGCTAGGTTAGGTATGGTTAGGCGTTCAAGAGTTACGAGTGATCAAAGTTTTGGGAGGGGGTGGGCTAACTTCTTACCCCTTGACCCCAGGACCACCAAAACTTGGTATACGTATTCTACATATCCAAAATCGACAGGGGGGGTAGCTACCGGGATGGGGGTGTTTTTCGATATATTTTTTCGATAACTTTTACCATTTTCGAGATATTTGCAATTTAAGATTTTTTTTAACGCTGTGGACTTGGAAAATTTTCGATTGATGAAAAAAAAATAGTTCCATGACGACCTGGTATGAGAGGAGAGACGACACCGAGACTCGATGAACTAAGTGGTGCTTTGTTTGTGTGTGCAATGCTTTTTGCACTTGGTTATCATCACCTAACATCTTATTAATTGTTTTTTTAAAATTAATTACAACTGAAAACTAATAATTAATATTATCTAAAGTTACTAATTAATATTATACAAGTAATTGATATATTTTTTTTGTTCTTGTTGCTAGTGTTGGGTAATTATAGTTGTTGCAAAATATAGCTCTCGCGTATGACAGTTTCTGAGTTTTGTTGGGTATATATAGACGAATCGAAATTTTACTTGTTATGTTAAATTGTATGTTAGGGTACATGGTAGGAGAAGTCATTGTATATTAGAGCGCTCTTTTAATGATTTGCCTATAACTGCATACAGGCAGCCGTAAATTTAGCATAAAATATCCTGATCCTGTTTCTTCTAGCATGTGCGACGTTTGTTGTGGTGGGATCATTGGGGGAAATGTGATTCTCCCAATATGTCATCTGACTTACTAGCATATGCGATACGAAGAACAGGTGTGTATGTGGCTTACTAGGATTAGGCTCATGGTAATGAGGTCCCAGTAGCTGAAACGTTGTCGGGGTATTTTGCATTTTTTTTCAAATATGAACACGTTAAAACTGAACTGTCTCGGATTTTTGAGTTTTGTATTCGCCCTGAGAAAATTCTATATAAAATAACATACCTGAAAATTATATTCACAGTAGATTCATTTTTTTGAGTTTTGTAATTACCCCAAGAAATTCTATATAAAATAACATACCTGAAAATTGTATTTACAGTAGATTGAATTCTTGAGTTTTTGTATTCGCACACAAGAAATTCTATATAAATAACATACCTGAAATTCTATTTACAGTAGATTGAATTTTTGAGTTTTGTAATCACTCCAAGAAATTCTATATAAAATAACATACCTGAAAATTGTATCGCTATATACTAGACTTTTTGATTTCTGTGATTTTGGAGAAAGCAATGGCATCCACCACCAGTTTCAACCGTAAAAATGATAAAACTGAATGTGTTACTTGTGGGAAGCTAATCTCAAGGAACAATTTATCGGTACACAGGGCAAGATGTAGCGAAACAGGTTCGAGAATTAATCGTTCGTTACCTTCTAAGCCCTGCGCTCGATGCGGAAAAATGATCAGCATTGCAAATTTAAGTAAACATCTCAAAATTTGCAAACCATCGACCGAACAAGGAACATCGAAAAGGAAAATCGATAATTCAGAAACGGAAGCTTCCACTTCCAAGCAAATTAAATTATCTAATGAACGCAAACCAATTAGATCTGCATTTAACGACCAACTCCAGGATTTTTCAATTAAGTCAGAACCAGGTCGTGACATCCTTAGTTTCTTGGATGAAACGAAAACATCTGTACTAAATATTTTAAATGATAAACTTGAAAACAACTCTATAAAAGTATACGTTGTTCTGTTTTCTGAATACGAGAAAGTTGATGGCACAACGAGTATTTTTTATCATCGTACAAAAAACCAGACTCTTTATTTGGCGGACGTCGAAAATTTGGACAACTTTTATTATAAAGTTTCCAACGAGCTGGTTAAGAAACATGACGATTTCGAGGCTAAAGGGTCGGGATGGTCTCTATGTGGAAGTCCTCACACTTTAACTGTTTACGTGAACCAATTCTCGCCTCTTCGCGCTTCCAGCTACGTTCCTCTTCCACCGAACATTCAACACAAGAGGGCTGTGTTAAATATACAGAACAGCGATAAAAAGTGTTTTCTTTGGTGTATATTGGCTGCACTGCATCCTGTTCATTGGTCAAATCATCCAGAACAGGTTTCTAATTACAAACAATACGAGACCGACTTTCAAAGTGTAATGTCTGACATTGAATACCCGGTGACATTGTCGGATATAACAAAGTTCGAAAATCGTGCAGGAAAACGCATCGCTATTAATGTATATTCCTTCACGTCAGATAAATATCTCGTGCATCCCGTCAGGATAAGCGATATCGACGATGACGATGCCTGTGTAATAAATCTCCTTCTCATTTCCAACGAGGATGTCTATCATTACACGCTAATTCGTTCAATGTCTCGATTACTAGGAAGCCAAACAACCAAGCATGAACATTGCATCGAAGTTTGTCCGAGATGTCTAACCATGTTCGACGATCGAAAACAACTCGATTATCAAAATTACACCGGACGTCAAATTGCTATCGATAAACTTGTCGAACATAAAATTTATTGCGGCAACAACAGACCGGCTAGAATGTTGATGCCCGAAACGAACGAAGTCGAAGAATTCAAAATGCACAAGGCATTGTTGGAACATCCCGCAATCATCGTCGCAGATTTCGAGTCTTTCCTGAAACCACTCTCCTACTGCGAACCGGATCCTGAAATTTCCTCCACAACGCCGTACCAGCTTCATCAACCTAATAGTTTCGGCTATGTTGTTGTGCGACGTGATAAAATAAATGAAGCATATATATACCACGGGCCAAATGTAATCGAACACTTCCTGGAAAAAATGGTGGAGGAGGTTGAGGTAATTGGTAGCGTACTGCTTACATCAAAACCGATGGCACCTTTAACTGAAAATGAACTTCAAAATTACAATTCCACTGAGGTGTGTCCGGTATGTGATCAAAGTTTCACTGATGAGAACAAAAAAATATTCCACCACGATCATTTCAGCGGAAACTACATAGGTGGAATTTGCAACACGTGCAATCTTAAAATCCAGAAACCTAAATTCATCCCCATATTCTTTCACAACGGAAGCGGATATGATTTTCACCACCTGGTGAGACATCTTGGCTACGATCCGAAACGTATAGGTGTCTTGGCCGAGAATGAAGAACGCGTCTACCGGATCCGGAAAGTCAAACGAGAAAAAAAAAAGAACGGCGAGTTGCTTCCCGACAGCATCCGCTGTCTGATCGTAGGTCCTTCGGGATGTGGGAAAACGACACTGCTCGTGGACAATTTTCTCCTCGCACCGAATTGGTTAGATTGGAAGAACAGGCACCTGTACGTGTTCTCGAAAAGTTTGGAGCAATCCAAATACCAGCAACTGATGAAACTGTACAATGGTCTGGACATTGCAACGTTCGCCTCGGAAATAAAACCACTCGACGATTGTCGTGAAAATTCAGTCGTTGTGTTCGACGACGCCATCCTGGAAAATCAAAATGAAATTCGCAACTTTTTCACGCAAGGTCGTCACAAAGAAATGGATTGCTTTTACCTAGCTCAAACGTTTTCCAAAATTCCAAAACAGTTAGTGCGCGACAACGCTAATTTCATATGTTTGTTTCGTCAAGATCACACCAACCTCAAGCACGCGTACGATGACTACGTAGGCGAAGACATGAACTACAATCAATTTTCGGAACGCTGCTGCTCTACTTGCTGGAACGGTGACGATTTCGGATTTGTGACGATCGACATGACGAGGAAACCCAACGACGGAAAATACAGAAACAAAATCAACGACTTTCTAAACGTTGCAACGTTGTGAGAAACGACGTGTATAAATAACGTCATGACGAAACGAAAAATCGAAGACGAAAATCTCAAGCTTCGCGATTACCCCCTCCCAAAACTTTGATCACTCGTAACTTTTGAACGCCTAACCTAACCTAACCTAACCTAACCTAGCCTAACCTAACCTAACCTAACCTAACCTAACCTAACCTAACCTTGGGTTTAGTGTGTCGGTCGAGTCTCGGTGTCCTCTGTCCTCCCATACCAAAATTGGCATAGATCGTCATGGAACCAATTTTTCATCAATCGAAAATTTTCCAAGTCCAGCGTTAAAAATCTTAAATTGCAAATATCTCAAATTTTTGACAAACAGGGTCATAGAACCCTCCAATTCATGACTTGGGAAAAATATGTTTGCTGATTCATCATGTACACCTATACGTGAGAAAAAATATGAATAGAATCTATGTTCGGAAATCCAAAATGGCGACCGGAAGTGGGGTTATCTTGAAAACAGTAAGACTTAGGAAAAATCTATTTTCGGATTCATTATGTACACCTATACGTGAGTAACATATGAATAGAACCTATGCTCGGAAATCCAAAATGGCGACCGGAAGTGGGGTTATCTTGAAAACGGTAAGACTTAGGAAAAATCTGTTTTCGGATTCATCACGTACGCCTATATGTGAGAAAAAATATGAATAGAACCTATGTTCGGAAATCCAAAATGGCGACCGGAAGTGGGGTTATCTTGGAAACGGTAAGACTTGCGAAAAATCTGTTTGGGGATTTATCATGTACACTTATACGTGAGAAAAAATATGAATAGAACCTATGTTCGGAAATCCAAAATGGCGACCGGAAGTGGGGTTATCTTGGAAACGGTAAGACTTAGCAAAAATCTGTTTTCGGATTTATTACGTACGCCTATATATAAGTAAAATGTGAATAGAACCTATGCTCGGAAATCCAAAATACCGACCGGAAGTTGGGTTATCTTGGAAACGGTAAGACTTAGGAAAAATCTGTTTGGGGATTTATCATGTACGCCTATACGTGAGAAAAAATATGAATAGAACCTATGCTCGGAAATCCAAAATGGCGACCGGAAGTGGGGTTATCTTGGAAACGGTAAGACTTGCGAAAAATCTGTTTGCGGATTCATTACGTACGCCTATATATAAGTAAAATATAAATAGAACCTATGCTCGGAAATCCAAAATAGCGACCGGAAGTGGGGTTATCTTGGAAACGGTAAGACTTAGGAAAAATCTGTTTGCGGATTCGACGACTGCAAGATCAAGAACGTTTATCTGAAGAACGGTAGGAACGAAGTGTTCCCGCGCGAGAATTACAACCAAAAACAATTACCTCAAACTTTACGAAGCTTACACGGCTTACAAACGCGTGACCGAGGGAAGCGTGGACATGTATTACACGCCCAGCGAATTCAAAGCACGGAGACCCATGACCGTCATCAACACATCTAAGAGAAGGCAGGTGGTGGTCAACGATCGCACCAACATCAAGGTCGTCTGCGAGTTCCACGACGCGCTGCCTGCCGATACTCTATGCAGCGTCATCCTGATTGCAGAGAAGTCCTTCGTCCACGACGTGAAGAACAAGAGGGTGACGGAACAGTTTTAAAATTCATAAAAAATTGCCACATACTAAAAATCAACATCCAACACATTTTAGGTTATATAAAATTTGTGAAAACCTTATAATACTGAAATATTAAAACAAACAGAGTCCCTTGTAGGTTAGTTCGGTGCGTAAATAAAAAAATAATAGGTTAAGTTATATCACTTAGGATCGTAAAAAAAATTAAAAAATCGTAAAAAAAAATAGGTTAAGTTGTATCACGTAAGATCGTGATATACCTACCAAGTATGAGTGGAAAAAATAAGTGCAGTGAAAATTTGTACTAAAACATCGCTAAACGCTAAAACATCGACAAAAAATTGTCAAAATATGTCAAAAACTTATATTCAATTGATAAAAAAAAAATACCTACAAAATATGATCCTCAAATGATGACGTTCAAACAGTGCATAAATAAAAAAAATGATAGGTTAAGTTATATCACTTAGGATCGTAAAAAAAATTAAATAATCGTAAAAAAAAATAGGTTAAGTTGTATCACGTAAGATCATAATATACCTACCAAGTATGAGTGGAAAAAAAAATGAGTATAGTGAAAATTTGTACTAAAACATCGCTAAACGCTAAAACATCGACAAAAAATTGTCAAAATATGTCAAAAACTTATATTCGATTGATAAAAAAAAGGCATACCTACTAAGTACTGCGTAGAACCGGCCAATATACACTACTTACGTCCGTTTTTTATTTTTGTAACGTCGCGGAAAACCCGGGAAATATTTCTGAATTCTTACTTTTTCGCTGATATACGAAATTCGGAACAATCGATGAACCAAATATTATCGAATGTGTGAGGTTTGCATATAAGTAATCTTTATATACAATCATCTATATAATTACTTCCTATTAAGCCCGTTAATAATTTTTGTACCGCCAAGGAAAACCCGGGAAAAATTTTTGAATTCTTACTTCCTCGCTGAGAAACGAAGTTTACAAGAAATTATAGACCGAACGTTATCAAATGTGTGATGTTTGTATCTAAGTAAACTTTATATAAAATTTTCTATGTGACTACTTACTATTAAGCCCGTTTTTTATTTTTGTACCGTAACGGAAAACCCGGGAAATATTTTTGAATTCTTACTTCTTCGCTGAGACACGAAGTTCAAAAGAACCTATAGACCAGGCATTATCAAATGTGTGAGATTTGTGTCTAAGTAATCCTTATGGAAAATCTTGAATGTGAATACTTTCTATTAAGTTCGTTTTTTATTTTTGTACAGTCACGGAAAACCCGGGAAATATTTTTGAATTCTTACTTCTTTGCTGAGACACGAAGTTTACCAGAAACTATAGACCAAGTAATATCAAGTGTGTGAGGATTGTATATAAGTAATGTGTTAATTATATCTCTTATAGTGTCACTTTCTATTAACCCCATTTTCAAGTTTTGTACCGTCACGGAAAACACGGGAAATATTTTTGAATTCTTACTTCTTCGCTGAGACACGAAGTTCACAAGAAACTAAAGACCAAGTAATATCAAGTTTGTGAGGTTTGTATATAAGTAATGTGTGAATTATATCTCCTATATGGTTACTTTTAAATAAGCCCATTTTCGATTTTTGTACCGCCACGGAAAACTCGGGAAATATTTTTCAATTCTTACTTCTTCGCTGAGACACGAAGTTCAAAAGAAACCATCGACAAAATATTACCGGGTGTGTGAGGTTTGTATCTAAGTAATCTTTATATAAAATGTTCCATGTAATTACTTTCTATGAAGCCCATTTTGGATTTTTGTACCGGCACGGAAAACCCGGGAAATATTTCTGAATTCTTATTTCTTCGCTGATATACGAAATTCGGAACAAACTATGGACCAAATATTATCGAATGTGTAAGGTTTCTATATAAGTAATCTTTTTATACAATCATCCATATAATTACTTCCTATTAAGCCCGTTAATTATTTTTGTACCGCACGGAAAACCCGGGAAATATTTTTGAATTCTTACTTCCTCGCTGAGCCACGAAGTTCACAAGAAACTATTGACAAAATATTATCGAGTGTTTGAGGTTTGTATCTAAATAATCTTTACATAAAGTCATCTATATAATTACATTTTATTAAGCCCGTATTTTATTTTAGTACCGTCATAACAAATTTGTGAAATATTTTTGAATTTCTTCTTTGCTGAGAAAATAAATTCAGAACAAATTATGGAGCAAATATTTTCAAGTGTGTGAGGTTTGTATATAAGTAATCTTTTTATACAATCATCTATGTAATTACTTTCTATCAAGCCTTTTTTGACTTTTGTACCTTCATGGAAAACCCGGGAAATATTTTTGAATTCTTACTTCTTCGCCGAGACACGAAATTCACAAGAAACTATGAACCAAATATTATCGAGTATGTAAGTTTTGTATCTAGGCTAATCATACAAAAAAGAGAGTGCCACTTTTGTGTCTCTTAGTAAGAAGTACATTATGCATAATTTTTCTACGATACCTTATACTTTATTATGACCACAAAAGTAATTACTCTCGATTCTTGTCTATCAGATTCACAGCCAGGAAGCAGTCGCTAGAAACTCCAAGTATTGCTGAGTAAAATATTATATCAATCTTTGTGGGGCACCAGGTTAACAAACAACTTTGAGGAAGTAAAGATGTGCATGGACCTGGTGTTTACAAAGCAATCCTTGGAGGATAAATAGTGTGTATTCTGATAGAGGGGGATCAGTGAGAACAGAGTTGAGATACGTTCGACAAGAGCGAGAGAGGTCAGTCATTGTACATCAGTCTATATGGCCGATGTTGGTCCGTCACCAAGAGTAGAGGAGTTATTACTCTTCACCTATGCATCGTCACCGTAAGAACAAGTCTACGTTCTTCCACGTTTCTGCGAGACTACAGAGATCTTCAGCTTCTAATTGAATAAGGTATTTTCCTAAAAACATGCCGATACAATGGTAGTGAGACCTAAATCCAATATAGTATGTATTGAGTATTCATTGCCATTCACTGCTATTCAAGTACAACCTCTCGCATAAGAGTTATTCGCCAAGCGAGCGCTTGCGATGCAAGACGCTATCGATACTCGTGGGACATCTAATGGTTCCGGGTTAAGATCCCTGATTTCCTAAGGGAACGATACGATTATACCAAGCTGACGCTAAGTATGTAAATGTTATTTTCGGTAATTTACGTTGAGAAAAAAATCGAAAAGACATAATATAAATTACTTGTCCATTAGATTTTTATTTCATATTATTACACAAAAAAACTAAAAAAAAACCAATCACATTTGTTGTGAAAAACAGCCTCTCAACAGGAAACAAAACTTTTTTAAAAAAAAATTCTAGGTGTTCCGTAACGGTTCTCAAATCAAGCAGAGTTAATATAACGCATTAGCATATAATACAATATATAAAAATTAATCAAATATAAACCTCACA
The DNA here is from genome assembly GCF_977018435.1 of Lepisma saccharinum. NCBI lineage: Eukaryota > Metazoa > Arthropoda > Insecta > Zygentoma > Lepismatidae > Lepisma > Lepisma saccharinum. Next base: position 13,082,406 of record NC_139258.1, read on the forward strand.
CTTTTGAAAATATTTGAACCATATTATCTTGTGAACGGCGTTTGTTACCGAGGAAGAAAGAATTTAAGAAATATTTCCCGTTTTTTTCCGTAACAGCAAAAAAAATAAACCAGGGACTTGATACATAGATATAGTCCATGAAATATTAAAGGAAGGATTAAAGAGCCTTATAACTCACCAACGTAATAACATTTTGTCCATGAATTCATACGAATTAATTCATCGAAGGGAAAAAAATAATTTTCAGAATAGTGTTAGGGGTTTCCGTAACGGTACAAAAACAAAAAAACGGGCTTAATAGAAAGAAATCATATAGAAAATTTTATATAAAGATTACTTAGATACAAACCTCACACACTCGATAATATTTGGCCCATTTTTTCCTCTAAACTTCGTGTCTCAGCGAAGAAGTAAGAATAAAAAAATACTTCTCGGATTTTCCGTGACGGTACAAAAATAAGAAACGGGCTTAATAGAAAGTAATCACACACAAGATTTTCTATAAGGATTACTTAGACACAAATCTAACACATTTGATAATGCCTGGTCAATAGGTTATTGTGAACTTCTAGTCTCAGCGAAGAAGTAAGAATTCAGAAATATGTCCCGGGTTTTCCATTTCGAGACTGAGAAAAAACAGACTTATTAGAAAGTAATCACATAGAATATTTAATTTAAAGATTACTCGTATACAAACCTCACACACTCGATAATATTTCATCAATAGTTTCTTTTGTATTTCGTGTCTCTGCGGAGACGTAAGAATTCAAAAATATTTCCCGGGTTTTCGGTGGCGGTACAAAAATCAAAAACGGGCTTAATAGATAGAAATCAGATAGAATATTTTATTTAAAGATTACTTAGATAGAAACCTCACACACTAGATAATATTTTGTCAATAGTGTCTTGTGAACTTCGTGTCTCAGCGAGGATGTAAGAATTCAAAAATATTGTCCGGGTTTTCCGTGGCGGTACAAAAATCATTAACAAGCTTAATAGGAAGTAATTATATAGATGATTGTATAAAAATATTACTTATAAACAAACCTCACACATTCGATAATATTTGGTCCATAGTTTGTTCCGAATTTCGTAAATCAGCGAAGAAGTAAAAATTCAGAAATATTTCCCGGGTTTTCCGTGGCGGTACAAAAATCCAAAATGGGCTTAATAGAAAGTAATCATATAGAATATTTTATATAAAGATTTCTGAGATACAAGCCTCACACACTTGAAAATATTTGCTCCAATAATTTGTTCTGAATTTCATTTCTCAGCGAAGAAGAAGGAATTCAAAAATATTTCCCAGATTTTCTGTGACGGAAGTAAAATAAGAAACTGGCCTAGTAAATTGTAATTATATAGAAGACTTTATGTAAAGAATATTTACATACAAACAACGCACACTCGATAAAATTTTGTCAATGGTCTCTTGTGAAGTTCGTGACTTAGCGAAGAAGTAAGATTTCAAAATTATTTCCCGGGTTTTCCGTGGCAGTACAAAAATAAAAAAATGTGCTTAATTGAAGATAATCACATAGAAGATTTTATTTAAAAATTTCTTACATACAGAGCTCACACACTCGATAAAATTTGGTCGATATATTCGTGTGAATTTCGGATCTCAGAGAAGAATTAAAAAATTAAAAATATTTACCGGATTTTTCGTGACGGTACAAATTTCAAAAACGATCTTAATCGGAAGTAAATATATAGATGTATTTATATAAAGATTACTTTGATACAAACCTGACACGTTCGATAATATTTGGTCTTAAGTTTCTTGTGAACTTCGTGTCTCAGCGAAGAAGTAAGATTTCAAAAATATTTCCCGAGCTTTCCGTGGCGGTACAAAAATCGAAAATGGGCTTATTAAAAAGTAACCATATAGGAGATATAACTCAAACATTACTTATATACAAACCTCACACACTTGATATTACTTGGTCTATAGTTTCTTGTGAATCGTGTCTCAGCAAAGAAGTAAGAATTCAAAAATATTTCCCGGGTTTTCCGTGACGGTACAAAAATAAGAAACGGGCTTAATAGAAAGTAATCACATACAAGATTTTCTATGAGGATTACTTAAGACACAAATCTCACACACTTGATAATGCCTGGTCTATAGGTTCTTGTGAACTTCTTGTCTCAGCAAAGAAGTAAGAATTCAAAAATATTTCCCGGGTTTTCCGTGGCGGTACAGAAATCAAAAACACACTTATTAGAAAGTAATCAGATAGAAAATTTTATTTAAAGATTACTCATATCCAAACTCACAAACTTCTTCAATAGTTTCTTGTGTATTTCGTGTCTCAGCGAAGACGTAAGAATTGTAAAATATTTACCGGGTTTTCGGTGGCGATACAAAAATCAAAAACGGGCTAAATAGATTGAAATCAGATAGAATATTTCATTTAAAAATTCCTTAGATTGAAACCTCACAAAATCGATAATATTTTGTCAATAGTTTCTTGTGAACTTCGTGTCTCAGCAAAGAAGTAAGAATTCAAAAATATTTCCCGGGTTTTCCGTGGCGGTACAAAAATCCAAAATAGGCTTAATAGAAAGTAATCACATAGAAAATTTTATTTAAATATTACTTAGATACATAGCTCACACACTCGGTAATATTTGGTCGATGGTTTATTTGGTCGTGTTATGAAAAATCCAAAAATTGAAAATTATTTTCGGGTTTTCCGTAACGGGTTTTCGGGCTTATTGGAAAGTACTCATTCTAGACATTTTATTGAAGCATTAAGCAGACAAAAACCTGACGTATTCGATAAAATTTTATCCAATTTTTTTCCGTGAATTGCTGTCTAAGAAATAAATACAAATTTCAAAATTTTGAGGACTTTTCTAAGAACGGTATACGGTAAAAATCGGATATCCACTTATTGCAAAGTAGTGTTTTTAAAGTTTAATTTAAAATAAATTAGTACAAAAAAGCATAATATTCTTCGAAGCAACTCGGGACGGTACAAAATATATGGTTGCAATGTAAAAGTTTTCCCTCCTTTTTTTCTGGCTGTTTCTGACGGGTACAAAATTTTTAAATAGTGGTACAAAATGGTACATAAATAGTACAATATTTTGATGTGGATAACTTAGCCGAAACCGATGATGAGGTTGAGACGTCACTCTGTAACCCCAAAATTGATTTTTGTTTTTCGACGGTAAATTGAGTGGTACAAAAATTATTTTTTGCATTTTTGAGTAGTACAAAAATAGTACAAAATTTGGAAAATGAGGTTTTGATGGTACAAAAATATGGGGTTACAAAGTAACGGAGCCTTTCTCCTGTAAATTTGAAGAAATCCGTTTGTCCGATATAAGAAATTTACCTTTTTAAGTTTTCGGTCGAAATGCGTCTACCGTACTTCAAAAATCAGGGGGGGCAAATGCCTTTCCATGCCCCCCTGCCGTAATCGCCGTCACGTATGAAGAACGAGAAGAATGGCGTTGCATTTCTTCCTTGCCGTGGATGACAAAACATGCAATTAAAGTGATGGACAATGGTGTTATATAAGGGACATCAACCAGAGACATCTCTCGGCGAAAATATCACACCAATCGTGATCATGGACAGGTTAGGCTGTGCCAACTCACATGTCTCTCCTCGAAACAGTTTAAAGCAAGAACGCAGGAAAGGTGACGTCACAAATGAAGACATGGAAGCGGCAACGTGGAATAAGGTATTCCGAGGGGCCGATCATAGAGTTTTATGGCGTCAAGTAATGGTGGCGGGAAATGGAGCGCGACGGAAAGCACTTTAAACATTTACCTGTTTACACATCTTCCTAGAGTGAAAAAAGGGGACAAAAAACTATTATTTTGCAATAAAAGACACTTTGTCGCCTGTGGTGTGGTCTGCTTTGATGACGTCATTTACCCTGAGCCTTTTAGTCGGGCACGGATTTCATTTCTCGTAGCAAGACTGTATGTACGGTCACCAGCAAAAATAATTGGACACCTAGATCCTGGATTACTCTCTCCCCTGCAAGGCGTCATGTGTTTTGCCTAACTCTACGGGGCTGGTTGAACTTGCCATTGAAAATGTACTATTAAAACTTCTTATCGTGTGCCGAGTGTACATTTAAAGCCTCAGCTTGCAACAAGTGTTGATCAGTGGTGTAACTACAGGGGGGCAGGGGCATTGCCCCCCAATTAGATGAAAATCAATTCTAGGGGGCAAGGGGGTCAAATATTGACAGCCAAGGGCACCTGCAGGGAGCAGAGAGAAGAAATTGCCCCCCTCGATTTCAAATTTTATGCAAATAAAAGTACGTTTCGTAAAATTTTCTTGATCGCTTTGCTCGCATTCTCTGCTTGTCTTACAGTCTCATCAGGTTCAGAGCCGTGGCTAGAGTGCGCGTCAAATCTCCTGCATATGGCCTTGAACGACTGAACAGCACTAGCGAATCACAGACGTGCGGCGTTGCCTATTCCGCTCAACTACGCTGTCTGTTTTCCGTGTGAGATTTCGACATGGCACCGCTGCTATTGGCTATCGCCATATGCAGGAGATTTGACGCGCACTCTAGGGGTGGCAGGAGTCGGATCTGGTTACAGAACGATCTAAATGGAAAACGTTGTAAATTATTTGCGCCCTGTTTTCAAATGTTCTTTCTCGCTTCCCTCCCAGTGAGGTTCATTTCTGTAATGCATTGTAAATTACTAGAGAGAGAAGTAAGACCAAATGTGTACTTCAGACTCTTGCTGCTGAACAGTTTTGTTATAAATGTATGAACAATTGTTTTGAAGAAAAGAAGCAGACTCATATGAGAGACAGTTTACATCATCTTTGCTGTTTGGTGTGTTATGAGGTGGATGAATTGATTATGTAATGTATAAAGAAACATTGAATAAGTAGTGGTATTTGTGGTAGGGACAGGACCGGAAAGTATGAACCCCCTCCAGCAGCTTTGCTTACACTTAAAACAGGCTCAACATGCCCATATGAGCTTTTTGCTCTAGTGTGGAACCCCGTCTAATCCAAGATTTTTGTAAAAATGCCCTCGGGAATATTTCGGAAAGTATGACCCCCTCAGATTGATGAGGCTACACTTATAAAAGGCACTTCTGTGAGATTGTTGTCCATAAACTTGTCAAAAATATGCCCCTCTTGTGGCCACACTTAAAACTAGGCCAAGCTGCTTATAAGAGCCACCTACACACACACACCCATACATATTTACTTCCGGTTTAAGTTCAATTGGGCACCAGACTCAACTTGCATATTTAATATTAAAATAATGTAATTCTTCTAGAATTGTTCTGTAACTCTCTCATTTCTTACATCATAAACATATGATTTTTCACCTATGAGAATAACACTACATATAGTGTCATCAGGTAATGCCTCATGGAATTCACAGATAATTTTAATGTTTGTCCTGTCATTCACCACAACTTGTTTTCTTTTTGAAGTGTTGATTACAAACATGGGTCTCTGTGCTTTGAATTCATCTGGTGTGTAATACATGTCAGTATTGCCAGTAGTGACACGCTTAAAAGCCGAAAATGCCTCATATAATTTGAGAAAATCATCCTTGGAAATGTCTAAATTGTAATTTTCTCTAGGAAATACCTCATTTCTGCCATTTTTAAGATATATGTTCTTGATGTTGCAGCTATCAAATTTGCTTGAATTTTTTTCCTGATTGTTGTGTCTTCCAGTTTGAAACAGAACCACCACAAAATCCGGCATGTCATATTGTATGCTGGAGAATGAATTTGTAGCATCAAATTCATAATAAGAACCAGTTGCGGGCTTCTGTACACATTGATATGTATAAAATTGCAGAGGAACCTGTGGATTTTTTATTATATCAGCTTTGTATTTAAGAGCATAACTGGCCTCATATTCAACAACTGGGATTCTTAGCTCCATAGTCTGAATAATGCATTTGCCTTCATCAGGTAGGGTATTAGGCAGAGCTTCCCCTGTAGGGTTTAATGTGCTGTACCTCATCAATGCATTGTTATCATTTGCAGCTCTTCTAAATGTGATTCTTAACCCACCCTTCCACATAATATCTTTGTAATCTGAGAAGAATCCTGGCAACAGGCGCATGGGAAACAGCACTGTGTGGCTCTTGGATATAATTTTATCACCAGCCTCAAATCCACCTATTTGGTAGTATGAAGCCTCTGTTTTGGACAATTTTAATGTGGCCAAAGCTGTGGAGGTAATGCCGGGATAATCCACTCTGTTTATAACAACACCATGCTTTCTGATCTCAATTTCAGAGAACAGATGCGGTACAAAATTGTCCACCAATCTTATATTTGAATTTGCCGGATAATCTGTTCCATCGAGCTTTACAACATCAAATTTGATGTATAGATCTGCTCTGTGGGGGTGTATAAATCCATCCCCTACATCAAGATCAACCTCAATTTCTGTGTTGGGTTGATTTAAATTTGCAAATGTCCTCCTGTTTGGGGGGAATTACTGTAGCTCATAACTCTCAATATTTTCCATTGTATGTATTTTTATTTAAATGTTAATCTCTATGATAGCAGTTGTTGTGGCTCCTGCAAAATCAACTAATTCTTCTTTTTCATTAGTGACCATCAGTTCAATATAATCTATTCTATTATGACACACAGGAAAATATAATGTTGGGGATGGATTGTAGATGATTGGCTCCATGAATTCGGAATTAGGTTTGAATGTTGCAATGATGCCAGTTTGTTTGTGAGTGCCTATGCCATTTGATTTGGTGATCATACCCTCAGCCACATTACAGTGAATATTCAGAGTCTCTATGGCTAAGAATTTAGGTATATTAATAGCAGTGTGTTTGATGCCAGGTTCAAGTTTTGTGTTGTTCTCAAAGCCTAACAGCTCTCCTATAGTACCCAGATCCACTGTTTCTGTAGCAGATACAATCTCTACTCTGTGAGTGACAGAATTTTGACTTAACACTACACCTCTGGGTAATTGAGCATTTAGAGTGGACAGATTATACTGCCCTGGAGTGATGACAATTTTTTGATCCCCTACTGCAATTTTGTTGTTGTGGTGTGTAATATTAGGGATCAAGTACATGCCATAAAATGCTCTGAGAGCTATTGTTTTGGGATACACTATGTCATCATGCAATTTGAGTTTCAATATTGAATTTTGGCTGGTGAGATGGAATACCCCCATGATGTTTCAAATACCACAAGGCCTTTTGAAAATTTTCAATTGATGGTTTATTTATTTGAGACATATATCTAAGAACAGATAAACACAAATGTCCGCAATTAACATCTTTGAAATTTTGAACACGGGCATTATTGTAATAAAGATTAGCTGAATTTAGATATTTTATTAAATTTTCAGGTGGAACACCTCCAAATGAATCAAACACAAATGCCTCATTGTTTAAATATTTAAGATAGCAAATCCAGTGAGTGCCCTGATTTTTGTACTTATCCAAATTAACAATGCCACACTCTTTGTTGAGTGGTTGCTCTGGTAAAGAATCAGACATGTACACACCTCTAAAATTTTTGATGCCCAGTGGCTTGATTAAAGCTTCAATATCTTGGTTTGTAAGCGGCTCTTGTTTTTTTTAAACTTACTCATGGCTCTCTTAACACCTTTGCCTTTTTTCTGAATGGCCAGGTTATGGCGCCTCTGCTCATCTAATTCTGCCCTATTTTTCTTGGCATCTATTACTGTTTTTGCTATGGCAGCTGATCCCCCAGCCAAGCTCCCAACAGCCCCGAGAGCAGCTAAGATGGCCGGGATAGTAAATATAAATCCCCCCACTTTTCTTGATTGCTGTAATTTTTTTAATTGGGGGGTACTAAGCAACAATTTCATACCATGTCCCTTTGCAAGACAAGAGCTTTTTTTCTTGCGCTGCTTTTTGGTTAAAAGACTATCAATAGTTTTAAGAGATTTGAGACCTGCATAAGGTATTTGATACATAACACCCTTGGCCTTCATTGTAGGTTTATTATATACATATTCACAGCCCCCACCCCAGTTTTTGTTTGGTGCTCATAGCTATGGTGGTTCCCAATGCTGATATTCTCTCACTCAAAGAAGCATCTTTGCTTACAAATCTACCAAATGCAGCCTCTTCTAATTTCTTGTCTGCAACATGTCTCTTGTCAAGATCAGAATGTGTGTTGTATGCTATGTCATGGTCTCTACAAGCAGCATCTAGGGGATTAACACCAGGATCCCCTCTGTTTAATCTATGCTCCAATTTTGTGCCTGGACCACAATACTGATAGCCTGGAATGTGTAGTTCAAATGGCAGCTTGTTTATAATGTCATTAACCAGCCCCCGACCCTCAGAAATATTCCAAAATTTAGGTGGTAGAGTATTAATAATTTTTATGAGATATCCAATCCCCTTAGTGTCATTCACTATAAAATTAAACAATTTGGTGCTTATCATGTCCATAATTCCAACCTTTTCATTGTAAAAATTGTGGTTGCCAGCATTTTCCTCCCCAGCTATCACCAATAACCTATCTACAAGTTTCCTGACATCATCAACCCAGACAAATTCTTTGGGCAGGGTGTTGTATTGTTTGATTCCACTACCAGTCTTGATCTGTGACCATATGGGCTTGATTAAATTATTGTATTTTGCCCCACTGCTAGACTTGACTCTTTTTTGTGTGGGATCATTGTTCTGGTATAGGGCATCTGATTTTATTAATATTTCTTTGTAATGTTCATAATCTTGATCTGTATAGCTGCCAGGCCTTTTCCTAGTCATCAGTTCCCACAACCCAGGTGTTCCGGGGTACTTAACAAAAGCACCTTTTTCTCCGAGACGAGATTCTGAATAAACAATCAGATCATCTCCCATAAATGTTACTCTGAAATTGCCAATTCTATGTATGATGCTACCATCAAGCTCTGTGTCAGCATATAAGCCAAACACCTCATCTTTGTTATCTTTAGGTGTGGTTAAATATTTTTGAGCAAGAAGACCCAATTCAATAGGATCCTGAGTAGCTTCAATTCTTCTAGGAGCAACAGGACTAGGTGTATGAATACTGGAAAGTGGGGTGAATGGATAATCTAATATGTTCCTTGCAGCTACAGGTACCAGCTCTGTGATCAAATCTTGATTTTGCTCTGTAACAGTTTTGATATTTTTACCTAAATTATTAATAGCATCAATTACAGGCTGTTCTGTTTGTTTGTGTTTTTCATAAATTCCCCGGTTCTCTGATTTCCATCCCTTAAATCTTTTTACAAGATAATCTCTTAATTTAAGATCGTCAACAATTGGTCGTTTCATGTTTATTTATATACGTCTCTACGTCTAGAAAATTGTTGATTTTATTTCTGTATTTGCCAGTATTGGGTGTTCTTGTCATATCAATTGTGACAAACCCATAACTGTCCTGGTTCCAGCACCTGCTGCAAAACTCAAGTCCCCACCTGCATATTCATCATGTATGTGTTTGAGGTTGGTATGGTCTTGATGAAACACACATATAAAATTGCTGTTGTCTCGGATCAGCTGCTTCGGTATTTTAGAAAAAGTCTGTGCCAGGTAGAAACAATCAATGTTTTTGTGCCGGCCCTGTGTAAAGAAATTTCTAACCTTGTTTTGATTATCCAGTATAATGTCATCAAACACAACAACAGAATTATCGAGACATTCATGGAGTGGCTTAACATCTGGTTCAAAAGTGGCTATATCCAATCCATCATATAGCTTCATCAGCTGCTGATATTTTAATTGTTCCAAGCTCTTAGAAAAAACATACAAGTGCCTGTTTTTCCAGTCTAACCAGTTGGGTGCCAATAAAAAATTATCAATTAATAGTGTAGTTTTACCACAAGCAGATGGCCCAACAATAAGACACCTAATATTATCAGGCAGCAAGTTGCCATTTCTCTTATTCTGCTGTTCAGGTTCTGGCAGCCTTTTTATAACATCCCAGGTGCTCATATTATCACTTTGTCTGCATCGATCCAGCTGTTTTCCGGATGACCCAGCCATTTGACAAGTAACTTGTTGCCTTTTCTGCGGATGATTTTTTCTATGAGATATGTGTCAGGCTGTTTAGTTTTGCTGAGTTCTTGTTCATAGAACCTGCCTTTGAGAATTTCTCCTCGGTGATCTTTTATTATATATGTGTTAAGGGTCCCGGGTTTAACTTGAACCACTGTAAATAATTCGGTGCTCCAGTTTCTTGTAAAGCCTCTTTTGAATAAGTGCTTATATTTGCTGATTCTTACTTGATCACCCACCCTGTATTTGGCCCTTCTTGTTGTTGGCTGGTATCTAGGATAATAAACAGTCCTGATCAATTTTTGCTCATCAGATGAAGTTACTTCAGAGGGTTTCATGTTGATTGTGGAATGGACAGAATTGTTATATTTATGTAGAAGTTCTGGAAGAATATTAATCCATTTATAATTACCTTGAAGTGTAAATTGTTTATACATAAGATTTTTTAAGGTTCTGTTGAATCTCTCTACAATTGAGGCTTTGAGGTCACTGTAACTCGAGTAATGTTTTATTGCCTGGCTTTTAATAAATTGTTGAAACACAGAATTATAAAATTCTTTGCCATTATCTGTTTGCAAATAGCGCGGTGATCTTCCACTCTGATTGATGATTGTCCTGATGGCTTCTGTAACACATTTTCCAGTCTTGGATTTGAGTGGCACAGCCCAGGCAAATTTTGAAAATGTGTCTATCACAGTGAGTAGGTACTTGTAGCCCTTGTTGATTTTGTCTAAGTTTTTCAACTGTCCACTTGACAACTCAATCAAGTCGCTCTGCCATAAATCATCTATGCCTTTTGAGACTACTGGGAGTCTCTTATAATTATGTCTGGCCTGTCTGTGTAATTCATCAACAATAATTTGTCTAGACATAATATGTAAACAAAAATATTGCAACTATGGGGTGTTCAGCAGCTGATACTGCAGGATTTTCTAAATATAATTTGTCCCCTATTTGTATTTTAAATTCCAGAGATCCATCATCTTCAACATATGCTGTTTCTAATGTATTGGGATCTGTAAAATCCTCCAATTCTACACTGGTGATGTTTGGTTTGTTCTCAGCATTTGTTATTGATAAGGTAGGGTAGTGGTGTGCCTGTGGCTGATGCCAATATTTGATCTTGATTGGTCTCAATGTGCCCCCAACAAAAAACTGGTAATAAAATTGTGCAGGGGACAGCATATATATTTTGCCACCTGGTGTAAATGGAGAATCATATTCTTTGTTGGGGATGCTGTACAATTCAAGAATTACTGTATGTTTTGGATTCTCGATTATGCCTGTTATTTCCTTTTCTGCTGTGAGCAATCTGCTTGTTACAGATTCAAGGTGCTCATTGATGGTCCTAACAACATCATCATGGCCTGGCTTGATTTTTATGTCCACAATAAGTTTCTTGTATTGTTGCACAATCTCTTGAAGCTGGGTGGCAAAAACAGACAGAGCATTTGCTTGATTGGATTCCATGGTCCCTAGCTGTTGCTTGATATTAGCTACAATTTGTTGCAAATTTTCAACAACTGCCAATTTTGAATTTTGAGCAGTAAGATCATGGACCTGTCTTCTGATATCCTCAAACAGGGCATGCAGTTCATTAATATGTTGATTGGTTGGAAGAGTGGCCACTGTCTGAGTGAGTTGTTTGATCTCTGTCTGGATATTCTTGATATCTTCTGATTTCAATATGCGATTCACTGCCCTCTTAATATTTTTAAGTTCCTGTGATGTAGGAAGATTTGATACTGTATTTTGCAAAGATTCAAGTGCCAATTTTACATTGTTTAATTCAGATGCATCAGCCACATTTTGCATAGCATTTTGGAGCAGGGCTATATCTGCCTGAGTGGGTGTTGATTGCTGTAAAATTTCAAGTTTTGTTTGGATATCATCGATGAAGTGATGAAAATGAGAGAGCTCAGATTCAGTGTTGAGGTTTTCAAGCTTTGTGATCTGTTCCTGGACACTGACAAGTGTGTCTACAATACCGGGCAGGCGGGATTCTTGTACATTTGCCAAATCACTTTGCACTGCTGCTATTGTACCCTCAAGATGGGTTATGGTACTTTGAATTTTTCCAAAATCTTCATATGTTTCAAGTTGCAGCTTGATGTTTGCAACACTCCGAGTTATTGCACTCAAAGCATCAGAAGATGGCAAATTGTTCATAAAATTTTCAAGTGTCTCAATTTTTTCTTTAACCTCGGCTATGGCATTGTTCAGAGGATCCAGATTAGGTATTTGGAGTGATTGAATCTGTTCTTTTAGAGTGGAAATCACTAGATCAAAATCTTCTTGTGATTTTATGCTTTTGACAATTGTTTGGAGCTGTGCCTGGACATTATTTATCTGCTCTTCCAATTGTTGTTTCAATTGCTCAGAGTTGTTAGCCTGGGTCTTAAATTTGGCTTGAAGAGCTGCTACAGCCTCTTCCAAACTTTGAAAATTATCTAATGTTGCCAGATCAGTATATTTCTGAAGCAGCACTTTGAGTTCAGAATCAATTTTAAGAAGAGGGTCCATGCATTGTGATTGCAAATTTGTAATTTCTAATTGAAGACTGGCATTCAGTCTGGTTTGTAAAGCCTGTAAATCACTTCTTAATTTCTTGACTCTGACATCAAGCATCAGAATCTCATCACTGTGATCTTCATGTCTTGTATGGCCAAATATATCATTAGGCATTTTTGTTTTAGTGGTTATTTATTATAGAGTATCTGATTCTTAATTCTATAAAAAAGGGTATAAGCTTGTCATAGGATCCCGGGACCTCAATATATAAGCAGTCACCAGCAGAAACAGTATATACAGTGCCAGAAATCATGTTTGAGTGCTTAATTCTATAAATATTTCTCCCTACTGAAATCTTGACATCACCCTCAGGGGTTGTAATAAATTGCAATTGCCCACCTACAGGTAATTGATAGTGGTTTAAATTATTGTTAAATATGTACAATGTTTTACCTGTTTCATCATCAACATCTGTAAGTATGCTGTTCAGATGAATAATTAACAAGCCACTCAGTTTAGACAGCATATCAGAAGAGGGTTGTGGTGTCGGCAGCTCCATAATAGCCTGTTTTTTGAACCCAAATAAGTTCATAGGCATGTTTATTTATTTCAAATCATGCTCTGTAATTGGGCATTGTTTGCCACTTCTCAAATCACAATGCCCCCATGGTAGAGTATGTATGCCACATGATAAAATGCATCTCTTATCATCATGTGGGTCCAGAGCCACTTTTGTTACAATATTTGAAGTCAACAAGTGATCCTTACTCTGAATTCTATTTTCTGATGTTTTGATTGAATTCTGGGATTTGATGCAATTTTCATAATCTTCAAATACAAGATCTTTGTCAACAGTTACTTTGCCAATGCCCTTGGCTTTTTTGACAACAGCACTACATGTTTTAAAAGTGTACATCTTGGCACTTAACCCAGCAAATGCCACAATAACATCACCAAGTGTCTCATCTTTTAACTTGCCAGGCACCTTTTTGTTGTGGTGGTGTTGAATCTTTGTATGTTCACTGGTATCAAAATATTGAAACAATTCAGGCTGTGACATATCTTGATAAACATCTTCTGTTTGAATATCAAGAATAAAACTATCCGTGTCCATGTACAATAATTTTACACGATCACCATAAAAAGGTTTCAACACGTCATAATACAATGTTAACATATGTAATTTGGACAATTCCAATATCACAGCCCCTACATAAATAGGTTTATCAAATTTGATCTTTGTTTTCTTCATGTTGAAGAGTGCCATGTGCTCATCATAAATTCTTCTGTAATTGAAGTTGGGCTTTGCAACCAATTTTTTGCTCCGGCTGGGGTCAGTAATTATTTTAACATCGGTATGTTTTCTGACATTTTCAATTGTTTTGCCATAGACAGAATTAACCATCAATTTAAACAAGCCCTTATCAAATTGGCTCTTTGCAGATGTTCGAAGCTCCGTGTTTGTATCAATATATGGTTTCAACCATTCTGAGTGCCTGAACCTCAAAACTTTGCCAACTTTGGTTACTTGAACACCATGTTTCATCAGGAACTGGAGGTTTTTGTAATATATGACATAATCCTGTTTCGGCTCCAGGGTCATCATGAGCTTCTTCTGTTTAGAGCCAGGTGAGCACTGAACCTCGGGAATTGGGGGCAGATCAGAAAATTTATTGTGCAAATCATCAGGAATTGTCAGATCAACCTCTAAGAACAGGCCATAATTACTGTCATCAAAGTTCTGAAGATCTTCAATATTAAAATCTTCAACCCACTCAAGCCCTGCATATGGCAGTTTTTGCATCATGGCATGACCATAGAGGCTGTTTGCATCTACATACACTATATAATTTGATGGCCGTGCTGGATCATAATCAGGCATATGCTTGTTATTTGCTCTGGCATATCTCTGGGAACATTGCACCATCCCTCCTCTTATAAATTGCTCCATAAACAGATACATATCTTGATCGTGGATTAGATCCAATTGCATTTTGGTGTTCAAAAACGTTGCGGCCCATGCTAGATCCGGGGCACTGAAAAAATACACTGGGTCCAGTCTATAATTTTGCATAGAAGATTTTCTGAATGCTTGCAATATATCAGCTAAGAGGGTGACATCAAGTTTCAAATATGCCATGTGATAATCACCAAATGTCTTGCATTTTAAATTGTTCCACATCAACTGAGCATGGTGATAATCATCATCAGTGATTCCAGATCCTCTGATTCTGCTGTAAAACTCTTCTTGTGGTGGCAGGGAACACTCATCAAATTTAGAAAAATCTGTAACATAATCATATGGATATACACCCTTCCGCCTAATTAATTTCAGGTCCTGATTTGGAAACAATGCACGTGTGATTTTCAAGTGATCATCAGGTAATTGAGTGGCCAGTGTAGCCAGGCTAGCCGATAAAAATCTGTAAGAATCAAGAAATCTTATGTGAATAGGAACACCATCAACTTTAATTATCTTGCTAATAGATATATATTTCTCATCATTTTCAGCTAAAATATTTAAATTCTGCTTGTCAAACCCCTCGTACCTGATCAGATGATGGAAATCATAATTGGAACCACCATGGAAAAATACAGGGATAAATCTTGGTCTCTTGATCTGAATATTACAGCTATTACACAGGGCCTGTTTATATCGACCATCTGCATGAGAATGGTGATGAACCTTGATATTTGTATCTGAAAATTCAGAATCACATACCGGGCATTTTTCTGCATTGTTGAAATCTTCAATCTGTTCCTCTGTTAAAGGCAACATAGGCTTTGATTTTAATAAGATGTTAGATGCTATGTCACGGCACTCATTTTCTATTCTATGTGCAAATATTTTGATGGCATCTGCTCCCATGTATAAGTATGGCTCACTAGCTACACCATCCTGTACAACCACATAACAAAAGCTGGATGGTTCATGTTGCTGGTATGATGTAATTGAAGATTCTTCAGGATCTGGGCTACAGAATGCAATAGGTTTGACGTTCGATTCAAAATCACAGACAATATATTCTGGGTGTTCCAACAAGGCTTCATACTTTTTGAATTTGCAATTTTCACTTGGATTGGGCATCACCATATGAACAGGTTTATGGTTCCCACAGTATTTCTGATGCTCAATTAACTTGTTTTTGGCAATTTCTGCATTCTCTTCACAAACACCATTCACCATTTTTCTACCATCAAATTCAGTTAAACATCTTCTGCACAACTTGAATATTCTATTAGATTTGTCTAGTTGTGTTCTCACCAAAGCTTCAAGACTGTGTATCAGAGTGTAATGATATGTGCCATCCCCTTCAATTAAGAGCAGATCAATCGGAATAGCAGATTCATCATCAAGTGTACTGATTCTGAGAGGTGCTATCAAGCAATTGCCACGGCCAGTGGAACAAATAAATACATTAATAGATAATTGTTTGCCATTGATGTGCCTGGCTTTTTTTTCAAATTTATCAATATTCTGAACAGACATTGGATATTCCAAACCCTCTATTGCTTCATCAAAATCATGTTCATGTTGTTTGTAATAAGTTATTCTCTCAGGATGCCTTGAAACTGGATACAAAGCAGCTAAAATACACCACAAAAAGCATTTCTGGTCGGTGTTTTTTATATTGACCACAGCTCTTCTGTTTTTGATATTAGCAGGTAATGGCACATAAGTGGAACCTTGCAATGGGCTGAATTCAGAAATATTAACATATAACTTGTGCGGAGAGCCACATAGACTCCATCCTGACTCTTTTGCCGCAAATTCAGAGTGTTTGATATTCAGTTGATTTATCAAACTGCTTATTATTTTGTCCGAATTTGCATTTGAATATACAGGTACAGTTTCTGTTAAGTGGGGCTGTGTACATTTTGTGTCATTTGGCTTCTTATATTGTACAAACAATTTGAGGTACAGCTTATAAGAGCCATTTTGTGCATTGAGAATTGCCTGCAGATCAGAATTTATACTGTTCAAGAAATTCTCAATGCCACATCTTGGCTCTGATACAAACCGATAATCTCTTAATTGGGCATTAAAACTGCTACGGATGGGTTCATAGCGTGGCTGCTTTGCTGCTCTGGCATTAAGAGGTGCTTCGTGCCTTCTTTTCAGACCAGAAGTGGATGGTTGTGCAGAGCAAGTATTTTTATGTGTATATATGAAGTATTGCATGCTATATTCTCTATGGCATTTGGGGCAAATTATTGTGGGAGTTCTGTATTTGTCTGGGTCACAAATCTTTTGGTGCTTGGCCCAATTGGGGCTGGATATATTCTTATTGCATTGATTACAATATTTTTGATTCGGCATTTTTGTTGTTGTTTATTATATACAATTTCCTGGGATTCAAATCAAAATTTTATACTGAATAAAAAATATCAGTTGGGGTTCAGCACTGTGCTTTGTATGTGTGTATGTATATATGTGTGTATACACTTAATATTTTTGGCTTTGGTATTTATATAAAATTTCTTGGGGTTCAAATCAAAACTCTATGCTGGATCAGTTGGGTTCAGTGCAGACAAAAAAACTGCATAGCTCTATGTCAATTAGTTCTTGAGATTTTGTATTTAGGAACCACTTTAGCCCCCCTGCCAAAAATTGGCTTTTATTGGATCAGTGTATATTGTCTCTATGACCTTACTTAGGTTATTCCGCCAAATTATATGCTTCAAGTCTCCTATACTTTGGTGGAGCCTGTTCAGGTTCTATCCCCCGCGATGTGGGTTCCACTGCCGATCCAGCAATGGTAACAAACAGCACTGTGCCCTGGCTTATATAGATTTGTTGGACCAATCAAAACCTTGCTTGCTTTAGCCAATCAAAACTTTGTTTGTTTTAGCTAAGCAAAATTTCTGTTTATTAATTGTCCAATCTTGTTTATTCTTGTCCTGTCTTGTCCAATCTTGTCTGCACTGGTTCTAACCTGTAATATTGTGTCCTGTCTTGTTGAATCTTGTCTATTCTTGTCCTGTCTTGTTGAATCTTGTCTATTCTTGTCCTGTCTTGTTGAATCTTGTCCTGTCTTGTTGAATCTTGTTTATTCTTGTCCTGTCTTGTCCAATTTTGTCTATTCTTGTCCTGTCTTGTTGAATCTTGTCTGCACTGGTTCTAACCTGTAATATTGTGTCCTGCCTTGTTGAATCTTGTCTGCACTGGTTCTAACCTGTAATATTGTGTCCTGTCTTGTTGAATCTTGTCTATTCTTGTCCTGTCTTGTTGA
This sequence comes from Lepisma saccharinum, assembly GCF_977018435.1. Classification (NCBI taxonomy): domain Eukaryota; kingdom Metazoa; phylum Arthropoda; class Insecta; order Zygentoma; family Lepismatidae; genus Lepisma; species Lepisma saccharinum. Next base: position 13,100,140 of record NC_139258.1, read on the forward strand.
ATCTTGTCTATTCTTGTCCTGTCTTGTTGAATCTTGTCTGCAAGTAAATATGTATAGATGTGGGTGGGTGGATGTGGGTGGGTGGGTGTGGGGGTGGGTGTGGGTAGGTAGGGGTGGGTGGGGGTGTGTTGGGGGTGCATTCAGAAACATGAGCTATTCTCTAACATTTTTGCCGAAGTACTTTCTTCTGAGTGTATCCCGTTTTTCTGCTGAGCGTACATGCAATCCATACCGCAGCGCCATGCCTGCCCCGGCGCTGCGGTGGAATTGTCTGGAACTAATTGATGTCAATAGAGAAAACCGCGCCGCAGCGATCAGTTGATAGGGAGAAATTACAGTCAATAGAGCTCCCGCTCCAAATATTGATCCCATTGCTTTGGGGCCGTCATGCGCACATATTGTTCAAGTATTGATCTTATACCCTCTCGGTGCTTGATTTTATATATGAATAGATTACAACAAACAAACTGGATGTAACAAATGCAAAATATCCCAGTTTCAATTCAATCCATTTATCTGAATTGAAGAAACCGACAATTCACATATCCCCATATCATTGTATGCATGCCCTATTGGTACCTCTTTTGCTGTTGTGCTCAATTAATTTTCACTAATTGGCAATTTTCTTGAAGAGGCCTAATAGAACAAGATACGGCGGTATGAGAAATATGTGAATTAAAGATATTTTAGCAATATACGACGTCTTAAGAAAGGCATATTCAGCTCCAAAGTACTTTGTCTAACACTTACTACCATTCCCTATTACTGGCAGAAAGAGTTAAAAATATTGACATAATGAAAAAAATTGACTTGTTCCCAAGTGTTCACCGAGTTCAGACATTTGCACATAGATGGCCCTGTTGTTGTTGCTTATCAAATATATATTACATTGTTATAAGAATTACATTGTTTTAATATTAGATAAACAAATTGAAGCTGGTATCCAATTGAACTTAAACCAGAAATAAATATGTGTGTGTGTGTGTGTGTGTGTGGGTGTGGGTGGCCTAGTTTTAAGTGTGGCCACAAGAGGGGCATATTTTTGACAAGTTTATGGACAACAATCTCACAGAAGTGCCTTTTATAAGTGTAGCCTCATCAATCTGAGGGGGTCATACTTTCCGAAATATTCCCGAGAGCATTTTTACAAAAATCTTGGATTAGGCAGGGTTCCACACTAGAGCAAAAAGCTCATATGGCCATGTTGAGCTTGTTTTAAGTGTAAGCAAAGCTGCTGGAGGGGGTTCATACTTTCCGGTCCTGTCCCTACCACAAATACCACTACTTGAATACGTGGACAATTTAGTATTAGCATGTTGCATATGTATTTTCTTATTTTACGTTGCTCCATGTTACATATGTGAAAAACACGTTCTACACGAAAATTACACATGTCATGTATAGAAAAATTATTATATTCGTCATTTTTGTGTTTTAAAAATAAAGTTTTTGTGCTTGCTTTCCATTATTAGCTAATGTGAAATTGGAAGTGTCGAAAAAATCCCAGGAGAAAATGCCAAAAATAATAATAATAATAATTATTATTATTATTAAATTAAACGGTGTGACTCAGTTGTTAGCATATGCAGATGATGTAGACTTATTAGGGGATCATATAATTACAATTAGGAATAATGCTAAAATATTTTTCAAAGCAGCTAAAAAGACGGGTTTGGAAGTTAGCAAAACTAAAACTAAATATATGCTTACAGGCCGAAACCAAGTATTAGGTAATAATCAAAATCTAATTATTAATAACAACTCGTTTGAACCAGTTTCCAAATTCAAATACTTAGGAGTAATATTAACAAATGAAAATTATATTAAAGAGAAGATAATAAGCATATCTTCTCGTTTAATTTCTAAGAAACTAGAAGTTAAAATATACAAAATAGTAATTTTGCCTGTAGTAGTACAAGGATGCGAAACTTGGTTCCTTACATTGAAAGAGGAACATAAATTGAGAGTATTTGAAAATAAGATCCTTAGGAAAATCTTTGGACCTAAAAGGGATGAGGAGACAGGTGAGTGGAGAAGGTTACATAATTTAGAACTACATAATTTGTATTCATGTCCAGATATTATTAGAATAATTAAATCAAGAAGACTTAGGTGGGCAGGCCATGTGGTACGAATGGGAGAGGAAAGAGGAGTTTACAGGATTCTTGTTGGGAAACCTGATGGTAAGAGACCTGTAGGAAAGCCAAGACGAAGATGGAGGGACAACGTTGAGATGGACCTAAAGGAAATCGGTAGGGATGGAAAAGAGTATATAGATCTTTCTCAACATAGGGACAGATGGAAGTCCTGTGTTGCTGCAGCCATGAAGACTAGAGAGTTAGTTAGTTAGTTATTATTATTGGCAAGTTTATTCTTCTGGTACTTGCCCCCCACCCCCGACAAAAATTCGTTGTTGCGGCTCTGGTGTTGATCTCAGTGGCTGGGATAAGTGTTACCGCGAAGGACGCAAATATCCCGAGTGTTGACGCACACAAAGAATATATCTCAGTTAACCAATCAATAACGTCGCGTGTAGGCGCCAACTGAAGAGGCTCTCTAGCCAGCTAAGGACTCGCTCCTGAGGGAAAACCGTTGACGCACTGATTTGAACACCGAGTTTTTGCGAGAAGTCTTTGCGCAAACTGTAGCGTCGTGGAGGCAAATAAAATTACCCTGTTTTTTTAATCGTGGTATTCAGCGCCTCTTCGTAATAGCGTAATTAACGGCGTGTACACAGCAATTACTTCTTGCCCCGGAGGTACGGTTCCACAAGCTGATGGGCAAACAAGCTCATCGTCGTCTCGGCGAGACGCCCTCTGGTGAAAGGATTTGGCGGCGCGTTTCTTTTTTGAAGGCGTTGCCGTCGCGAGGGGCGTCACCCCCTCTCCCCTCAATATTGGCATTGTTCATTTCAAGTTACGAAAAGGGCAAAGAGGCTGTTATTTTTAATTGGCTGATTGTGTGAAAGCATTAGAAAGAAAATGATTGATTTATTTGGTGGTTTAAGCCCACTTTATGCACAGTAAGGCTACTCGGGACCGGACCTACAGTTTAAAGTAAGACCAGAACTACTATGAGCCTCCACCGGGTTCGAACCCGGGATCCCTTGATTACAAGGCAATGAGGCTATCACTGCGCCAGCAGGGAGGTCCTGAGAAAACTACCGCTTAGGGGGTTCTTCCTCTTTTGAAAAAATAGTAGGTAGTGAAATGGCACGGCATGACAGAGCCCCGGATTCGAGTCCTGATAAAGGTTTCGACAATTTTTTACAATTTATAGTCTTACTTGATTTACTTTAACATAGCCAAAGGTCACCTGACACCCAAGTGAACGTGGCGGTATTGTCATGTTTTGGGGTTGTTTTTCCTGGTTTGGGCTCGAGGCAAAAGTTTTGGTCAATGGCAACAAGAACAGTGGTGTTTATGAGGACATTTTAGACAATAGCATGCTGCCCACACTGTGGCAGCAGTTTGGAATGGGCTCTTTTCTCCATCAGCACGATAATGCCCCTGCCCATAAAGCAGGGTCCATTGCATGGAGGTTTGAGGACAATCAGGTGGATATGCTTAGCTGGCCAACTCAAAGACTCGAATTAAACCCCATAGAACATCTTTGAGATGAACTGGAGCGTCGGTTGCATGCCAGACCCTCTCGACCGAAAACCACTCATGAACTATTCACGAGGCTACAGAACGAATGGGGAAAAAATCCTCCAGCAATATACCAGAACTTGGTGAAAAGCATGCCCCGAAGAGTAAATGCTGTAATAATAGCGAAGGGAGATCCGACATCTTATTAATTATCTGGCTGGTGTATTTGGAATGAACAGCACTAGGTGTCCAGTGACTTTTGTCAACATAGTGTACTTTCCTCTTCTGCCTTTATTGACTAATCGCGATGAGGATGAGTAATGGTATGATGAAATTAGTGAAGCTATACTCACAAACGACATCTTGCCCAGGCCACGATTCCAACCCGGACCCCTGGTTCCGTAGCGCACTATTGCCTGTTAATTTCAGGAATAAAGTTCAATTGCTACTGTAACAGAATAGCCAGATTAGAAATTGCTTTAGATCGAAAAAAGATTGAGTTCAAAATACAGTAACCAGGTTACCTTTCATATTCAACCATTAGATCAAAATAGTAAGTGGTCGCACAGTTTTCAAAAATTCAAAAATTGAGTTTGATGTGAGGAGTCACACAACAGAAACTTTATTATTAAAATTTCTTTCTTTAAGTTTTAAAGCTTTTTCTTGAGCTGTGCGAAAGTTGTGCCAGATAACGGTTTGCATTTTACCTAGGATTTGTGAGAAGCACAATAGTTACAATGTTGTTATGATGAGTTTATAATGTGAATTTATGAACGTACGTGTTCAAAACTAAACAAATTACTATCGAATATAGTAAACAGTTTGTAAAAAGTTATGTACCATGTCCAGTGATATGCGTCTAGCCGTAAACAACAATAGTCTACATTCTACACGTAGACTATTTTATACACGTAGATTACGTAATCTATGTAAACAACATGGCGAAAGCTGATAACTTAGCAAAGGGCGCCGTGGAATTTAAAAATAATATACTGTGTATCAGTTGCTGATGTGTGAGGAGAACTTTTCATACTCTTTCTTCCAAATTCGAACAATTTCTCACCTATGAAAAACTTAATATAGGAAATATTCTAGTGTTTTATGGGAAAAAGACTACTCTTGCCTCACGACTGCCATCTGTTGTTGTTTTTTGCATACTATTTACTTCTTCCATAGTTGATGATGGAAGAGAAGAGAAATTTTGTTGCAAATAGCATTCTTTTCAGTTCGTTAGGAACCAATATAATGTCACTTTCCTTTCATGAAAGCCTTGAAAATTAATTTTAATGCACTTTAGATTGTCTACGTAGTCTATGTAGACAACGCATGTAGACGTAAACTTATAGTCTACGGCACATCACTGACCATGTCTAAGTTATAAATGCAGAAAATATATTATTGAAATCTAGTTTTGTGTTGAAAAAATGTGTAGCCTTCAGTTTTCTACCACGACGACGAGGGTGAGTGACGATATGCTGAAATTGATGAAGGAACACTCACAAAGACGAAGGGGCGTCGCTACTAGGTGGGCGAGGGTGGGCTCTATCCCACCTTAAAAATCGTTTCAGCCCACCCGTCTGTCCACCCAAAAAGAATGAATACATGATATATATTATTTAGATAACGCGAAGTAACAAGTTAGTAAATAATTAGAGCATAAAGCGGCCTTAACAATTGACTAACTAACTCAGTCTCACTTTAAAAGTGAGGAACGTTTCTACATTCTCCATTAGGTTGGTTTCCTTTCATTAACAGTAGTGTAATTGATGCTATAACCATTTCGATAAATGATGAACCCCCCTCAGGCAGATTTGGCTACACTTAAAACTTGCTCAACATGCCCATATGAGCTTTTTGCTCAAGTGTGGTACTCCGTCTAATCCACGATTTTTGTAAAAATGCCCTCGGGAAGTTCCTGTGAAATGATGAGCCCCCTCAGATTGATTTGTCCACACTTACAAAAGGCACTTCTGTCAGATTGTTGTCCATAAGCTTGTTAAAAATATGCCCCTCTTGATATTTTTTTTGCCCACACCTAAAACTAAGCCACCCTCACACACACACACACACACACACACACACACACACACACACACACCCACACACACACCCACACACACTCCTCACACACACACACACACACACACACACACACACACATATTTACTTCAGGTTTAAGTTTAATTATACACCAGGCTCAACTTGTGTAATAAGCAAAGCTCTTCTAGAATTGCTCTGTGACTCTCTCATTTCTTACATCATAAATATATGATTTTTCCCCTATAAGAATAACACTACATATGGTGTCATCAGGGAGTGTATCATGGAATTCAGAGATAATTTTAATGTTTGTCCTGTCATTAACCACAACTTCTTTCCTTTTTGAAGCATTGATGACAAACATGGGTCTCTGTGCTTTGAATTCATCTGGTGTGTAATACATGTCAGTATTGCCAGTAGTGACCCTTTTGTATGCTGTAAATGCTTCATATAATTTAAGGAAATCATCCTTGGACATGTCTAAATTATAATTTTCTCTAGGGAACACCTCATTTCTGCCATTTTTAAGATATATGTTCTTGATGTTGCAGTTATCAAATCTACTTGAATTTTTTTCCTGATTATTGTGTCTTCCAGTTTGAAACAGTACCACCACAAAATCCGGCATGTCATATTGTATACTGGAGAATGAATATGTAGCATCAAACTCATAATAAGTACCAGTGGCAGGCTTCTGTACACATTGATATGTATAAAATTGTAAAGGAATCTGTGGATTTTTTATTATATCTGCTTTGTATTTAAGAGCATAACTGGCTTCATATTCAACAACCGGGATTCTTAGCTCCATAGTCTGAATAATGCATTTGCCTTCATCAGGTAGGGTATTGGGCAGAGCTTCCCCTGTAGAGTTTAATGTACTGTACCTCATCAAAGCATTATTATCATTGGCAGCTCTTCTAAATGTGATTCTTAAACCACCCTTCCACATAATATCTTTGTAATCTCAGAAGAATCCTGGCAACAGGCGCATAGGGAACAGCACTGTGTGGCTCTTAGATATAATTTTATCACCAACCTCAAATCCACCTATTTTGTAGTAAGAAGCCTCGGTTTTGGATAATTTTAGTGTGGCCAAAGCTGTAGAAGTAATACCAGGGTAATCTACTCTGTTTATAACAACACCATGTTTTCTGATCTCAATTTCAGAGAACAGATGCGGCACAAAATTATCTACCAATCTTATATTTGAATTTGCCGGATAATCTGTTCCATCTAGCTTTACAACATCAAATTTGATGTATAGATCTGCTCTGTGGGGGTGTATAAAGCCATCCCCTACATCAAGATCAACCTCAATTTCTGTGTTGGGTTCATTTAAATTTGCAAATGTCCTCCTGTTTGGGGGGAATGATTGTAGCTCATAACTCTCAATATTTTCCATTTTTTTGTATGTATTTTTATTTAAATATTAATCTCTATGATTGCAGTTGTTGTGGCTCCAGCAAAATCAACTAATTCTTCTTTTTCATTAGTGACCATCAATTCAATGTTATCTATTCTATTATGGCACACAGGAAAATATAATGTTGGGGATGGAGTGTAGATGATGGGCTCCATAAATTCAGAATTAGGTTTAAATGTTGCAATGATGCCAGTTTGTTTGTGAGTGCCTATGCCATTTGATTTGGTGATCATACCCTCAGCCACATTACAGTGAATATTCAGAGTCTCTATGGCTAAGAATTTAGGTATATTAATAGCAGTGTGTTTGATGGCCGGTTCAAGTTTTGTGTTGTTCTCAAAGCCTAACAGCTCTCCTATAGTACCCAGATCCACTGTTTCTGTAGCAGATACAATCTCTACTCTGTGAGTGACAGAATTTTGAGTTAATACTATACCTCTGGGTAATTGAGCATTTGAAGTGGACAGATTATATTGCCCTGGAGTGATGACAATTTTTTGATCCCCTACTGCAATTTTGTTGTTGTGGTGTGTAATATTAGGGATCAAGTACATGCCATAAAATGCTCTGAGAGCTATTGTTTTGGGATACACTATATCATCATGTAATCTAAGTTTCAATATTGAATTTTGGCTGGTGAGATGGAATACCCCCATGATGTTTTAAATACCACAAGGCTTTCTGAAAATTTTCAATTGATGGTTTATTTATTTGAGACACATATCTAAGAACAGATAAACACAAATGTCCACAATTAACATCTTTGAAATTTTGAACACGGGCATTATTGTAATAAAGATTAGCTGATTTTAGATATTTTATTAAATTTTCAGGTGGAACACCTCCAAATGAATCAAACACAAATGCCTCATTTTTTTAAATATTTAAGATAACAGATCCAGTGAGTGCCCTGATTTTTGTACTTATCCAAATTAACAATGCCACACTCTTTGTTGAGTGGTTGTTCTGGTAAAGAATCAGACATGTACACACCTCTAAAATTTTTCATGCCCAGTGGCTTGATTAAAGCTTCAATATCTTGGTTTGTAAGCTGCTCTTGTTTTTTTTAAACTTATTCATGGCTCTCTTAACACCTTTGCCTTGTTTCTCCATGGCTAGGTTATGGCGCTTCAATTCATCTAATTCTGCCCTATTCTTCTTGGCATCTATTACTGTTTTTGCTATGGCAGCTGATACCCCAGCCAAGCTCCCCACAGCCCCCAGTGCTGCTAATATGGTCGGGATAGTAAATATGAAACCCCCCACATGTGATTTTTTTCTAGATTGTTGTAATTTTTTTTAATTGGGGGGTACTAAGCAACAATTTCATACCATGGCCCTTTGCAAGACAAGAATTTTTTTTCTTGCGCTGCTTTTTGGTTAAAAGGCTATCAATAGTTTTAAGAGATTTAAGACCTGTATAAGGTATTTGATACATAACACCCTTGGCCTTCATTCTAGGTTTATTATATATATATATATATATTCACAGCCCCCACCCCAGTTTTTGTTTGGTGTTCATACCTATGGTGGTCCCCAATGCTGCTATTCTCTCACTCAAAGAAGCATCTTTGCTTACAAATCTACCAAATGCAGCCTCTTCTAATTCTTTGTCTGCAACATGTCTCTTGTCTAGATCAGAATGTGTGTTGTATGCTATGTCATGGTCTCTACAAGCAGCATCTAGGGGATTAACACCAGGGTCCCCTCTGTTTAATCTATGGTCCAATTTTGTGCCTGGACCACAATACTGATAGCCTGGAATGTGTAGTTCAAATGGCAGCTTGTTTATAATGTCATTAACCAACCCCCGACCCTCAGAAATATTCCAAAATTTAGGTGGTAGAGTATTAATAATTTTTATAAGATATCCAATCCCCTTAGTGTCATTTACTATAAAATTAGACAATTTTGTGCTTATCATGTCCATAATTCCAACCTTTTCATTGTAAAAATTGTGGTTGCCAGCATTTTCCTCCCCAGCTATCACCAATAACCTATCTACAAGTTTCCTGACATCATCAACCCACACAAATTCTTTAGGCAGGGTGTTGTATTGTTTGATTCCACTGCCAGTCTTGATCTGTGACCATATGGGCTTGATTAAGTTGTTATATTTTGCTCCACTGCTAGACTTGACTCTTTTTTGTGTGGGATCATTGTTCTGGTATAGAGCATCTGATTTTATTAATATTTCTTTGTAGTGCTCATAATCTTGATCTGTATAGCTGCCAGGTCTCTTCCTAGTCATCAGTTCCCACAACCCAGGTGTGCCGGGATATTTAACAAAACCACCTCTTTGTCCAAGATGAGATTCTGAATATACAATTATATCATCTCCCATAAATGTTACTCTGAAATTGCCAATTCTATGTATGATAACAAATGATACCATCACGCTCTGTGTCAGCATATAAGCCAAAGACCTCATCTTTGTTGTCTTTAGGTGTGCTTAAATATTTTTGAGCAAGAAGACCCAATTCAATAGGATCCTGACTAGCTTCAATTCTTCGAGGAGCAACAGGACTAGGTATATGAATACTGGAAAGTGGGGTGATTGGATAATCTAATATGTTCCTTGCAGCTACAGGTACAAGCTCTGTGATCAAATTTTGATTTTGCTCTGTAACAGTTTTGATAATTTTTTCTAATTCACTAATAGCATCAATAATAGGCTGTTCTGTTTGTTTGTGTTGTTCATAAATTCCTCGGTTCTGTGATTTCCATCCCTTAAATCTTTTTACAAGATAATCTCTTAATTTAAGATCATCAATGATTGGCCTTTTCATGGTTATTTATATATGTTTCAATGTCTAGAAAATTGTTGATTTTATTTCTGTATTTGCCACTATTGGGTTTTCTTGTCATATCAATTGTGACAAACCCATAACTGTTTTGATTCCAGCACCTACTGCAAAACTTGGAAAAATCATTGTAGCTCAAGTCCCCACCTACATATTCATCATGTATGTGTTTGAGGTTGGTATGATCTTGATGAAACACACATATAAAATTACTGTTGTCTCGGATCAGCTACTTCGGAATTTTAGAAAAAGTCTGTGCCAGGTAGAAACAATCAATGTTTTTGTGTCGGCCCTGTGTAAAGAAATTTCTAACCTTGTTTTGATTATCCAGTATAATGTCATCAAACACAACAACAGAATTATCGAGACATTCATGGAGTGGCTTAACATCTGATTCAAAAGTGGCAATATCCAATCCATCATATAGCTTCATCAGCTGCTGATATTTTAATTGTTCCAAGCTCTTAGAGAAGACATACAAGTGCCTATTTTTCCAGTCTAACCAGTTGGGTGCCGATAAAAAATTATCAATCATTAGTGTAGTTTACCACAAGCTGATGGCCCAACAATAAGACATCTAATATTATCAGGCAGCAACTTGCCATTTCTCTTAATCTGCTGTTCAGGTTCTGGCAGCCTTTTTATAACATCCCGGATGCTCAAATTATCACTTTGTTTGCATCGATCCAGCTGTGTTCTGGAAGTCCTAGCCATTTGACAAATAACTTGTTGCCTTTTCTGCGGATGATTTTTTCTATGAGATATGTGTCAGGCTGTTTAGTTTTGTTGAGTTCTTCTTCATAGAATCTGCCTTTGAGAATTTCTCCTCGGTGGTCTTTTATTATATATGTGTTAAGGATCCCAGGTTTAACTTGAACCACTGTAAATAATTCAGTGCTCCAGTTTCTTGTAAAGCCTCTTTTGAATAAGTGCTTATATTTGCTGATTCTTACTTGATCACCCACCTTGTATTTGGCTTTTCTTGTTGTTGGCTGGTATCTAGGATAATAAACAGTCCTGATCAATTTTTGCTCATCAGATGAAGTTACTTCAGAGGGTTTCATGTTGATTGTGGAATGGACCGAGTTGTTATATTTATGTAGAGGTTCTGGAAGAATATTAAGCCATTTATAATTACCTTGAAGTGTAAATTGTTTATACATAAGATTTTTTAGGATTTTGTTGAATATCTACAATTGAGGCTTTGAGATCACTGTAACTCGAGTAATGTTTTATTGACTGGCTTTTAATAAATTGTTGGAACACAGAATTATAAAATTCTTTGCCATTATCTGTTTGCAAATAGCGCGTTGATCTTCCACTCTGATTGATGATTGTCCAGAAGGCTTCTGTAACACATTTTCCAGTCTTGGATTTGAGTGGCACAGCCCAGGCAAATTTTGAAAATGTGTCTATTACTTGTAGCCCTTGTTGATTTTGTCTAAGTTTTTCAGCTGTCCACTTGCCATCTCAATCAAGTCGCTCTGCCATAAATCATCTATGTCTTTTGTAACTACTGGCAGCCTCTTATAATTATGTCTGGCTTGTCTGTGTAATTCATCAACAATAATTTGTCTAGACATAATATGAAAACAAGAATATTGCAACTATGGGGTGTTCAGCAGCTGATACTACAGGATTTTCTAAATATAATTTGTCTCCTATTTGTATATGAAATTCCAGAGAGCCATCATCTTCAGCATAAGATGTTTCTAATGTATTGGGATCTGTAAAATCCTCTAACTCTACACTGGTGATTTTTGGTTTGTTGTCAGCATTTGTTATTGATAAGGTGGGGTAGTGGTGTGCCTGTGGTTGAAGCCAATATTTGATCTTGATTGGTCTCAGTGTGCCCCCAACAAAAAACTGGTAATAAAATTGTGCAGGGGACAGCATATATATTTTGCCACCTGGTGTAAATGGTGAATCATATTCTTTGTTGGGGATGCTGTACAATTCAAGAATTACTGTATGTTTAGGATTCTCGATTATGCCTGTTATTTCTTTTTCTGCTGTAAGCAATCTGCTTGTTACAGATTCAAGGTGCTCATTGATGGTCCTAACAACATCATCATGGCCTGGCTTGATTTTTATGTCCACAACAAGTTTCTTGTATTGTTGCACAATCTCTTGAAGCTGGGTGGCAAAAACAGACAGAGCATTTGCTTGATTGGATTCCATGGTCCTTAGCTGTTGCTTGATATTAGCTACAATTTGTTGCAAATTTTCAATAACTGCCAATTTTGAATTTTGAGCAGTAAGATCATGGACCTGTCTTCTGATATCCTCAAACAGGGCATGCAGTTCATTAATATCTTGATAAGTTGGTAGAGTGGCCACTGTCTGAGTAAGTTGTTTGATCTCTGTCTGGATATTCTTGATATCTTCTGATTTCAATATGCGATTCACTGCTCTCTTAATATTTTTAAGTTCCTGTGATGTAGGCAGATTTGTTACAGTATTTTGCAAAGATTCAAGTGCCAATTTCACATTATTTAATTCAGAAGCTTCAGCCACATTTTGCATAGCATTTTGGAGCAGGGCTATATCTGCCTGAGTGGGTGTTGATTGTTGTAAAATTTCAAGTTTTGTTTGGATATCATCGATCAAGTGATGAAAATGAGATAGCTCAGATTCAGTGTTGAGGTTTTCAAGCTTTGTGATCTGTTGCTGGACACTGACAAGTGTGTCTACAATACCAGGCAGGCGGGATTCTAGAGATTCTTGTACATTTGTCAAATCACTTTGCACTGCTGCTATTGTACCCTCAAGATGGGTTATGGTACTTTGAATTTTTCCAAAATCTTCATATGTTTCAAGTTGCAGCTTAATGTTGGCAACACTCCGAGTTATTGCATTCAAAGCATCAGAAGATGGCAAGTTGTTCATAAAATTTTCAAGTGTCTCAATTTTTCTTTAACCTCGGCTATGGCATTGTTCAAGGGGTCCAGATTAGGTATCTGGAGTGATTGAATCTGTTCTTTTAGAGTGGAAATCACTAGATCAAAATCTTCTTGTGATTTTATGCTTTTGACAATTGTTTGGAGCTGTGTCTGGACATTATTTATCTGCTCTTCCAATTGCTGTTTCAATTGCTCAGAGTTGGTGGCCTGGGTCTTACATTTGGCTTGAAGAGCTGCTACAGCTTCTTCTAAACTTTGAAAATTATCCAATGTGGCCAAATCAGTATATTTCTGAAGCAATAATTTGAGTTCTGAGCCAATTTTAAGAAGAGGGTCCATGCATTGTGTTTGTAAATTTGTAATTTCTAGTTGAAGACTGGCATTGAGTGTGGTTTGTAAAGCTTGTAAATCACTTCTTAATTTCTTGACTCTGACATCAAGCATCAGAATCTCATCACTGTGATCTTCATGCCTTGTATGGCCAAATATATCATTAGGCATTTTGTTTTAGTGGTTATTTATTATTGAATATCTGATTCTTAATTCTATGAAAAAAGGTATAAGCTTGTCATATGATCCCGGGACCTCAATATATAAGCAATCACCAGCAGAAACAGTATATACAGTGCCAGAAATCATGTTTGAGTGCTTAATTCTATAAATATTTCTCCCTACTGAAATCTTGACATTACCCTCAGGGGTTGTAATAAATTGCAATTGACCACCTACAGGTAATTGGTAATGATTTAAATTATTGTTAAATATGTACAATGTTTTACCTGTTTTATCATCAACATCTGTAAGTATGCTGTTCAGATGAATAATTAACAAAGCACTTAGTTTAGATATCATATCAGAAGAGGGTTGTGCTGTTGGCAGCTCCATAATAGCCTGTTTTTTGAACCCAAATAAGTTCATAGGCATGTTTATTTATTTCAAATCATGCTCTGTAATTGGGCATTGATTACCACTTATCAAATCACAATGACCCCATGGTAGAGTATGTATGCCACATGATAAAATGCATCTCTTATCATCATGTGGGTCCAGAGCCACTTTTCTTACAATATTTGTAGTCGACAAGTGATCCACACTCTGAATTCTGGATTCTGATGTTCTGATTGTGCTACATGATTTGAGGCAATTTTTGTAATCTTCAAATTCAAGCTCTTTGTCTACAGTCACTCTGCCAATGCCCTTGGCCTTTTTGGCAACAGCGCCACTACATGTTTCAAAACTGTACATCTTGGCCCTTAACCCAGCAAATGAAACAATAACATCACCAAGTGTCTCATCTTTTAACTTGCCAGGCACTTTTTTGTTGTGGTGTTTAATTTTTGAATGTTCAGTGGTATCAAAATATTTAAACAATTCAGGCTGTGCCATATCTTGATAAACATCTTCTGTTTGAATATCAAGAACAAAACTATCTGTGTCCATGTACATCAGTTTTACACGATCCTTATAAAAAGGCTTCAACACATTATAAAACAATTTTAAGATGTGTAATTTGGCCAATTCCAATATCACAGCCCCTACATAAATAGGCTTATCAAACTTAATCTTTGTTTTTTTTCATGTTGAAAAGTGCCATATTCTCATCATAAATTCTTCTGTAATTGAAGTTGGGCTTTGCAATCAATTTTTTGCTCCGGCTGGGGTCAGTAATTATTTTAACATCAATATGTTTTCTGACATTTTCTATTGTTTTGCCATACACAGAATTGACCATCAATTTAAACAAGGTCTTATCAAATTGGCTCATTGCAGATGTTCGAAGCTCTGTGTTTGTATCAATATATGGCTTCAACCATCTTGAGTGCCTGAACCTTAAGACTTTGCCAATTTTGGTCACTTGAACACCATGATGCATCAAGAACTGGAGGTTTTTGTAATATAAGACATAATTCTGTTTCGGCTCTAGAGTCATCATCAATTTCTTCTGTTTAGAGCCAGGTGAACACTTAACCTCAGGAATTGGGGGCAGATCAGAAAATGTGTTGTGTAAATTATCAGGAATTGTCAGATCAACCTCTAAGAACAGGCCATAGTTACTGTCATCAAAATCCTTAAGATCTTCAATATTGAAATCTTCAACCCACTCAAGCCCTGCATACGGCAGTTTTTTCATCATAACATAACCATAGAGGCTGTTTGCATCTACATACAGTATATAATTTGATGGCAGTGCTGGATCATAATCAGGAATATATTTGTTATTTGCTCTGGCATATCTCTGAGAACATTGCACCATGCCTCCTCTTATACATTGTTCCATAAACAGATACATATCTTGATCCTGGATCAGATCCAATTGCATTTTAGTGTTTAAAAACATTGCAGACCATGCTAGGCCCGGAGCACTGTAAAAATACATTGGATCCAGCTTATAATTTTCCATGGAAGATTTTCTGAATGCCTGCAGTATATCAGCTAAGAGGGTCACATCAAGTTTTAAATAAGCCTTGTGATAATCACCAAATGTCTGGCATTTTAAATTGTTCCACATCAACTGGGCATGGTGATAATCTTCATCAGTGATTCCAGATCCTCTGATTTTGCTGTAAAACTCTTGTTGTGGTTGCAAAGAACACTCATCAAATTTAGAAAAATCTGTAACATAATCATATGGATATACACCCTTCCGCCTAATTAATTTCAGGTCCTGATTTGGAAACAAAGCACATGTGATTTTGAATTGATCATCAGATAATTGAGTGGCCAGTGTAGCCAGGCTAGCAGACAGAATTCTGTATGAATCAAGAAATCTTAAGTGAATAGGAACACCATTAACTTTAATTATTTTGCTAATGGCAATATATTTCTCATTATTTTCAGCTAAAATATTTAAATTCTGCTTGTCAAACCCCTCGTACCTGATCAAATGATGAAAATCATAATTGGATGCACCATGGCAAAATATGGGGACAAATTTTGGTCTCTGGATCTTAATATTACAACTATTACACAGGGCCATTAAGAATTTACCATCTGTAAGAGAATGGTGTTTCACCTTGATATTTGCATCTGAAAATTCAGAATCACATACCGGGCATTTTTCTGCATTGTTGAAATCTTTAATCTGTTTCTCTGTTAAAGGCAACATAGGTTTTGATTTTAATAAGACATTAGATGCTATGTCATGGCACTCATTTTCTATTCTATCTGCAAATTCTTTGATGGCACCTGCTCCCATGTATAAATATTCTTTACTAACAACACCATCCTGTACAACCACATAATAAAAACTAGAAGGTTCATGTAACTGGTATGATGTACTTGAAGATTCATCAGGATCTGGGCTACAGAATGCAAGAGTTTTGAGATTTGATTCAAAATCACAGACTATATATGCTGGGTGTTCCAACAAGGCTTCAAATTTTTTGAATTTGGCATTTTCACTTGGGCTAGGCATAAGCATATGAACAGGTTTATGATTCCCACAGTATTTTAAATGTTCAATTAACTTGTTTTTAGCAATTTATGCATTTTTTTCCCGAACCCCATTTACCATTTTTTGACCATCAAATACAGTTAAACATCTTCGGCACAACTTAAATGTTCTATTAAATTTGTCTAGTTGTGTTCTGACTAAAGCTTCAAGATTTTGTATCAGAGTATAATGGTGTGTATCATCCCCTTCAATTAAGAGCAGATCAATCGGAACAGCAGAATCATCATAAAATGTACTGATTCTGAGAGGTGCTATCAAGCAATTGCCACGGCCAGTAGAACAAATAAATACATTAATAGATAATTGTTTACCATTAATATCCCTGGCCTTTTTTTCAAATTTATCAATATTCTGAACAGACATTGGATACTCTAAACCCTCCATTGCCTCATCAAAATCATTTTCATGTTGTTTATAATAAGTTATTCTCTCAGGATTCCTTGAAACTGGATACAAAGCAGCTAAAATACACCACAAAAAGCATTTCTGGTCATTATTTTTTATATTAACCACGGCTTGTTTGTTTTTGATATTGGCAGGTAATGGCAGATATGTAGATCCTTGTAATGGGCTGAATTCAGAAATATTAATATATAACTTGTGTGGAGATCCGCATAGACTCCATCCTGATTCTTTTGCAGCAAATTCAGAGTGTTTAATATTCAATTGATCTATCAAACTGCTTATTATTTTGTCTGAATTTGCATTTGAATATACCGGTACAGTTTCTGTTATGTGGGGCTGTGTAAATTTTGTGCCATTTGGCTTCTTATATTGTGTAAACAATTTGAGGGACAGCTTATAAGAGCCATTTTGTGCATTTAGAATTGCCTGCACATCTGGATTTATACTGTTCAAAAAATTCTTAATGTCACATCTTGGCTCTGATACAAAACGGTGATCCCTTAATTGGCCGTTAAAACTGCTATGAATGGGTTCATAGCGTGGCTGCTTTGCTGCTCTAGCATTAACAGATGCTTCATGCTTCCTTTTCAGACCAGATGTAGATGGTTGAGGGGGCAATGTTGATGACTGTGCAGAGCAAGTACCTTTATGTTTATAAGTGAAGTATTCCATGCTATATTTTCTATGGCATTTAGGGCATATTTTTGTGGGAGTTCTGCATTTGTCTGGATTACAATTCCTTTGATGCCTGGCCCAATTGGGGCTGGTTATATTCTTATGGCATTGATTACAATATTTTTGATTTGGCATTTTTGTTGTTGTTTATTATATAAGATTTCCTGGGGTTCAAATCAAAATTCTATGCTTAATAAAAAATATCAGTTGGGTTCAGCAGTGTGTTTTGTATATTTAGTGTGTGTGTGTATGTGTGTATGTGTCTTAATATTTTTGGCTTTGGTATTTGTATAAAATTTCTTGGGGTTCAAATCAAAACTCTATACTTAATAAACCTATGACAGGTTGTACAGGATAGCCTACATGCACAAAGATAGAATAAGTATTGATCCACTGAAGCACTGACCTTTCACAATTGCATGTCTGCACAGGCATGTCGTGATGTGAATGGAAAGGCATTGACCTAATACCATGTGTCATGTATTGATCTTGTATAACAAACTAGTGCAAATATAAACCCTTTGTTCAATATATTAGAAAATTCTATATATTGAATCAAACAAACCTATAATTCAATTTATACAAATCTGCTATATTTAAAAAAAATAAGAGGAGCACTGCAACAACACATCTGCACTCCTCAGCTACTCTCACAATACTAACTGATATGTAATACAAAATGCTCTTGCATCATAATTTGTTGCACAACATAATGCAAAAGCTCTTGCATCATAATTTGTTGCACAATGCAAAAGCTCTTGCATCATAATTTGTTGCATAATACAAAAGCTCTTGCATCATAATTTGATGCATAACATGATGCAAGAGCTTAGTTTTAGGTGTGGGCAAAAAAAATATCAAGAGGGGCATATTTTTAACAAGCTTATGGACAACAATCTGACAGAAGTGCCTTTTGTAAGTGTGGACAAATCAATCTGAGGGGGCTCATCATTTCACAGGAACTTCCCGAGGGCATTTTTACAAAAATCTTGGATTAGACGGAGTACCACACTTGAGCAAAAAGCTCATATGGGCATGTTGAGCAAGTTTTAAGTGTAGCCAAATCTGCCTGAGGGGGGTTCATCATTTATCGAAATGGTTATAGCATCAATTACACTACTATTAACGTGCGACAAAATGGACAAATAAAACTTATAACACATGTAAAATCAATGAGTAAAGCTACAAGAATAGGATTTCTTTCTCTAATAAATTTGTTCAAAATGATTATTCCAGAATTCTTCACGTACTAACTCAATGAGTTTTGGTAAATTAAATATTTTTTTTTATTTAATGTTATCAGTTTAATATATATTTTCCCATTACAGTAAAACCTCATTAATTCGAACCCCGGTAAGCCGGATTTCACTTAATCCGGACCGGCAAAAGGGAAAAAAAGAAGAATGCAAGGTTTTAAATGTGTCTAGAAGTCAACAAGACAACTTCCCAAAGAAAAGGCAGTCAACTACTCATGAAATTCTGTTTCCCGCAGACTTTGTGCTGTACTGTATAGTGTATTTAGTGTATTGGGAATTCAACGTTGACACCCCTGGCTGCATTTTGAAGTCTAGCGAGGCTCCGGCGTCTGCACTCGCAGCCATTATAATCCTCTATGGGGCCTGTCTTGGGTCGCCAGAACAACCGCCGAAGAGATTAAGCGCGAAAGTGTAAATTTCGCGCTTATTCCTTCGCGGTTACTCCGTTCGCGTTTAATCTTTTCGCCCTTATTCCGTTCGCGCTTAGTCCGTCTCGCTCTAATTCCTTTCGCTCTTATTCCATTTCGCGCTTAAACCTTTCGCGCTTATTCCTTCGAGTTTAATTCGTTTCGCGCTTAATCTTTTCGCTCTTATTCCTTCGCTCTTATTCCGTTCGCGCTTGTTCCGTTTTGCTCTAATTCCTTTCGCGCTTAATCCGTTTTGTTGTTGTTCCTCTCGCTGTTATTCCATTTCGCGCTTAAACCTTTCGTGCTTATTCCTTCGCGTTTAATCCGTTTCGCGCTTAATCTTTTCGCTCCTATTCCATTTCGCGCTTAAACCGTTCGCGCTTATTCTTTCGCGTTTAATCCGTTTCGCGCTTAATCTTTTCGCTCTTATTCCGTTCGCGCTTGTTCCGTTTTGCTCTAATTCCTTTCGCGCTTAATCGTTTCGCGGTTGTTCCTTTCGCTTTTATTCCATTTCGCGCTTATTCCTTAGCGTTTAATCCGTTTCGCGCATAATCTTTGTGCTCAAATTAATTTCGCGCTTAATCCGTTTCGTGGTTGTTCCTTTCGCTCTTATTCCATTTCGCGCTTAAACCTTTCGCGCTTATTTCTTCGCGTTTAATCCGTTTCGCGCTTAATCTTTTCGCTCTAATTCCTTTCGAGCTTAATCCCTTACGCGGTTATTCCACCGCCCCCTCGTGTTGTGCCGTTCCTATATGTTTGTCGTTCCTTTCATCTTAGCACTACTGGTCCATCTACGCCATTAGCCCAAAGTGGCAGAAAAGCGAAGTAAAATAAAGCAAACAATTCAACGGTGATTTTGTGAACACACATTTCTACGATCTGGATAATGCGGACACCCAGTACTCGCTTACGTCATCATATTTTGGCTTTATTTTGCAGAACGTGCACTATTCCGCAGCTTGAAGAACCGGGTGGCAGTGTTGCCACAATTTGAGGGTACAATTTCCCTTTTCAAAGCGTACAATTTCCCTTTTTCGTCAAATTTTTCCCTTCATCTAAAGTAATAATAAAAATAACAGCAACAACAATGCGAACAATAATAATAATATAAGTAGTAGTACTACTAGTCTTAGTTGTAGTCAGTGGCGGCGATTGGGTTTCAAAACTGAGTGGGCAAAGTAACAAAACAAGGAGGGCAAGCAAAGGGACTTTCCCTTGGCAGATAAGGTGCGGGAGCAAAACTTGCAGGGGGCAACTGCCCCTCTCGGCCTCCCCTAATCGCAACTGTAGTAGTTGTAGCAGTAATGCTACATAAAAAAAAATATGACATACATGCTTACAGCCATCCTTTTACCGGACCAGATGTCCCAGGTTCGAATCCTGGTCAAGCATGAGTGTTTGTTCTCAGCACTCATTTCGCTCATAATGTATATTAAACTGGAACCAAATATAACCTGAACATTGAGTGTGATGTTTTCAAAATTCCCTTTCATCGAATTTCCCTTTTCGCTTAAAATTCGGTCCAAATTTCCCTCCAAAAAGGGACATTCCCTTCATGTGGCAACACTGCCAGGGGGTGTCTTTTGAAGACCGGCGAACCTTATAATGCCAGGCTTTCTCCCCCAGACCAAGGTCCGTCGACTTGTTTGCCCCAGACAATGCCTTCATAAAGGTGACTCAAAAGTGGACGTCGGAGCTCCGGACCGAAATTTACCTTCCGGCCAAAGTGTGCGCAAGACCTCCGCTCATGTTCAGGTCCTCGAGCGTGCTGGAAGGGGGCATGGGGGGACGATGCTGCTTTCATCAACCGAGAAGGGGCTGAGACAGAAAGAGAAACCACCGGAGGGCCCTAAGGGAAGCCAGAAATAAAATTTCTTTGAAGGCAAGCACACACAGACAGAGAGGACATGTTTTTCATTTTCCACGCTGTTCACAAGCATGTCCTGTTCGAGTTGAAAGGATCATATTGCAAGCACCATTTCATTTAGTTACGTATATACTGGTAAGGCAAAGAGTCATAGTTTCTCACCAGATGTCAATATCGTCGTAATAGGCAATGCCACTGAAACAAAATGCACAAGAATGAATGAATTTCTCCCCTTGTTGCATATGGAAGCGGTTTTCTAGGTACGACCTTATGACGAATAACCTAACACTCAATATGCGGCCCAAGGCAGAATATTTTTTTTAAAAAAAACATAAACAAAACGTTACGTTTCAATCTTCTAGCAAGATCTTCTTCAGACCCTGTACCAAATACAAATGAAATCAGTTCCAAGACAGGAAGATATAATATATAAGAAGGAATGTGAACAAGAAGGGGAAATAAATAGCCTATGGAAACAGCTGGAAAGGAATGGCTAGGAACAGAAGCATAGACTGGACATAAACAAAAGAATTAAGAAAAGTGGCAGTGAAGAAGAGGAAGAGAAAGGAAAAGAGAGGTGGTTTGGAATAAGGAGTATGGGGAAGACCACAAAAAAGATATGCAAAGTGTTTAGGAAAGCGGACTTTAAAACTTACAGGAAAGGAGGACTAAGCATCTTAAGAATAGCGAAGAATCAAACAAGGAAAAGGAAGGGATTATCTACGAAGTGAAGTGTAAAAAATGTCAGAGTGTGTACATAGGACAAACAAAAAAGAGGCTGAAAGACGGTTGAAGGAACATAGGGATGATGTACAACTTAAGAGAGAGAGAAATGCGAGAGAAGCAGGACATGACATAGAGTGGGATGAGGCTAAGCAGATAGGAAGGGAGAAGAGAATACTAGTGAGAAAATGGAAGAAGGCCAAGGAAATAGAGAAGAAAGGTGAAGAAGACACAATGAACTGGAATGGGGGACTGAAAATAAACAAAGAATGAAAGAAGGTGTTAGAAAGAGTGGAAAGGACAAGAGCAAAGGAGGGGGAAAGAAGGAAGAGGAATGAAGAAAGAAAGGATGAAGAAGAAGTAACTTCAAGATACGGCAAATCAAATGGAAGTTTCGACTTTTCCCACCACAAACAAAATCTTCAAACTGTCCTCTTTCCGTTCATATATTTTTCTACGCCATTGTTTGGTATTCTAACGAGTACAAGTAAAATAGTACTCCCTTACAAAGACCAACTCTGCATTCATTCTCTTATACATCCGAACACAAAGGGTTGTGCTCGACGTGGCAACAGTGCGAACTTCTGCCACCCGCCTCATTTCATAACCATGCGTTTAGTGTACGCGGTCAGCAACAACACACAAAAACTTGCGTAAAACTTGGCAACACCACATTAACAAGAGACACAGCAAGTTGGAAAGACAATTAGCAACACACACACACACTAAGTTTTAAAGACAGTCAACAGAACAGAAATTCACCAGGAAAAAAAAATCCTTTTCCGCTAACGACGCATAGCCTAAAGGAACAGCCAGCTCGTAGTCACGTGACAGAGAATGTTCAGCATAGCGAAAGCAGAACTAGCAAATAAACGCTTGGGGTCTCCATGTGGCCTGTTTCCCAGAAGGCCCCGTTCATCGGCGTGTGGATACCGTAATATAAACAACTCTTGGCATTTCGTGCCAGATGAAACAGCGATTCCAATTCGTTTCCCCTCCTTCTGGGCGGCCTATGACGCAATAACTGAGACAAGCGGTATGATGTTCTTGTCAGTTTTCCAGAAAACCGTCTTCTTTAGAGAGTAAAATCTATTACCAGTTTCTCTTGTTGAGATGGATCGCCAGAACAACCGCCAGAGGGATTTGAGTGCTAAACTGAAATTTTCGCGATTCTTCCTTTCGCGCTAATTCCGGTTTTCATACTTGCTCTCGCGCTTAATCCACTTTGTTGTTTTTTCTTACCTTCTTATTCCGGTGTTCAATTTTGGTCTCCCGCTTAATCCATTTCGCTGTTTCTCTTTTCGAACTGATTCTGGTGTTCAAATTTGGTCTCCCGCTAAATCCAATTCGCTGTTTTTCCTTTCGAACTATTCCGGTGTTCAAATTTGGTGTCGCGCTTAATCCAATTCGCTGTTCTTCTTTTCGAACTTATTCAGGTGTTCAAATTTGGTCTCCCGCTTAATCCATTTAGCGGTCTTTCCTTTCTAACTTATTCTAGTGTTCAAATTTGGTCTCCCGCTTAATCCAATTCGCTGCTTCTCCTTTCGAACTTAATCCGGTGTTCAAATTTGGTCTCGCGCTTAATCCATTTCGCTGTTTTTGCTTTCGAACTTATTCAGGTGTTCAAATTTGATCTCCCCCTTAATCCAATTCGCTATCTTTCCTTTCGAACTTATTCCGGTGTTCAAATTTGGTCTCCCGCTTAATCCAATTCGCTGTTTTTCCTTTCGAACTTATTCCGGTGTTCAAATTTGGTCTGGCTTAACCTATTTCGCTGTTTTTCCTTTCGAACTTATTCCGGTGTTCAATTTTGGTCTCCCGCTATATCCATTTCGCTGTTTCTCTTTTCGAACTGATTCTGGTGTTCAAATTTGGTCTCCCGCTAAATCCAATTCGCTGTTTTTCCTTTCGAACTATTCCGGTGTTCAAATTTGGTGTCGCGCTTAATCCAATTCGCTGTTCGTCCTTTCGAACTTATTCAGGTGCTCAAATTTGGTCTCCCGCTTAATCCATTTAGCGGTCCTTCCTTTCTAACTTATTCTGGTGTTCAAATTTGGTCTCCCGCTTAAACCAATTCGCTGCTTTTCTTCTATCGAACTTAATCTGGTGTTCAAATTTGGTCTCGCGCTTAATCCATTTCGCTTTTTTTGCTTTCGAACTTATTCAGGTGTTCAAATTTGGTCTCCCCCTTAATCCAATTCGCTATCTTTCCTTTCGAACTTATTCCGGTGTTCAAATTTGGTCTCCCGCTTAATCCAATTCGCTGTTTTTCCTTTCGAACTTATTCCGGTGTTCAAATTTGGTCTCGGCTTAACCTATTTCCCTGTTTTTCCTTTCGAACTTATTCCGGTGTTCAATTTTGGTCTCCCGCTTAATCCATTTCGCTGTTTTTCCTTTCGAACTGATTCTGGTGTTCAAATTTGGTCTCCCGCTAAATCCAATTCGCTGTTTTTCCTTTCTAACTATTCCGGTGTTCAAATTTGGTGTCGCGCTTAATCCAATTCGCTGTTCTTCCTTTCGAACTTATTCAGGTGTTCAAATTTGGTCTCCCGCTTAATCCATTTAGTAGTCTTTCCTTTCTAACTTATTCTGGTGTTCAAATTTGGTCTCCCGCTTAATCCAATTCGCTGATTCTTCTTTCGAACTTAATCCGGTGTTCAAATTTGGTCTCGCGCTTAATCCATTTCGCTTTTTTTGCTTTCGAACTTATTCAGGTGTTCAAATTTGGTCTCTCCCTTAATCCAATTCGCTATCTTTCCTTTCGAACTTATTACGGTGTTCAAATTTGGTCTCCCGCTTAATCCAATTCGCTGTTTTTCCTTTCGAACTTATTCCGGTGTTCAAATTTGGTCTCGGCTTAACCTATTTCGCTGTTTTTCCTTTCGAACTTATTCCGGTGTTCAATTTTGGTGTCCCGCTTAATCCATTTCGCTGTTTCTCTTTTCGAACTGATTCTGGTGTTCAAATTTGGTCTCCCGCTAAATCCAATTCGCTGTTTTTCCTTTCGAACTATTCCGGTGTTCAAATTTGGTGTCGCGCTTAATCCAATTCGCTGTTCTTCTTTTCGAACTTATTCAGGTGTTCAAATTTGGTCTCCCGCTTAATCCATTGAGCGGTCTTTCCTTTCTAACTTATTCTGGTGTTCAAATTTGGTCTCCCGCTTAATCCAATTCGCTGCTTCTTCTTTCGAACTTAATCCGGTGTTCAAATTTGGTCTCGCGCTTAATCTATTTCGCTGTTTTTGCTTTCGAACTTATTCCGGTGTTCAAATTTGATCTCGCGCTTAATCCATTTCGCTGTTTTTGTTTTCGAACGTATTCCGGTGTTAAAATTTGGTCTACCGCTTAATCCAATTCGCTGTTTTTGTCTTCAAACTTATTCCGGTGTTCAAATTTGGTCTCGCGCTTAATCCATTAAGCTGTTTTTCCTTTCGAACTTATTCCGGTGTTCAAATTTGGTCTCGCGCTTAATCCATTTCGTTGTTTTTTCTCTCGAACTTATTCTGGTGTTCAAATTTGGTCCCCGCTTAATTTAACTCGCTGTTTTTCCTTTGCCACTAATCCGTTCGCGGTTGTTCCGTCTCGCGTTTAATCCTTCGTTATGTTTCTCCACTTTCCGGCTTAGTCCGTTTCTCGCTTAATCCTTTTCTGTTATTCCACCACCCCGTTGAGATAAAGTGACGAACACAATGTTCAACGCAGTTTTAGTTCCCAACAAAATTAATTTATCTGTTGATATTTTTATAGGAAACGCTTTATGCATAGAAAAGTTAATCGGTACTGGACCTACAGTTTAAAGTAGGATTCTAACCCGGGTATATGTGGAGTAAAGTTGCGCATGACGGCCGAGAAGGCGTGGAAGCGACTGGGTGGAGATGCAGTACGTAACTGCTGATAGCTGCAGTCGCTTTTCCCCCTCCACGCAATCCCGTTTCCTCTCACGTGTCCATCGTTTGAAAGAGCCACTACTTGTGCAGAGACTTGCTTTCATTCGATCGCTCCAGAGATCCCGGGACGGAGTATATCCGGATGTCGAACCAGGGTCTCCTTGATTACGAGGCACGACGTCATCATTACGCCATCGAGGAGGGCTACAAAAGGCAGTGTCTGTGTTAATTGGCGTCGCTTTTCTGTTATTTTTGGGAATCCCGACGATGAAGCTGATTAAATTGATCAAGGGGTACTTTCAAAGCAAATTTTTGAGAAATCTCATTAAGTAGTCCAATGATAATGCCTTGTGAACATGTACCCAAGTTATCTCTACACTCGGATACAAAACATTGATACAAACCACGAATTACACTGACATAGAAAATATACGCCTTATCTGAATCTCAATAAAGATATTCATACATACCTGTGCATACGTTCATATCATATTCTTAAAAACGCAGTATGCTGACCAAGGCAGAATTTTATTTTATTATAAAACGTAACGTTTCAACCTTCTAGCAAGGTCTTCTTCAGACTCTGTACCAAGTACAAATGCAACAAGGTACAAAACAGGACGATATATATACACAAACATTACTCCCCTCCAGACTATTAGAAAGTTCTTCTGGAACATTCTAGCAGGTGGCTTTCCCTTGTCGATTGTAGTTTCACCTAAAAGGCTATTAACTTCCATATAGAATGTGGTTGGACTCTTTATCTCACGCTCTGTTTCCTTCATTCTTATTCCTTCTTCTCTCCTCTTTCTCTCTTGTCCTTTCCACTCTTTCTAACACCTTCTTCCATTATTTGTTTATCTTCAGTCCCCCATTCCAGTTCATTATGTCTTCTTCACCTTTCTTCTCTATTTCCTTGGCTTCCTTCCATTTTCTCACTAGTATTCTCTTCTCCCTTCCTATCTGCTTAGCCCCATCCCACTCTATGTCATGTCCTGTTTCTCTCGTGTGTTTAAATATCGCATTTCTCTCTCTCTTCAGTCGTATATCATTCCTATGTTCTTTCAGCCTGTCTTTCATCCTCTGCGACACTGTACCATTTTTCATTTGTACTTGGTACAGAGTCTGAAGAAGACCTTGCTAGAAGGTTGAAACGTAACGTTTAGTGTTATGTTTTATAATAAAATAAATTCTGCCCTGGTCAGCATATTAAGTTTTTGATTATCATGTAAACAAGGCTTAATGGTGTTAAAATCATATTCTTGCATGCATGTTCTGGCATATGTCATTATTTATTTCTAACTTTCTTTTTCCCTCAAAATTTCATATTAACTTGTGTCATAAATGCAAGCATAATATGTACGAACGCTTTAACATTGCTTACCGTGAATAAACACATCTGTTACAAAACAATCACAATTAATAATTTAAAATTCAGTTTAAATTCATGGCACGTCTCGGGAAATTTGTGATATAGATTTTTGGGTGAAACTGTCCTAAATTCTAAAAGCCACTACAATGTATGCGACATGTATTTATCCAGAATTTCCCGCATTGTGGAGAACATATAACTTACATGGGCGTCCGCAGGAGAGGGGCATGGGAGCACTTGTCCCCCCTGAGATTTCTGGAAAGAGTTAATGTAATTCGGATGGTGAAACTGTATAGATATTGTTATAACAAAATGTATTGTTTTCTGTGATTTACAGGCCGTAAGTTACAGCAACTATTATCATTATTATTATAAGTAGGGTTACAGCTTAGTCTATTTTACAGGGAGGATCTAACTATAAGAAACGCTATTTGTCCTACATCAATTAATGTTAAATATACAGGGTGTATCAGAAGTCCATTCCCACGCCTTGTAAAATTCGCAGTGAAGATACATGAAATCTGATTTCAGATTTGACATCCTGACGAAATTCTAGCCTATGGTCATGTATCACGTGACCCATCTATCATTTTAAATAATAAAGTTGAATTCAAGATGGCGGACCCAAGATAGCGGCCGTCAACGTGACATACTCCAAAAGGTTTCCCCCTAGGCCTATTTTGTATAGACCATATCAAATTCGAAGAAAATGCATCACTGCGGATTTTACAAGGGGTGGTAAGAGACTTCTGATACACTCTGTATATTTAACATTAATTGATGTAGGACAAATAGCGTTTCTTATAGTTAGATCCTCACTGTAAAATAGACTAAGAATATATCCTGTGCGAGCCCTTGATAACGTATGATCATGTAATAAACTTCTATAAACATACATTTTAGAAGAACAATATGGCGGCAGTAGTGTTGGTATCATACCACCAGTCTTCTCATATTGAGTGTTTTTAAAATCAGATACGTCTAAAGCCAATCTCATTCAATTACTGCACGCAGAGATTTCCCGTCATACATTGCATTTTTTAAAAAATCTGAATCACGCACTATGCGTGTAAGAGCATAAATATTCATAAATGTAAACACTCGTTTCGATGCGTGGGCTAGCACACTGAGTCGGTGACTGACTTCACCTTCGCGCATGAATACTGGTCACTCCGCCGAGGGAAGTAATCCGCCGAAATGTAAATTCGGCTAGAAATGGATATCATATAATCGCCTGAACGCAGGCGATTTTAGTGCAGGATTGAACCGCTAAAAAAGATAATTACTGAAAAAAGCCATTGTTTGCTTCCATTGCCATTTGCATAAAATGTTCATAGATGGCAGGACGATAGAGTTTGTTCATAGTTGCCAACGCGGCATACGAAAATGGCACTTACATGATTGTACTTAAAATATATAATTTTAGTATAATGTTTTCATTCTTACCGTATAATACAGGCGTAAAAAGGATTTAACTGTATATATAAACAGCACACAATAATTGCATAGTACGAGTAACTTGTATAAGGAAACTTTGTTAAGTACATATTGTTGCAGTAGAAAAATTAAGACTAAATTTTTTGAAAGAAATCATAATGAACAATTACTGCAATGTTAATACAGAGTTAAATTACCATTAAAAAGGTTCACGTGCACACATGCCATAAAGGCATATGGGGTGATGTTGAGGTATAGAGTTCCACATATTCTTGATCTCGGCCATAGTTGGGATGATGTGATCAGCATCACACCCGGCCGCCTTTACCCCCACAGGGTTGCCTCTAGGTACACATTTAGGAGGCTGGGTGGAACTCAGAGCCTGGCCGAAACAGGGAAATGATTGGGAAAATTCATGGGTCTGAACCCGGGTCTTCCCCGTGGTTAACTAAGCGGTTCTAAAGTACCATTAATACAGAGTTGATTCTACAGTAAAACCTCGTTAATCCGGACTTCGCTTAATCCAGACAGGCAAAAGGCAAAATTAAAAAAAAGCAGAATGCAAGGTTTTAAATGTGTCTAGAAGTCAACAAGAGAACTTCCCAAACATAAGGCAGTCAACCGCTGATGAAATTCTGTTTCCCGCAGACTTTGTACTGTACTGTATAGTGTATTTAGGCCTATGCCCTTTAAATACACCATAATAAACATTTTTTTTATATAAACGAAGTTTTAATGCACTTTCTACTGTTATTTTAGGTTATTTCAGTTATTCCGGACTTTCGTTAAACCGGTCAACTTATACCCCCATTAGTCCGAATTAATGAGGTTATACTGTATAAACTAATTATCGCCATCAAGGTCCTAGTACCTACAGTACGGTTGCACAGTAAGGCCAATTGGGACTGGACCTACAATTTCAAGTGGGATCCGAACCTCTATGTGCCTCTACCGGGACCCCTTGATTACAAGGCGACGACACTCTCTCTGAGCGATCGGGGAGGCATATACCACTTTTAAGGACGAAGCATGTGGTAACAATGTATTTCCGTTTTCATTGAGTAGTACCTGTGTACAGGCATTCTAAGTTGAAAATTCAAGCACTTTACATTCAAAACCCCACATTTCCAGATATTTCATTATACAGGGTGTCTGAAAAGTAACACAACAGAGATTTTGAAAAGACGTAACTTTAGCACAGAAAGCGGTAGAGACAGGAAAGTTACACTGGGTTTTAACTTTTATAATGTGAGTATTTCTTGAAACATCAAACAAGAAAATCATAATCAAAATTGAATTTTCCCACCTAACCTACGATAAATTTCACCTCATTTATTCCATCTGGGCATTGATTTAGAGACATAGCCACCAGATGTTTGTTTGGTGCACCTCCTAATGCCTTCTGACGCAACCAATGTTGTCAGTGAACCTTGTAATTTATTAAAATACACGGAAAATTATTGCAAGCGACTCCATAGCTGTCTTTTATTAGTTTGTATTACTTGGTACTGAAACTTGTTTACACCCAGTAACTTCTTTTACATGCTAAACGTTAATGTAGAGCATGATTTTCTTGTGTAATGATTGAAAAAACCAACATAGACACAGTTAATACTTAGTGTAGCTAATTGTCTTGTCTCTATTGCTTACAGGAAAAAAGGTTCCTGAACACTTTTTAAATTCAGCCGGAAAAGGTTCCTGAACACTTTTTTTAAAATTCAACCGGAAAAAAGGTTCCTGAACACTTTTTATATTCAGTCGGAAAAAATGTTCCTGAACACTTAAATTCAACAGGAAAAAAGGTTCCTGAACACTTAAATTCAGCCGGAAAAAGGTTCCTGAACACTTTTTAAATTCAGCCGGAAAAAGGGTCCTGAACACTTTTTAAATTCATCCGGAAGAAAGGTTCCTGAACACGTTTTAAATTCAGCCAGAAAAGGTTCCTGAACACTTTTTAAATTGAACAGGGAAAAGGGTTCCTGAACACTTAAATTCAGCCGGAAAAAGGTTCCTGAACACTTTTTAAATTCAGCCGGAAAAAAGGTTCCTGAACACTTTTTAAATTCAGCCGGAAAAAATGTTCCTGAACACTAAATTCAGCTGGAAAAATGGTTCATGAAGACTTTAAATTCAGCCAGAAACAATGTTCCTGGACCACATTTAAATTCAGTCGGAAAAATAGTTTTTGGACCGTATTTAAATTCAGCCGGACCTAAATAAAGGTTCCTGGACCGAATTGAAATACTTTACATAAAAAGGTTCCATACGGTCCATAACCCATTTAAGCTTGCTATAAGTAGGGTTACAGCTTAGTCTATTTTACAGGGAGGATCTAACTATAAGAAACGCTATTTGTCCTACATCAATTAATGTTAAATATACAGGGTGTATCAGAAGTCCATTCCCACCTCTTGTAAAATTCGCAGTGAAGATACATGAAATCTGATTTCAGATTTGACATCCTGACTAAATTCTAGCCTATGGTCATGTATCACATGACCCATCTATCATTTTAAATAATAAAGTTGAATTCAAGATGGCGGACCCAAGATAGCGGCCGTCAACGTGACATACTCCAAAAGGTTTCCCCCTAGGCCTATTTTGTATAGACCATATCAAATTCGAAGAAAATGCATCACTGCGGATTTTACAAGGGGTGGTAAGAGACTTCTGATACACTCTGTATATTTAACATTAATTGATGTAGGACAAATAGCGTTTCTTATAGTTAGATCCTCACTGTAAAATAGACTAAGAATATATCCTGTGCGAGCCCTTGATAACGTATGATCATGTAATAAACTTCTATAAACATACATTTTAGAAGAACAATATGGCGGCAGTAGTGTTGGTATCATACCACCAGTCTTCTCATATTGAGTGTTTTTAAAATCAGATACGTCTAAAGCCAATCTCATTCAATTACTGCACGCAGAGATTTCCCGTCATACATTGCATTTTTTAAAAAATCTGAATCACGCACTATGCGTGTAAGAGCATAAATATTCATAAATGTAAACACTCGTTTCGATGCGTGGGCTAGCACACTGAGTCGGTGACTGACTTCACCTTCGCGCATGAATACTGTTCACTCCGCCGAGGGAAGTAATCCGCCGAAATGTAAATTCGGCTAGAAATGGATATCATATAATCGCCTGAACGCAGGCGATTTTAGTGCAGGATTGAACCGCTAAAAAAGATAATTACTGAAAAAAGCCATTGTTTGCTTCCATTGCCATTTGCATAAAATGTTCATAGATGGCAGGACGATAGAGTTTGTTCATAGTTGCCAACGCGGCATACGAAAATGGCACTTACATGATTGTACTTAAAATATGTAATTTTAGTATAATGTTTTCATTCTTACCGTATAATACAGGCGTAAAAAGGATTTAACTGTATATATAAACAGAACACAATAATTGCATAGTACGAGTAACTTGTATAAGGAAACTTTGTTAAGTACATATTGTTGCAGTAGAAAAATTAAGACTAAATTTTTTGAAAGAAATCATAATGAACAATTACTGCAATGTTAATACAGAGTTAAATTACCATTAAAAAGGTTCACGTGCACACATGCCATAAAGGCATATGGGGTGATGTTGAGGTATAGAGTTCCACATATTCTTGATCTCGGCCATAGTTGGGATGATGTGATCAGCATCACACCCGGCCGCCTTTACCCCCACAGGGTTGCCTCTAGGTACACATTTAGGAGGCTGGGTGGACCTCAGAGCCTGGCCGAAACAGGGAAATGATTGGGAAAATTCATGGGTCTGAACCCGGGTCTTCCCCGTGGTTAACTAAGCGGTTCTAAAGTACCATTAATACAGAGTTGATTCTACAGTAAAACCTCGTTAATCCGGACTTCGCTTAATCCAGACAGGCAAAAGGCAAAATAAAAAAAAGCAGAATGCAAGGTTTTAAATGTGTCTAGAAGTCAACAAGAGAACTTCCCAAACATAAGGCAGTCAACCGCTGATGAAATTCTGTTTCCCGCAGACTTTGTACTGTACTGTATAGTGTATTTAGGCCTATGCCCTTTAAATACACCATAATAAACATTTTTTTATATAAACGAAGTTTTAATGCTCTTTCTACTGTTATTTTAGGTTATTTCAGTTAATCCGGACTTTCGTTAAACCGGTCAACTTATACCCCCATTAGTCCGAATTAATGAGGTTATACTGTATAAACTAATTATCGCCATCAAGGTCCTAGTACCTACAGTACGATTGCACAGTAAGGCCAATTGGGACTGGACCTACAATTTCAAGTGGGATCCGAACCACTATGTGCCTCTACCGGGACCCCTTGATTACAAGGCGACGACACTCTCTCTGAGCGATCGGGGAGGCATATACCACTTTTAAGGACGAAGCATGTGGTAACAATGTATTTCCGTTTTCATTGAGTAGTACCTGTGTACAGGCATTCTAAGTTGAAAATTCAAGCACTTTACATTCAAAACCCCACATTTCCAGATATTTCATTATACAGGGTGTCTGAAAAGTAACACAACAGAGATTTTGAAAAGACGTAACTTTAGCACAGAAAGCGGTAGAGACAGGAAAGTTACACTGGGTTTTAACTTTTATAATGTGAGTATTTCTTGAAACATCAAACAAGAAAATCATAATCAATATTGAATTTTCCCACCTAACCTACGATAAATTTCACCTCATTTATTCCATCTGGGCATTGATTTAGAGACATAGCCACCAGATGTTTGTTTGGTGCACCTCCTAATGCCTTCTGACGCAACCAATGTTGCCAGTGAACCTTGTAATTTATTAAAATACACGGAAAATTATTGCAAGCGACTCCATAGCTGTCTTTTATTAGTTTGTATTACTTGGTACTGAAACTTGTTTACACCCAGTAACTTCTTTTACATGCTAAACGTTAATGTAGAGCATGATTTTCTTGTGTAATGATTGAAAAAACCAACATAGACACAGTTAATACCCAGTGTAGCTAATTGTCTTGTCTCTATTGCTTACAGGAAAAAAGGTTCCTGAACACTTTTTAAATTCAGCCGGAAAAGGTTCCTGAACACTTTTTTTATTCAACCGGAAAAAAGGTTCCTGAACACTTTTAATATTCAGTCGGAAAAAAGGTTCCTGAACACTTAAATTCAACAGGAAAAAAGGTTCCTGAACACTTAAATTCAGCCGGAAAAAGGTTCCTGAACACTTTTTAAATTCAGCCGGAAAAAGGGTCCTGAACACTTTTTTAAATTCAGCCGGAAGAAAGATTCCTGAACACTTAAAATTCAGCCGGAAATAAGGTTCCTGAACACTTTTTAAATTCATCCGGAAGAAAGGTTCCTGAACACTTTTTTAAATTCAGCCAGAAAAGGTTCCTGAACACTTTTTAAATTGAACAGGAAAAAGGGTTCCTGAACACTTAAATTCATCCGGAAAAAGGTTCCTGAACACTTTTTAAATTCAGCCGGAAAAAAGGTTCCTGAACACTTTTTAAATTCAGCCGGAAAAATGTTCCTGAACACTAAATTCAGCCGGAAAAAAGGTTCATGAAGACTTTAAATTCAGCCAGAAACAATGTTCCTGGACCACATTTAAATTCAGTCGGAAAAATAGTTTTTGGACCGTATTTAAATTCAGCCGGACCTAAATAAAGGTTCCTGGACCGAATTGAAATACTTTACATAAAAAGGTTCCATACGGTCCATAACCCATTTAAGCTTGCTGATTTTCTCTCTTGGACCGGAATTGATTTTCTTAAAAGATTCCTGTACCTTTAACGACCCGGAATTAAATATTAATAACAATTTGCAACTCAATTTACGTGTATGTATACAGATGAGAGCAGTAACGAAAGGATTTCGGCGCGTTTGCTAAGCCGGACAGACAGTATCGACAGTGACTCGCCCACAACCCATCTCTCCCAAGGACAAACCGATGCCGCAGGATCATTTGGGTGGTCGTTGAGAAGAGAGTCGTGGCAGAGGGCCTCTTCTTGGGCGACCGCAGTTGTCGGCGATAACCAGAAGTTTCCGAGTGAAACTGCATCACGAGACGACCCCGTGCGTGCTATCAGATGCCTTTACAACCCGAGGCACGTAAGCCCTACATCTCTCCAGGTTACAGCCGGACGTTTTGCTGCACCGCGTTCTATTTTGCCGTTGACGATTCTTCCAACACGGTCTCCCTCTTTGGTGCAAGAGCTGCTTAAACGTCCATGTCTGAGAAGAATCCGCCAGTGTTGCCATCTCCTGAAAAAGTTTCCAAATCTGAATAGGGGTGTAAGATGTTCGAAAGTCAACCTTACTTCCCGTAGCACAGCCCGGTAATTGCTTCTTGAAGGCCAACGAGGCTCTGGCGCCTTTATCCACTGTCACGATTGACAGCCACAGCTTTTAATAAG
Source organism: Lepisma saccharinum (assembly GCF_977018435.1). Taxonomy (NCBI): domain Eukaryota; kingdom Metazoa; phylum Arthropoda; class Insecta; order Zygentoma; family Lepismatidae; genus Lepisma; species Lepisma saccharinum. Next base: position 13,134,778 of record NC_139258.1, read on the forward strand.
TAAGGAGGTTTTATTTTTGGAAACAGCATAGTTCTAGTTTGTTAAGTAATGAATGAGATTTAAAAATTGAGCCAGAAGATTTTAATGGACACGTTTTAGTTTCTTGTTATGAGCCTCTTCCCAATTTTGTATTAGTTAAGGGGGGCTTATGCCCGTATTGTGTCTGTGTGAAGTCAAAAGTTGCCTATATGCTGATGAGCTCACAATATAAAAAACAACGGAATCTGCATGGCTTGCTATTTAGAATCGTGCATCGTGTCGGTTGTGCATCGTAACAGTTCGCGCGCGTCCGCCCTGAAAACGCAGACACGTGGTTTCTCCACCATGACAACGCGGCGCCTCACTCATCGCTGCAAGTGAGGGAATTTATGGCCAAACGCTTCCCCACCCACCGTACAGCCCAGACCTGACCTGGCCGACTTATATTTGGTCCTGAGGCTACAATTCGGCCTGAAAGGACACTTTTTGGACCATTGAAAATGTCCAAGCAGCCGCGAGGCTGCTCTGCAAGGCGTCTGAGGTCAAGACTTCCTGCGCTGCTACGAAGAGTGGCAGCAACGCTACAACCACTGTATGGACACCAAGGAGTACTACTTTGAAGAATATTAAGTGTATTTGAACCTAGCTTCAATGAAACGATTTTTCCAGAATTAGTCTCATTACTTTTTGGACAGACCTTGTATTCACGGGAAAGGTAATACCAAAACTAACACGCAAGAAAGTAACTATCCATAGACGTGGTTTCATTAATATTAACTTCGTTCTTGAAGTTGATGGAGATTAGTAGTAATACCTCATCTAAATACGTATATTCATAATGATAGACCTTTGCGTTGTTCGAAATATAATTACATACATTGTGTAATAACTAGGCTAGAAGAAGTAATAACATGTACATAAGACAGTGTATTGAGATTACATAACTTACCAATCTAGAAGGGAAACAGTTAATACTTAAGTAATCATCTCAAGAATAAGGATTTGAGAAACAGTGCTGCCATCTCTTTGTAACTTTTGAAAATTTGTTTCACGTGTCGTGCGAGAGTTCTTATTCTCGTTCGCTGGCAACACTGAATCTTACCGATATGATTTAAACCATATAAAACCTCCAAGGAACGCGGAGAGTTTGCAAAGCAGGAACAAAGATGAGGATCTACGAGCCACAATAATGGCTTCCGCAACAATAAAAGCGTAACGTGACGATAAAAGATAATGACAATCTATGATTCCTCCTGTGGCTCCTCCTACCTTGTACATCCTCGAACAGAAGTGGATTTTAATCTACAGCTCAATCTTAGAAACACGCCAGATATTTTTGCGCCTTAGGAGCATTGTGGTTTGCCGCCAAAGGTACACCCAACGACAGAAGTAACAGCAGGCAAATTCGAATTGTCCATTAGTAACAGTCAGTCCGTTTTCCATGTTGTGATGGTCATGATAACATCAACAGAATTCCATTCCTTAAAGCAACGAAGAATGTACACACAGAAAACTATCTGATGTATCATAAACGCATTGATCGATATACTAAAGAGTGTGCGTTGACCTTTTCCAAGAATCAGGTTCGCAGCTCAATGCATTTGTGTACTTCGTTTTTGAAGGTAACGCTAAAGTTGCATCGCAAGATGGAAGTGGGTATTTCTTTCTATGTCGAGCTGTACTTTAATGTACAATGCATTTTTCATAATGACGCACTTAAACATTCTGTTTGAGCTACAGACTGTGTATTTTTGTTTCACCTGCGTGTACGTTTGTGTGTGTAGAATAAAGAAGAATAGGAACAGCGATGGGTAATTTAACTACTTAAGTAAACGGCACGAAATTAGACCAGTCAAGGTCACGCGCCTTTGCAGCTCTCATCGTCCTGCTTCTTGTCCTTATATGTGCGGAATGTCCCTTTACAGTCTCAGCTTTTAACCCAAGTAAGAATACTTTAGTCCTTCGACATAACAGTTATGTTGTATTAGTTATATTTTGGTTATGGTAAGGAGATGGATCCCGTGAAATGTGACGAGTGCAATTTATCCAAATCGGCATGATCTTCACGTTAAGTGCTGCCATCTAGCATTTTTTTCGGAACTATTATTCGAAGTTGAAATTATTGCTAATTTGCAACACTGTATTTAGGCGGCATGACCTTGACTGGTCTAATTTCATACCGTTCACTATAATATCATTGCCATGGGCTAAACTAGAAAGCAAATCTCATGAATGTGTTCATAGGAAGCTCATAAGAGAAGTACTCTCATAATATGAGTGATGGATGTTATTTTATGATGAGTACCGTGCAGAAGTGAAAACAAATAGAGAAATAAAAACAAAACATGAGCGACAGGCAAAATTACACCACATAGCGGAAGAAGAACAAAATATTTTAATTGGTATGTCAAGCGCAGTGAAAAAAGAGTAACAAACGTTGATAAAATTAAATTAATTATTCGTTCCCCCGCAAACATCTGTTGTGTGATTTCATATAATTGGAACTTGAGGTGAAAATGATACCAGCGTTTGTTAATGTAAATTATGTATAAAGTCACAAGTTATTCTCGTACTACAACATAACAACCAGCTAATTCTGGCATTTCTAAACCCGAAGGTTCATCGTGGGCTACATAAATCCACCGTTGACCATCCTCATAAATAGTGGCGGCGATTGTCCTTCGAAATTGGCAAAACGTGGGGGGGGGGGCAGTTGCTCCCCTAATCGCCGCTACTAGCTCAAAATGTTTCCAGGATTAAGAATAATCGCACCTTAAAAACTATGATTGAACGGCGAATGTTGTGACTTTACGAAGCCCGCTTGTAGGAGTTTCTCTATGGTGTTGCAGGCGGCGCTGCGATCATGTTTCAACATGGCGTCAATAGAGGAGAAAGCGCAGTGTGTTCTGTTACCACGAAAGTAAATCGACAGCGACAGTACAAAGACACTTCAGAATAGAGTATGGACGAGACCTTCAGGTATTTCTATTACCGTATCAATCCATAGGATTATTCTTTATTTTATTTTAACTTTCTCTAGAAGCTTAAATTCACCAAGTCCGTTCACTTGTTTACACCAGCTGTCCACTCCTCTCAGGTATTTGAATTATGCACAGTCGAGTGTTAAGCAGACTTCCACTTCCTGATATATTGAGGCTACAAGGTTTACAACAGGTAAACAAGTAGTAAGCTGTTCACAATAATAGGAAGGTAAAAACTCACGTACTGCCTTAGCCGAGACCATGGACGGAAGTGCGCATGCGCCAACCGGACGCGTTCAGTGGCTAAATAGGGGTGACGGAGCTTCGAACAGGAAGCGGGTTTCTTGAAAATCGTCTTCAGTAGAAACAGCAATGAAGTTTCAACGTAGTAACATCGCCGCCAAAATACATACAGAGATGTTTACGAATTATCTAAGCCAGTCATATACTATATCAGAAAATATAACATATCAGGAAAGCATTCATATCGTCACATTAGTAGATAAACTTGTTTGTAAAGCAGTTGATTTATTTTAGATCATTCATTAAATTGATCTTCTTAGTAAATATTATAATTAGCACAAATGTACACAACATTAATCAGGATAGTATTCAATAATAATAATAATATTGTAGTATATAGTATTATAAATGTAAATGTAGTAACTGAATGGCTTGTGACATTTTCTAGCATAACAAGTGTGTTTTGTAGAATGTGCAACAGGGGCCAAAACGTCCCAATTTTCCTCATTCCACTTCGAAATGGTTTGTTGCGAATTGTAAGAGCCATCACAAACACAACACAGAAAGCTGTAATACAACAAGCGAACCTACGCAAGCGAAATACCACAGGGTAGTTTGACGAGTGTTTCTCCCTGCTTCCCCTCTCGAGTTTGGAATCGTCCTTTCCAAGTAGTTTCGTCTTCCTTGGCCGGACTGTATCAGCCTATAGGAAGTCTCCACTGACAGGGGTTTTAGAGGAGCGGACAGACTGGCAGGGGACTCACTTTCGAATTAATTTTCAAACAGGGAAGAGGTCTTTGGAGAATTGGGAAAATGAGTAGTCATCCTGACAGAGCTGAACTAACTTAGAAGCCTGGAGAAAGGTGAACATTTGTGCGCATGCGCGATCTATACGACTCGGTGCTGACTTTGAAATGGTGACGATCAAATCTCGGGGAATTTTCTATCGATTGAGCATTTACCCAACAACATAAAATGTATAGTTCTTTCTTTATAAGCATATATTTGTGTACACCTCTAGCCCGGACACCCTGTATTATGTACACACAGAGTAAATTTAATTTTATGTACAAAGGACACCCGAAGAGAAATCTGAAATTCTACTAAGTTATTAAACAATATACAACAAGCCTACACCCAAGAGCACAAAGCATTTCAAAATCAATTTTATAGTAAATGAGAGGAACAGCCGTTCTCCGTGGCGGAGTGGTTAGCACAGAGTGTGCGACGACGCCAGGGTTCCATAGGACTAAGCAGTCGTGCACCTCTATGCTGTACGTGGAAAAAGCATTTAAGCCCAAAATGAAATTTTACAGCAGACAATTCTTGTATGTTTATTCTTTTAATAGCAAACATTACAGACATGATATACAGAGCATTCCCTGATATTCGCTACGAGACTCGGCGGCAAGCGGCCCGGCATCAGCGCTTGTCTTTCCCGGTGAACGGGGTCCGTAACAGTCGCACGATACAGTCTGTTTTTCTTTCGCTCTCCCTGCCTTCGCTCTCTTTCCCTTTCTGTTGACGTTGGAGACTGACGCCAGTATAATCCTCCCTCGGAAGTTGTGTTGTGTCGTGTCCGTGTGTTGAAGATTGTGGCTTAATATGGCACCACAAAAGTTTACATTACAACAAAGGATTTATCTTGTCGAGTGTTACTTCGGAAAGAGGAATTGTGGAGAAGTGCGACGACGTTTTGCAACGAAATTTCCTGGTGTTCCCGTTCCACATAGGACCACTATATTAAACCTCGTAAACAAGTTTACAGTAACAGGGTCAGTTCTGAATAAAAGTGGAAAGAAAAGCCCACGTGTACTTTCTGAGGAAAAACTCGATGAGATAGGACAAAGGTTAGAACAGTCTCCTCGGAAATCTATCCGCCGCCTCTCACAAGAAACGGGTGTTTCAAAAACCATAACATTTGGAGCCGATAAAATTCTTAAATCTAAAAATAAAAAAAAATAAAAAATCTAAAAAAAAAAGTATACAAAGACAATCCGCACACCATCCGTGAGTTAAAAGAGAGTATTGTACGAGAAATCGGGAGAATTACAGTAGACGAATTTGCACGTGTAAATGCCAATTTCCTTCGGAGATGCCAGGAATGTGTTGCAGCAGAGGGGCATCATTTTCAACACCTTCTGTAGTTAAGGTTAGTACACAAAATGAAAACTGTAATTTTAATAGCCGACTGTCGCGGAACCCTGTTTACCGGGAAAGACAAGCGCTGGCGCCGGGCCGCTTGCCGCCGAGTCTCGTAGCGAATGTCACGGAATGCTCTGTATATACATAGCAATGGAGTAAATTAAATTTTGTAGACAGAGGACAGTCAAAGATAAATCTGGGATTCTACTAAGTTATAAATAACCTCACGTTTTAGTTTTTTAACCTATTTTTCCTTTGCAGGTAAATAAAAAATAACAAGTTATGTCAGCGTTTCATTAAAAAACGCAACACTAGATGGAGTTTTATAGTGCCTAATATAACCTATTTTGCTTGTTAGATCCTAGTTTAAATCAAACATTTTTTTTAGGTTTTTATGTACTATTTAAGGTTTGTAAGGATTATTGTATCTCACAGAGGTATTTTCTTCCTTTGGTACCGAAAAAAGTCAATGACTAATGTATTTGAAACAAACTTTCTGTCGATTTCTCATCCTCCAAGTCTGTTACCTGCACAGTACAAAGCGCCAATTTCTTATCTGTGTGGTCTTGCTCACCTTCCCCTCACTTCTGTGCTTTGTGGCATTCATGCCTTGCAAAGTAACGTTTCAACATTCAAATTTGCACCACTGACTGCTTTTGTTGAAAGATCATGTTAAACTCGTAAGATCCTCACAGACAAAACGCGGAATTTGACTGTGCATAACATGAAAAAAAAATGGTTACGTATTCAGGATGGTCACACTAGGACCATGATAAAAATTCAACTATAATTCCTGGTTTTCAAGACGAAATTTTCAAAACTTCAAGGCTACAGGCAGATATATTTTTTCTCTATTTCAACCCTATGAAAAACGTAATATGCTGACCAAGGCAGAAATTTATTTTATTATAAAACATAAACTAAACGTAACGTTTCAACCTTCTAGCAAGGTCTTCTTCAGACTCTGCACCAAGTACAAATGTAACAAGGTACAAAACAGGACGATATATATATACACAAAAATACTCCCCTCCAGACTATTTGAAAGTAGTTCTGGAACATTCTAGCAGGTGGCTTTCCCTTGTCAACTTTACTTTCACCTGAAAGAGAATGTGGTTGGACTCTATTTCCTTCATTCTTCTTCCTTAATCTCTCCTCTTTCTCTCTTGTCCTTTCCACTCTTTCTAACACCTTCTTCCATTCTTTGTTTAACTTCAGTCCCCCATTCCAGTTCATTGTGTCTTCTTCACCTTTCTTCTCTATTTCCTTGGACTCCTTCCATTTTCTCACTAGTATTCTGTAACGACCGCCATGTTAGGCAGATTTCAGTTGTATATTGGCATTAATCTTATTTGTATACTTTCAAGTTAAGAACTTGGATTAAATTATTTATACTTAATTGTTTTTATAATTCATGTATATATTTATGTTTTATCTTATGTTATAACATTATTCGCGTATTTTTGCAACATTTATTCAGAATTTATAGGCTAATAATTATCCCAAATAATATATGCAACGTTTTCATTGTTTTTCATATCCAAAATGGCTAGGATTATTTCTACCTTTCACGCAAATTTTGTTGTTTAAACACAAGTTAAATACATTGCTTTTAATGTCGAGTTTTGTTCAACAATGTACAAGATTGAAGTAATTTGTCTTCGTTATTAACTAAATCTCTATTTAATCATTTTTATGTGCAAGGGCACAAGAGTTTAATATTGTAATATTATTGCAAAGTATTTCTCCCTCGTTTTCAATAGAATATCGTTTTCCTATTGGCTGTTTATGTTAGGATGGGGGAACCACGCTTCGTGTTCTTGGCGATGTAAAAACTTCCACGTTGGCATTTTTAATTGTTGCCAACCTGAACTTTAGCTTACTATCGCTAATTAACATTGATGTGTTATATAAATTATCAGTTTTTCTTGTGTTATTTTATGTTATGAGTTTGTAGTATTGTAAGACAGAACAAAACTGTTATGCTGCGCCTCGCGCTTGAGGTAGGGAGTTGAGGTCTTGCTATTAACTGTGAAGGCGGGGCGCGGAATTTCGTGTTAAATAAGTTACTTATCACTGCCTACGAGCGTGCATGACCCAACAAAATATATTTTTTAACTTGTGAGAATCAGTATGTACGCGCGCGATTCGTGATTAAAGATTTTGGACATTTTAATTATAAAGTATTTGGAATGTTATTTACTGTCACGTGTCGCAATTCTGTGGTTTCCTTCCTGGAGGAAGGGTGGATCGTCTTAATCCCGATCCCTGGGTGAGAACTGGTGCTCCCAACTGACCAGCCGGAGCAAGGAGCGGTGTGTTGCCAATTCGGATCTCCATACCCTGGAGTTACGAGTGGTGGCACATTGCAATTCTCTTCTCCCTTCCTATCTGCTTAGCCTCATCCCACTCTATGTCATGTCCTGTTTCTCTGTGCTGTTTTATAATAAAATAAATTTCTGCCTTGGTCAGCATATTGAGTTTTTCATATCATGGAAACAAGGCTTAATTGTGTTATGTATTACCCCCTCTCAGTCTCACCACACGCACACACATATATATTGACAATATAAAGAGTCTGTGCAATTCCAATGTATCAAAAAAATGAAATTTTGCTCTTTAACAGTTGTACCTAATCAGTATTTTTGATGAATTTTGAACCATTTTACATCCTTTGGAACCTACTTCAGGGTTTTTTGAACAATTCTACATCCTTTGGAACCTACTTCAGGGTTTTTTGAACAATTTTACATCCTTTGGAACCTACTTCAGGGTTTTTTGAACAATTTTACATCCTTTGGAACCTACTTCAGGGTTTTTTGAACAATTTTACATCCTTTGGAACCTACTTCAGGGTTTTTTGAACAATTTTACATCCTTTGGAACCTACTTCAGGGTTTTTTGAACAATTCTACATCCTTTGGAACCTACTTCAGGGTTTTTTGAATAATTCTACATCCTTTGGAACCTACTTCAGGGTTTTTTGAACAATTTTACATCCTTTGGAACCTACTTCAGGGTTTTTTGAACAATTTTACATCCTTTGGAACCTATTTCAGGGTTTTTTGAGCCTAATTGAAGATTTCTTAGAACCTATTTTAGGAACCTGAAAGAACTATTTTTAGAACCTAAAAATCCTAGTTCTAAATATGAATTAACAAAAAACCTACACTCAATAGCACAAAGCACTTCAAAATCAATTTTATACATAGTAAATGAGAGGAACAGCCGTTCTCCGTGCCGGAGTGGTTAGCACTCCGCCAGGGTTCCATAGGACTAAGCAGTCGTGCACCTTGTAAAGGTTAGAGGCAACAAGATGTTATAAATCTATGCTGTACGTGGAAAAAGCACTTAAGTCAAAAATGAAATTTTACAGCAGACAATTCTTGTATGTTTATTCTTTTAATGCAAACATTACAGACATGATATACATGTTGTGTTATCATTGTTTATAATTTTTACATATGTCCAATATAAAATTATACTTAGAATATTTTATTTTGTTTAGTTCATTCACAACAAATTATCCCTAACCATTTTAACTACTCTTCAGGTTAAAGAAGTACGAAAGCTAAAGAAAATCTCAGTTTGTGACTTATGTGCTTTTTCGTCTTAGACAAATATATGCAACCTGCCATCACAATCGTAACTCCAGGGTATGGAGCCACGAATTGGCAACACTGCTCCTTGCTCCGGCTGGTCAGTTGGAAGCACGAGTTCTCACCCAGGGATCGGGATTAATTGCAACACGTTATAATAAAATGTCCAAAAAATTTAATGCTGTATCGCGCGCGTTACATACTTATTCGCACAAATAAAATATATGTTAGGTCCCGCTCGCTCGTAGGCAGTGATAAGTAACTTATTTGTCACGTCAGAATCCGCGCACTGCCTTCACCGTTAACAGCAAGACCTCAACTGCTTACCTCAAGCGCGAGGCACAGCATAACAGATTCTTTCTTACAATGATACAAACTCATACCATAAAAAAAACAAGAAAAGCTGATAATGTATATGTCAGATTAATGTTAATTAGCGATAGTAAGTTTTGGTTAAGGTTGGCAACAACTGAGAATGTCAACGTGGAACTTTTGACGTTACCATATACACGTAGCATCATTTCCAACTCCTAAAATAAACAGCCAATAGGATAACGCTATATTATTGAAAGCGAGTGAGAATTGCTGTGCTTTAACGTTATAATATTGAAGCAGATAGAAATAACAAAACCGATTTTATCAAATAAATCATATTTGCCCTTGCACATAAAATTATTAAATAAAGATTTAGTTTACGGATTTATAACTAGTTCAATCTTGTATATTGTTGTGAAATATCGGTATTAGGAAGAAATGCATTTAACATGTTCTTGAACAATAACACTTGCGTGAAAGATAAAACAAATATATACATGAATTATGAAAACAATTAAGTAGATATAAATAATTTTAATGCAAGTTATTAACTTCAAAGTATACGAATAAGTTATAACACCATTAAGCCTTGTTTCCATGATATGAAAAAACAATATGCACCAAGGCAGTAATTTATTTTATTATAAAACATAAACTAAACGTAACGTTTCAACCTTCTAGCAAGGTCTTCTTCAGACTCTGCACCAAGTACAAATGTCACAAGGTACAAAACAGGACACAAACATTACTACCCTCCAGACTATTAGAAAGTTGTTCTGGAACATTCTAGCAGGTGGCTTTCCATTGTCAACTGAACTTTCACCTAAAAGGATAAACATATTTTCGTCCATCTAGAATGTGGTTGGACACTCTGTCTCACACTCTTTTTCCTTCAATGAAGGACAGGGGAGGGGAGTAATGTTTGTGTATATATATCGTCCTGTTTTTGTACCTTGTGACATTTGTACTTGGTGCAGAGTCTGAAGAAGACCTTGCTAGAAGGTTGAAACGTTACGTTTAGTTTATGTTTTATAATAAAATAAATTACTGCCTTGGTCAGCATATTGTTTTTTCATATACGATTTTGATTTGATTTTGATTTGATTTAGTTTATTTTACTTCGCGTTTTGTGCCTCTTGGCTAATTTGAGAAGATGGGGATGAGTGATGAAATGATGAAATTGATGAATGGACATTCACAAACAACCAAGCCCGACCGGGATTCGAACCCGGGACCCTTGGCGTCGCAGCGCGATGTGCTAACCACTCGGCCACAGGGTCGGGCTTTTCATATACGAATAAGATATATTCCAATATACGAGTGCAATTCGGCTAACATGGCGGTCGAACAACTAAGATTTCCATTCCTAAATCAATTTGCCAATTTAGGGCATTTAAAATAATTAGCTACTTTCCATTCACAGAATCCGTTGTTGGCGGGGGGGAGGGGTGTAGTGGTGGTTCGGATTCCACGTAAAGCTGTAGATCCAGACGCAATTAGCACGTGTGCGTAAAGCGGATTTTTAAGCAATTATTATTCAGATTTTCTTTGCGTTCTCATGATAATTGCCCTAATTAACTTATCAACAGGGGAGGAGTTGTTGCCTTTTTGAGGGGGTGTCGCATGGTCAGGAGCGGCTAGCAACACCCATAGCAGCTTGGGCTAAAAGCACCAAACACATATCTCACCAACCTAACCTACTCACATATGCATCTAATAGCAGCAAAACACAAATGAATAGGTTAGCTGTTAGCGTAGTTTGCTTAGCAGACAATAAATAAGTGACTTAATAACGTCACGAATACTGAAAACATAATACTGACAGTATATTTCCCAAACTGCTAAAGCTATGGCTAACCGCTCGTGGCATAGGAATTCCTAATGCAAGCAATTCCGGAAAGATGGCGCAACATTACTTCCTTCCACAAGCAGAGAAATTTTCTATTTTGTTTTGAAAACAGCGAAACGAAACCCTCTTATTTACCGTGCATATCGTTCTTTTGCTATCATTAATATTGAAAACTCTCAAGCAGTTCGCTTACTTGAAAGTAAACAGTAAAACTTACAGAAACTTAAAGTAAGTATCCTCCAGTCTTTCTAAATATGATTTCGGCTTGAATCCCAATTTCGCGACTAAGTTGAGCAACTTTTAATGCGAGTAGATGCAAAGTTAGTTTTCCCCTTCAGGGAACGCAGCTCGGAAAACACACACAGATAGTTATACGTCAAAGAAGACGTTGGTAATGGTAAGAAATATGACATTCTCAACGACTCTATGTCTTTTGAAGCAAGTTCGCAACACAACACACAGCAACCTTGTCGAACTTCCGATGTCATTAAAAATAAACTACGCCGCAATAATACAGCAAACGTGTTTGCATAATTAAGGACAAAATCATGGAAGAAATAGGGTTCCTGATCATATATCGGTAACCCCCTCGCTTTGAAATCAAGGGGTCTCTGCAATCCTCATTGGCGCAATGGTTAGCACAGGGCGTTACGACGCTAGGGGTCTCCGCTTCGACCTGCGTGAACATGCGTATTCATTGTGAATGTGTCTCTTCACCAACTTTATACCATCACTCATTTTAATCGTCGCGATTAGGCAAAAGTGGAAGAAAAGCGACGTTAAGTAACCAATCAGCATTTCTGTGCATAAAGATAACTTTTGACAAAGCTCTACCACACAGAAGAATGCCACTGTGAGCATATTTTCCTGCCAAATATGCCAAAACTTTACACTTCCATTGTACTATTAAACTAGGACTTTACATCCTAGGTCACTTACACCTGTTCGTGACAGTTTGACACTTTGGAGCCGATTTTTTTGGAAGTTATTTTCCATTGTTTCAAATTCCGATGTTACGGTTTCTGTGTGGCGGTAGGTGCTCACTGGGTCCCCGCCAAAATATCGTCACTTCGTTCGGTAACGCAAAAAAAGTTTCCTGCTTAACAATGCCAATGATACAGCTCCCCTGTAGCAGTGCACACTCGATATCCTGTTAGCACTTTGCTCTGTGATGCAAGGGCTTTCGATAGAAGATGCAAAATAGCGGAAATCATTAATTTCCACGTGGCTTAAAGTGTATGTGGTAATGATTCCAGGTATAACACTGGACATAGTGTTTTGTTGGATACAATTTTGAAAAACCTGCACGTTATTCGTAAATATGGTACATTTTATTTTCTTTAAAGCCTAAAACAAAATAATGTTGGATTTCCGAGGTATTTCTCATTAAGTATAACAACTTGAAATTCGCGAAAAATGCTACAATTCTAATTTTATGTCAAATTCTCGTTCTCGCGATTTTAAATGGGGAAAATGTGTTCAGAGCATGCCACTCAACATTCGTACACATGTTATGCAGCAATTAATATTTCTCGGTGTCATCGTGTTTGCGACAAGTCAAGGCGTATAGTAAGTTCCACACCAAAAGACTGAAGACTCTGGCGGTCCTCCTCGATTGCGCAGTGGTGGTGTCGTCGCCTTGTAATCAAGGGGTCCCGGGTTCGATACCCGGTTCGGATCCAACTTTAAACTGTAGGTCGAGTCCCCAATAGCCTTAATGTGCATAAGGTGGACTTATAGCACCAAATCAATCAATATTCTGGCGCCTCGCCTAAGGCTAAAGTCGTAGCCTTGTAATCAAGGGATTCCAGTTCGACGCCCGTCGGAGACACATACTAGTTCGGATCTCACATTAAAATGAAAGCCAAGACTTAATTAGCATGTGTGCATAACAAACTCATATTCGAAATTCTGGTGTCACTTGTGTTTTACCGATGCCCTTTTCCTTTAAAGCAACGAACCTGCATCTAAATTTCGCAAGAAACCTTTTCCCACACTCTTCCGCCTCCAAAGCGCAAAAAAGTAGTGCGTGAAGAATTCATACGCCGATACACTCTATACGCTAAAATTTAGTTCCTTTCCACATCCCACGTTCATCTATCCTTACAAAGGCTTTCCTAAAAGATTCAAACGAAAACCAAAAAGAAATATGGGGATGGGAAAGACGGAAGCAGGGATATTTCGAAACTGTTTATTATTGGTGCAGAAACAAAAGAAAGAAAAAGGCGGGAATCTGCGATAGAACAAAGGAAAGCCAGATTCGCTCCGGACGCCATGTTGCTAGGCTCGCTACGAAAACATCCTCGTGTGCTTTGCCCCCCTTCTCCCCCACCCATTCACACACGCATCCAAGGATAATACCCGTAAGTCGTTTTTTTTTATCCCCCGCCCACCGTACGTAAAGATTAAATACATTTCCGTGCAAGCCAAGCAGAAAAGGAAATATTTACAGGTTTTTGTGCAGGAACACAACGCTCTTGATTTCTTTATGGGCCCTTTGCGAGGTAATACGTTGGATCTGTTTGTAACAGCAGCCAAACTAAATCTCCAGTTCGGGCAATATCAATTACTTCTCTTTTTTAAGCCGAAATTCCGAATAAACTAATAATAGACTTCCAGCTGGTGCATCTGCTTCGCTCTTAAAAGCAAAAACGCTTTTCTTAGTTACAAATTTAGCAACAGATGGCGGGGCAGTTCTAAAATGTTTTTTCCTACATTTTAAACAAAGACGTGATGTCAAGAAGTAACAAATATTATTAAGGAAATAAGATAAATAAACACTGCATTTGTTTTGAACCAAAAATCACTCTCAGTAATAAAAAGAGGCGCATCAAGGACTAATTTTCTGGAGATAGGCACAGCATTTACTGCAACTATAAGCATTAACATTTGAATGTATAAGCATGGTGATGTGGTGTGAGGGGAAGCAGATTATCTGCACATTATATTTGATGTAATTTAGGTTAGATTAAGTATAATTTGTTCGTCTGCAGTCCACTCGCATAGCACACAAACGCCATATGAGGTTTGTTGTAGTGTAGTAGGGAATAGGTCTACGCAATATACTTCATCAGTCTTAAGGATTAAGTTAGATAAAGTATAATATGCAGACGATCTGTACTCTCTCCCATACTACACAAAAACACTATGAAGGCAAGGCACTTACAAGAATGAAGCAAAGCATCACAATCCGCCAGTTTTGGGTGAAAAAGTTCTCTAATGCTTGTTTTACTTTGTACACAGATACGCTAATCGGCATTAGACCTCCACTATCACCTTAACTTTTCTATGGGTTATATACTTTCAATATTTGGATGTTTTAATATTAAATGCTTGAGACAGAAATGAGAACATGAAATACCTGTATACCAACCACTGCGAATTTGTGCTCCCTAAGATCTTCCCCACGAGTCAATTGCCTGGAATAAAGGAAAAGAAATATATAGCTATAATAGAATTGTTCCACGCACACATACTTTTTTATCATCAGAATAAAACAAACTTTCCTGGGAACATTAAGGTTAACAATAAGCTATATCTCCCTCGAATGTACTACGAATCAACATTAAAAGCCGTAGTCTGTTTCCGGAGCTTGCTGATGATAAGTGTCGAGCGGAACTCTTGTCTTCTAAGATAGTTGCTTTAATTAAAATGTAGCGAAAAGTGTGTTGCAATAAAAATTATAATATTTTTTCATTTATACCGTCGGAGTCTAATATTTCTTGAGCCACTTCGAAATTTGTCTTGTTTCGTTTAATTTTACATTTTTTAATAATTTTAAAATTTTACTTGATTGAATTAATAATTTACCATTTATTGTGTGTAACTGTCAAGAGTGCCTCTTGTGCGACTTCAAGTAATGAATATTGTAAACATTGTTCACAATATCTATTCATGTTTGCAGATAGCATCAATCGTTTCATCAACTTGAAATTCACTGACTACATATATAATGTCACATAACAAGCAGCCCAGTAAAGCAATTTATACACATTGTTGCTGCTGTGATTATTACCAACTCAAAGTTCTTGTTCACTGGATAAACTTTCCCCGATACGGGAACTCGACTTCTCATCTTTCAACTCAGTTTGCTTTGTGAAAAGTTTTTCCTCACGCTTCTATCCCACTCTTAGAACACGTCTGAGTTTTTCATCTTTTTGAAGACTGTTTTCCTACCCGCGCCTTCTTGTCCTACCTTGCTTCGACCCACCGCGCTCTCTTTCATTATTACTGCAACAACTGCAGGAGCCCCCACCCTTCACCTCTTCTTCATTTTAGAGGATAGGAAGAGTTTTTCAAAGGTATACATATTTGAGAGGATTTTTCACAGATAGGATATCTTGCTTTAGCGGAGGGCCAAAGGGAAAGAAGCAAGTGATTCAATCTCGTCAAAGTTTTCACAAATCAATAACTGGCGAAAATTCTACCGTGGACTGCAAAATTTAAGAGATGAGAACAGTTTCAGACCTTTTGGGAGGGAAGTTGTTGCAGTGATGGCTGTTCTCAGGATGTATAAGCAGATTTAGTTGTTGCCAATTCTAGCTGAAACATTTGAGATTTTAAGTTCAAGGATGGAGCAACCTTGTTTACTGAACGCCTGTATTCATGTTTTGAGGTGTTTGTTTAAAGTGAACGTTTCCACTGGTCGTTTTCCGTTCTCGGCGCAACGTTGTTGTACACAACGCTCCTAATTCATTGCTTTCGTTTTACTGCGCATGTGTGGGAAACCTAAAGCGCATGCCACTGCGCAGCGCATGCGCAGGACGATTAAACTGCAACAAAAGGTCTTGCGCAACCTCTACATTGTCCTTGACTAACCGAAGAAGCAAATATACACATAAGTAAATCAGCAAATTGAACCATTTATTAAAATGATTTTTGGAAACAAATATACTACCACTGACGAACCTCTCAGATTCAAACTTATTGAACAGTAATAGTTTCATTTTTACCGGATGAGTTCCATCTAGTGTGAATAATCACAACTTTTTATGAAACAGGATACGTCCATCAAATTGCACAATATTGAAATGAAATCTTGCCTGGACTCTGCGAACTGCACAAAATTTACTATTTTCAATTTGGCTTATTGTGAGTGATGGTTAAGTGCAACATATTAATGAATATATGCAATTGAAAGTATTGAGATCTTCGAATCATTCTTTAACCCTTAGTCTCTATTATATAATCACTCTCCCTCATCGTTGTAATTAGTACAAGTAGGTAGAGAAGAGATATGAAAAGTACAGGATGCTCCAAAAACAGGTATCCGAAATGCTGACTAGTTTCGCCTACTTTCTTGGGTCATCTGCATAAAGAAATGCACCCATTCAAACCTATGACAACTGTCTCTGTGGCACGTTATTTTAATTGTTCCACAATCTTGTGGTTAGATTGTTGAAACAGAACGGGCTTTCTAAGCGCAAGAAGTGGAGTGTTTTATACAGGTGTTAGTTTTCAAATTTAAATTAAAGTCAAGTCCTGATTAACCTATCTGTGCACAAAATGGATGAAAACACACATCTCAATAAAAATTGCCCACTACACACCCGTGAAATGTTATCACGGTGACCCAAAGAGTAGGTTCGATTCTAAAAGGTTGAAATTTTACTATCCTGCATCTAGCGCCTCTAGAGTTTACCATTACCAAGCCTCTAATAAAAATGGAGGCAACCCTGGAAGTGGCCGCGGTGGCTCAGTCGGTAACGCGTCTGACTACCATGCTCAAGGTCCCGGGTTCGATCCCCGGCCGGTTCAAATCCGGGAACTTTTCTAACGGTGGAAGCGGCCCCGGCGCCCACCCAGCGTCGAATAACATGGGTACCTGGGGGAAACCCTGGGGGGTAAAGGCGGTCAGGGGCGTGATGCTGATCACATCACCCCCACTCACGACCGGATCAAGAAAGTGTGGGGCGTTACCCCCACACCCCCTATACGCCTTCATGGCGTGGTGCTATGCACAGGGGAACACTTTACCTTTTTTTTACCTTTTTACCCTGGAAGATAAAGAATGTGTGTGTTAGTCCCTCCAGACAACGACCCTCAAATACTCGTCTGAAAGATCTACGAGGCTCAATTTTAAGGTTTTAAACAAGATTTCATGGGTGACTGTCCACCTACCGTAAACAAGCTGTTAGAGCGAACAAAGCTTTCATGTGAGAGGAGATCCCTGAAGATTCGAATTACATATCCTTATACAAGGACCGAGACAAAGATTGATTCAAATGAACAACCTATGTCTTGTTCTCCTTTCACAAGAATCGCGGTTCATCATTTGTAAGCATTACAGCGTCGTGACATCTCGTTTGACGTCTGCATCAACTACCACTCCATTTCCATCCTCGCGAAAACGTCATTGGTGGAGAATAAGATCATCGGTCGTCAAACATCCTCTGTCGCTTCTGACGCCTCCTTCATGCTGCTCAGAATCAGAGGGCGCTGAGAGATAGGAAAGAATGGTTATCATCACAAAGCACCAATGAATAACAAGCATGGCTGACGAAGGGCTGTGGAGAGAATATTTGCATTCTTAGACGACAGATGTCAGTAGCATGAATGGCAGAAATAAAACTGGCTTGGTCGATGAAGATGTGTGGAAACGAGTGGCTCAGATCTTCAAGTGGTTAGAGAGCACTCATGGCAGATGAAGAAGTGGAATGGTCGATGAAGATGTATGGAAACGAATGCCTGTGATCTTAGAATTTCGTTAAAGAGCATGCATGGCAAATGGAGAAGTGTATTGATCGATGAAGATGTGTGGAAAGGAATGGCTGTGATCTCAGGTGGTTCATGAGCATGCATGGCAGATGAAGAAGTGGAATGGTCTAATGAAGATGTATGGAAACGAATGGCTGTGATCTTGAAGGTGGTTAAAGAGCATGCATGGCAGACGAAGAACTGGAATTGTTGACGAAGATGTGTGGAAACAAATGGCTGTGATCTTGAAGGTGGTTAAGGAGCATGCATGGCAGATGAAGAAGTTGTTTGATCGATGAAGATGTGTGGAAATAAATGGCTGTGATCTTAAAGGTGATTAAAGAGCATGCCCAGACGAAGAACTGGAATTTTTTATGAAGATGTGTGGAAACGAATGGCTGTGATCTTGAAGGTGGTTAAAGAGCATGCGTGGTAGATGAAGAACTGGAATTGTTGATGAAGATGTGTGGAAACGAATGGCTGTGATCTTAGAATGTAGTTAAAGAGCATGCATGACAAATGAAGACTTGGAATGGTCGATGAAGATTTGTGTGAACAAATAGTTGCTATCTTGAAGTGGTTAAGGAGCATGCATGGCAGATGAAGAAGTGGCTTGGTCAATGAAGATGTGTGGAAACATATAGCTCGGATCTTAGAGAGTGGTTAAAAACGTGCATGGTAGATGAAGAGCGAGAATGCTTGGAGAAGAAGTGTGGCTATGTTGTTATATATCTTTTCTACTGTTACGGGGGGCGATACTAATGCTGTCAATGGAAGTGAGAGTTAGGAAGGAACCAATTCATCACGATAAGAAACGCAGCAGCCTGTAGAACGAGGTTCACGTAGTACTTTTCTCACCACGTCGTGTCTATCGGCGCCATTGCTGTTGTCTGGTTAGTCTGCAGCGTAATCCCCGCTCCACAATTCCCTTACCAGACCTAGGACCGGCCGCCGTAACATTGGAAAAGACTTATAGAAAGAAACGGAGATAGCAGTAAATAACTCGCAATCCTCTGCTTTATATGAAGTTAGTGATACTGCTCCTGAATGCCTTAGAATAATTTCCAAATTGAACTATCTTCTCAACATTTGGAATGTGGATGTGGATCTACGAAACGAGAGATCAATGCATACTAATTTCTAATGGTGTCAATCAAGAATTATACTTTTGTAATAAACGGTGTCCTGAAAATATATTTTGAAAGAGAAAACGAAACATTTCTGAATTTCTACAGTTTTTGCTTCCAATACCTATATAAATAGGTATGCAATGAGTCACATCTGAACCTCGAACGGTAGAGCAGATGGATTGACCCCACAGGAGGAGTCACGCAAAGTAGGTCAAGCAACTTTACTGTTGTTTTCAGAAGGAACAAGGCTGAACTCTCCCCAACCGGCAATTCTGCAATTTTGGACGACAGGGAGTTTGGGAAAAGCTGTATAAAGTCCCCTTTTTGCTCGAGATAGGGCCTACAGTTTGAAGAAGATGCGAACCACTGTGAATTGTGCCCTAACCGAGAATCAACCCGGCACGGAGAGAAAGGTAATATTGAATCACGGGATGATATCGTTGACAGATTTCCGTTTACGAGTATCATTATAATTTCAAAATAATTGCTGCATTCACTAGTTCTCTCTTTAATATCTTACACTGTTCTGAATTATATGCATGTGTTTCAAAATACAAATGGAAATGAGTCATAAATTGGTCTAGATGTTTAAACATTGTCATTCATAATTCAGGACGTAATAAATTCCAATTAACTGCTGCTTAAGAGTATGCTAATATGAAAAAGATACCTGCAAAATCATGAATGTAAAAATGTGCTATTACCTTGCCATCTATCGGCAATATTTACCTTTCCTGATGACAATAGCCATTTGAATTTGCATTTCTTTTGTCTGCTTTTCAAGGCACTAATTTTCTTCTAGACTTTCAATAAACCTCCATAATACATTCCTTCCGTTCCGTTAATCATTTATTTAAAACCTCTTTGAAAGAAAGGCGATGAAATCCTAAAGAAAATTGAGTTCTAAGAATCCTGAGGTGGAAGCAGTAAAAGAAGTCGAAAAGAGATGCATTATTTATTCCCGAAAATGCCCCGAAGAAGAAATTCTCTATTAAGAACGTATATATTATTAACGTAGATCGAAATAGACTCGTTGGTTCCAACACCAATCCGAGTCTTTCTTTCAGGGTGACTAGAGTGAAGAGATTACGTCATTTTCTAGAAGCTTCAAGCTTTAACATATACAATCGAAAGATATTTTGCTCTATTAGGCAAAGTGCTCATTGTGTGACAAAACGAAGACTGAAGATTGAAAACATTTCTGACGCCATCTATTGCTCGATATTTCAAATTATGTACAGCTGCGGTTATCTTTCATAATTGTACCTTGAATTCACACCAATTTAAATGCATTTATGTGGGAATTTCATTGGCGTCACTACGCAGCAGGTTAGGGTGGGCTATAGCCCACTTCAATGCATATGTGAGAATTTTTTGGAACAACAAGTAGATGAAAAAAAATATGGAACAAAATTGGAGACAAAAATAGGGAGAAAGAAGCAGAGATATAAAGAGATGGAGATAGGGTGAGGAAGTAAGATAGTGAATAGGAGGGGGAAAAAAAGGAGAAGTAAAAAGAGATGGAGAGATAGGTGAAGTAGGAGGAGAGACGGCGAAGAAGAGACTGAGAAAACGAAAGAAATTAAAGGAAAATAGGAAAGAGAGGAGGAAAGGATATGAGAGGGGAAACACAGAGGAACGGAGAGACAGAGAAACAGAAAAAGAACTTCTGATAGGGCATTAAATCAAAACCACAGTGAATAGCAAAATGAGTTTATTGACAAAAGTTACGTACACGTATAATCTAGTTTTCAACGTAATCACCAAGAAGATTCAGACATTTATCGTACCGATGCACCAGCTTTCCAATACCCTCTGCAAAGAAAAGTGCCGCCTGTCTGTTGAGCCAGGTCTGCCGAAGCTCCACATTGGTGTGGAAGCACCGTCCTCCCAATCACTTCTTCATCGCTGGGAAAAGGTGGGAAGTCACTCGGCGCAGGTCTGGGTGTAGGGAGGATGATCAAACACTTCCCAGTGGATTCGTTGAAGAAGGTCTTGGGTTGATGCAGCAACATGCGGTCGGGTATTATCATGAAGCAAAACAATGCCGGAAGACAGCATGCCTCTCTGGCACACAGCTCATTAGACGGTGAATTTCAGCTGCATTGTGCCCAGTGATGTGCGTCTACGCGTAAACAACGATAGTCTACATTCTACACGTAGACTATTTTATACACATAAATTACGTAATCTATGAACATGGCGAAAGGTGATGACTTAGCAAAGGCCGCCGTGAAATTAAAAGGAAATTATACTGCGTATCAGTTGCTGATGTGTGAGGAGAACTTTTCATACTATTTCTTCCAAATTCGAACAATTTTTCACGTAGGAAAACCTAATATAGAAAATATTCTGGTGTTTTATGGGGAAAAGACCACTGTTGCCTCACGACTGCCATCTGTTGTTCTTTTTTGCATACTTTTTATCTTCTTCCATAGTTGATAATAGAAGAGAAGAGACATTTTGTTGTAAATAGGGTTCTTTTCATTTCGTTAGGAATAAATATAGTTGAAATTGTCACTTTCCTTTCATGAAAGCCTTGAAAATTAATTTTAGTGCACTTTTGATTGTCTACGTAGTCTATGTAAACTACAACCCTATGTAATCTACGCGTAGATTACGTGTAGACAACGCATGTGGGCGTAAACTTATAGTCTACGGCACATCACTGATTGTGCCCCACGGCCTGTAGAAATCGTATTACGCTACGCACCTCGCACTTGGCGGGAGAGGCGATTGTAGCACACATCTTTACGCGCCCGTTGCTCAGCTTCAACTGAAGCGTTGGCCTTCACAGTGATGGTGGTAGTGGCAGGGGTGACTGACGCCAATCACGCTGCGGGACGCACCGCTTCCTAGCGCTTCAAGGGCCTCCTGGCAGCACCATCGGAATTTTGAAAAGAAAATAGCCCTCGTAGAAAGAAGGAAAGAGAGAAATAGAGAAAGAAGGAAGGCAAGAAAGAAAGAATAGTGAATCAGAGTGAAGCCACGACAACTGAACCCCAACTCACCTGAAAATATTCGTCCCCTACTGACCCGATCCCCAAACTCGGTTCATTCGCTAGAAATGCAACGACTGTGTCATTGAGCTTGCAATGAAAAACAGGGTCGTACTAACTTTTCTACAGCGAGATCCGGCAAACTGACACGAGCGGCTCCACATAATCCCTGAATCTGCTTAAACGTCCAAGGGTGATATGACAAGACGCGCTGCCGCCTTATATGACAAGCCGATTGAGATGTCGGCTCATCTTCTCAACAGCGAAATTGACGGCTGTCATCCAGCGAGACATTCCGTAACTCTGTAACCTGGTTACATTTTTTCAATTTTTCACGAAATTTCAAACATCTCATATTCTACATTTTGTAGACATTATTAAAGCAATTTCCGGCAATGGAAGTCACTTTGTAGATGGAGAACAGGGGCTATTGCACCTCTAAGCTTCCCTAAACTGTGTCAAAAATTTTTCTTCATGTTAACAGCTTGTTTTCTCTCTCTACTATCTTCTCTTTCTCTCCTTGATTTTTTCCTTCTCCTTTTCTTTCTCTTCCTCTCCTTGGTCTTTTAAAGAGAAGGAAAGACAAAGAAAGAAGAAGAAACAGAAAATAATAAAGGGATAGAAGGGAGGGAGAAAGCAGAGAAAGACTAAAAGAGAGAGAGAAAAGAATTGAGGAATATAAAAGAGTGAAAGGAATAGAAGAGAGAAAAGAAAAGAGAGAGAAAAGAGAAAGAGAGGGTAGATGCAGAAGAAAAGAAAGAACAAAACAGAAAATAATAAAAGGGAAAGAAGGGAGGAGAAAGGGGTGAGAAAGAAAGGAGGAATGAAAGAGAAAGAAGAGAAGGGAAGGGAAGGGAAAGGGAGGAAGGAAGAAGAGATGGAGAGAAAGAAAGAATAAATGAGGGGAAGAAATAGAAGATAGAGTATAAACCTCATTATATGAGCTAAAGTCGCGATCGAACTCGTGCACAGACACACACAGTAGATATCTCACGATATTACCTCCGAAGGTTCTCGGTTCAACTCCCGACCTTGGCACCTCTGCTCCTTGCAACAATTGAACAAACTTCTCCCACTTGTATGTCTCTCAAGTCCAGTGACGTAATAACGACACTTTCTCTCGCCCTACCTTAAAATCGGATTGAGATGAAAATCTTAGTTCAGTCTTAATTGGAAACTTTTCACAACGGAAGCCAGGAGAAATGGCTTCCAGCTCTCACCGCCAGGGTGCTCCACTCGTCACTTCCGGACGCCAAGTGGATCGACAAACTCATTTTCTCCGTCGCTTAATAGCACTGGGACCTTGTAGCCGTGAATCAAAATTACTTTTTATTTCCCTAATAGGAAATCCACGAGATGAGAAGCTGAATGTAAAAGTTGGAAAAAAAGATGTATTTAGGAAGAGCGCCGGAAGTGAATAGTTCCGAAGTTCATGGACCAATGGGGTAGGGAATGAGGGTAGGGGTACATCTACTCTTCTCTTAATTAAGTTGGAAAGCCTGGATCTATTGCTCCAAGGAGGGGTTGGAGAAAGACGCCCCTTCGTCCCAGGATTTCGCGTATAGAAATCTAACAGAAGTCAATATGGAACCATGGTTGTTCCAATTCATGTCCAGATGCTATTAGAATAATTAAATCAAGAAGACATAGGTGGGCAGGCCATGTAGCACGAATCGGAGAGGAAAGAAGAGTTTACAGGATTGTTGTTGGGAAGCCTGATGGTAAGAGACCTGTAGGAAGGCCAAGACGAAGATTGAGTGATAAAGTTGAGATGGACCTAAAGGAAATCTGTAAGATTGGAAAATATTGGATTGATCTTGCCCAGGAGATGGGAGGCTTGTGTTGCTGCAGCCATAAAACTTCGGGTTTAAGAAGGCTAGGGAGTAAGTAAGTAATTAAATCAATATCGACACAATTTTGAACAACTAGTAGACTAGTGCCTTCGCGTCTGTTTTCTCCTAATAAGGACGGAGCAGTCACTTCCTTTCTATTATCCTGGAGACCTTTTTTCCCAGCCCTGTTCGGTGTTCGTAAATGAGGAAGTGCGTTCACTAAGCAACAATGACGTCATTTATTTGCCGTGAATGATGTAAGGACAATTCATTCACAAGTAACATACCCAAGACGGAGCAAAGATTTATTTCTATACAGTAAAACCTCGTTACTCTGGACCCGAATAAGCCGTACTTCGCTTAATTCGGGCAGGCAAAAGGCAAAAAAAAAGCAGAATGCAAGGTTTTGAATGTGGCTATAAGTTAACAACAGAGCTTCCCCCCCCAAAAAAGGCATTCAACCACTGATGAAATTCTGTTTCTCGCAGACTTTGTACTGTACTGTATAGTGTATTTAGGCCTACGCCCTTTAAATACACCATAATAAACGTGTTTTGTTGCTATAAACAAAGTTTTAATGCACTTTCTACTGTTCTTTTACGTTATTTCAGTTAATCCGGACTTTCTTTAAACCGGTCAACTTATCACCCATTAGATCGGATTATCGAGGTTTTACTGTATTTGGTTTACTTTACTTCGCTTTTCTCCCACTTTTGGCTACTTTCGAAGATGAGGATGGGGTATTAAATTGATGAATAAACACTCACAACAACACCAATGCTCAGACCGGGATTCGAACTTGAGACCTTTGGTGTAGCAGCGCGCTGTGCTAACCTGACTTCTCGAACACCCTGTATAATTCTTAAGAAACGTTGTACCTTAAATCTCTCTCTCACACACACACCACGATACAATCCCACCTATTTCGGCAACATTTCCACGATTCTAAATTCCTGATATCCTAAACTGTTCAGAAAGGCAGCTAATCCATAGCTGATCAGCTATTTTTGGCTCGCACATCAACGTCATGTAACAGCTGAACAAATCGAGCACTTCTGGAACCTTGAGAGAAGATCCTCCTTCAACACCCCACTCCAGACTAGATTCTCAGTCAAAGCCATTCAGTCCCATTTTGAATAGGAGACGCAAATTGCCCATGAGGAGGGAGAACGTTATGTCGAGTGCGTTATTTTTCATTCTCTGACAAGTAACTGCCTCAATTATTATCCCTGTCTGGCTCGCTGGAATTTGAGAATCATTTTGTATCTTCTGAAGAAGGTTTTATTTTCTGCGTATAATTGAACTGAGAAATTTCTGGCCGTTTCTATACTCCAAGGACCAGTAAGCTTATGATTGTTGTGAGGTTGTGTTAAGATTTGAGAACCCTAGGTTAGGTTATCATTAGTAATAGGCTACGTTATAATTCCTGAAAGCTTAGGTTGGAACTTGTGAGAGCCTAGGTTATGATTTCTGAAAGCTCAATTTGGAATTGGTGAAAGGTTTGGTTATCATTGGTGAGAGGCTAGGTTATACTTCCTGAAAGCTTAGGTTGGAATTGGTGAGAGGCTAGGTTATAATTCCTGAAAGTTTAGAATGGAATTGGTGAGAGGTTAGGTTATTATTGGTGAGAGGCTAGGTCGTGATTCCTGAAAGCTAAGGTTGAGGTGAGGGGAGGGGATAGGTTATAATTCCTGGAAGCTGATATTGGAATTGGTGAGCGGTTAGGTTATTCTTGATGAGAGGCTAGGATATGATTCCTGAAAGATTAGGTTTGTATTTGTGAAAGGATAGGTTGTCATTGATGAGATGCTGGGTTATGATTCCTGAAAGGTTAGGTTACGATTAGTGAATGTTTAGGTTGAAATTGGTGAAAGGTTAGGTTATCATTGGTGAGAAATTAGGTTATAATTCCTGAACGTTTAGACTGGAGTTGGTGAAAGGTTAGGTTATTGTTGGTGAGAGGCTAGGTTATGATTTGTGAAAACTTGGAATTATGAAATGTTACGTTATCATTGGTGAGAAATTAGGTTATAACTCCTGAAAGTTTAGGTTATAGTTGGCGAAAGGTTACATTATGATTGTGGTAACGTAAGAGTATGATTGGGAAAGGTTGGCTCATGAATTGTGTAAGGTTAGGTTATGATTGGTGGGTAGTTGTCTTTACGTTAGTGTGAGATGAGTCTATGATAGGTGAAATATTTGGTTGTGTTTGATGTTGCAGGGTGATTGGTGAAATACGGTTGTAACTGGTGAAAGTTTAGACTAAGATTGGTGGATGGTTTCGTTACGATTTATGTAAGGTTAGGTTTGAATTGTTGTGAGATAAGGTTATGATAGGCGAAAATTTCGTTATGATCGCTGTAAGTTTGGTGTGCTTCCTAAAAGTGTTCATTGTGATTGGTGGAAGAAGTTTAGGCTCGATTAGTAAAAGGTGTGATTCTGATTGAAATAAGGTTAGGTATGCTTAGCGAAAAGTTGTGAAGTATATTGATAGATGATGCAGGATAGACAGGAGAGAAGATGCAGAGCAAAAAATATAAAGAGGTCGATTAGCTAGAACAGTGCTAGAAATAAATAGTTGGGGAGAAGGAAGGGATTTCGTCAGGGGGAGAAATTACATGTAAGATACTGTTAAATGCTCTACAAAGATGCACATTTGTACTAAAAAGTAGTTTTTCTTGTTTATTGTTGGCTGTAAAGAGATGGTGGTGGTTCGATCTCCTTTCCCACTCAGGTGCCATCCAGTGATGTGCCGTACACTATAAGTTTACGTCAACATGCGTTGTCTACACGTAATCTACGTGTAGATTACTTTGGGTTTTAGTTTACATAGACTACGTAGACAATATAAAGTGCATAAATTAATTATCAAGGCTTTCGTGAAAGGAAAGTGACATTTTCAACTATATTGGTCCCTAATGAACTTAAAAGAATCCCAGTTGCAACAAATTACTCTTCTCTTCTATCATCAAGTATGGAAGGAGATAAATAGTATGCGAAAAACAACAATAGATGGCAGTTGTGAGGCAACATTAGTCTTTCCCCATAAAATACTAGAATATTTCCTATATTAGGTTTTTTTCCTAGTTGAGAAATAGTTCGAATTTGGAAGGGAGCGTATGAAATGTTCTCCTCACACATCAGCAACTGATACGCAGTATAATTTTATTTTAATTCCAAGGCGCCCTTTGCTAAGTTATCACCTTTTGCCATGTTGTTTACATAGATTACGTTATCTACGTGTATAAAATAGTCTACGTAGAATGTAGACTATCGTTGTTTACGCGTAGACGCACATCACTGGTACCATCACTGTACTGAACCACGACAAAGCCCTGTTTGTACAACTGAAAATATATGCATTACCTGCTATCTTCTAGCACCCTTCCCCAGTGACGTAGTGTTAACTATATCGCCTTGTAGTTGATGGTTGAATTCATTCATGTATTGATTTGGTTTGTCTTGCTTCCAAACCCTGCACTTCTTGGCTAATAGCGAAGGAGTATGAGTGATGATATGATGAAAACTGATGAAGGGGCACTCGTAATTAACATTCATGCCCAGGCCGAGATTCGAACCCTGGACCCTCTGGCGTTGTAGATTGCTGTGTGAGGGCACATGGCACAGTGGGTTGTCACAATTATCCAAACTCAACGTGGACTTAAAACTAGCGCTACTCTCCTGCAGACGAGAACGTACAATCGAGTGTCTACTGTACGTCGTGATTAATTTACGGATGACTTTTCTTCCGGGGTTTTTTCCCTCTTGCGACCCAGCGTATTACGTCCGCTTTTTATAATTAGCTCCCCTAATTAGGCATTGTGTACTAATCCAACCTTTCAAGACAATACCAGCCACTGAATTATTGATGGATTCCTTAATGAAAGTAGACGGGACGTAAATCAAAATCCGTCCACCAGGGTGCTCTGACAAGGACAACAGGCTCTTTTTTACCTTCGCAAAGAAGATTTACTTCAAATTTTCCCTCTTCACTGCTTCAGCAAGATTTTATTACTTGCCTCATTCCCTTTTCGCTCGTCTTCTTCTGCGTAATAGGTTGAGACTTAGAATGAGTCATTGTACGTAAAAGTTTGAGGCGGCAAAATTGCTTCTCAAAGCTCCCGTTATTAAAAGTTGCCCCCTTATTTGCGCGGAAATATCATCATAATCCTCCCACTCCGTGCTCATAACCTCGTCGAAACACAATCCTGTGATGTTCCAGATGTAAGCCTCAACTTCTTCGGAGCTAATAGTTTTAATCTCCTCAAAATAGAAGTTCTAGAGGGTGATCAAAAAATCGGCGACGCAAATACTTTTCAGTATTAAAATTTCGCCGAGACGGGCAGAGGAGTATCAATTTCACACGCTCTATTATTTCATACTAGCTAATTGCCCGCCGTTGCCCGTGTATTTATTTATCCCAATCTTGTATTAGACAGGAAAATAATGAATTCTAACTATAGTGTAAAATTTAACTAATTCTAAATGTGATCGTGAATGTCACCAATTAGCTTAGCGACTCCGAAAACTATGGATTCGACACTAATCTAGGTCATTTGTGGCGTTAAACTGCATTGGGAGTGTCACGAAAACTATGGATTCCATTCGCAACACAGCCTGAATGTTAGACAACCCGAGAAACACTGTCGTTGTGCTGGATTGCATAGAGTCACGGATGTCTGTTTGTGAGGAATTTGATATTGGTGGTTCTCGATTATTTTTACATATCACCCCTTCCCACCCCACCGATAGGGGTGTCTTACCCCACAGTATTTCTTTCCAGGTTGCAAGTGATATCCGTACCAAATTTGGTTGAAATCGCTCCAGGCGTTCGAGAGTTATGCCGGAACAAACAAATATACACACCCACACACAGACCCATACATCCATTTTTATATATATAGAAGATATCCACATCTCCACATCTTCTATCTGCTTTTCCTCTTGTGCATCAGGCAATGCTATAATCTACACAAAACATTTCGTTAGTTTTTTCCTGAAGCGCGTCCCCGGTAGCGTGGTGGTAACGTCGTCGCCTTGTAATCAAGGATTCCTGTGTTTGATATCCTGTGTAAGACTCATAGTGGTTCGGAACTCAATTTGAACTGTAGGTCCAGTTCCCGTTACCCTATCTGTGCAAGAAGTGGACTTAAAAGCAGGGTTGTTAAAGGTACGGGAATTTTAAATAAATTCAATTCCGGTCCAGGAGAGAAAATCAGCAAGGGTAAATGGGTTTTGGACCGTAAGGAACCTTTTTATCTACAAAGTTTTTCAATTCGGTCCAGGAACCTTTTTCCCTGATCGTCTTTGTGCATAGATCCACAGAGAACATGTATTATATCAAAAGCTTCCCTCGTCACTGGTGGTGTAAGGAGTGACTATTTATCGAGACAGAAAAATGTCAACCTTATTTCCACGTAGTACACCCTGGGCCCCTTTGCAGACTGAAAAGGCTCTAGTGTCAGGCTCACAGCCAGTATAATCCTCAATGGAATGTGTTTGTGATTGTCCCTTCATCTCCATCATCGTATCATCATTCATCTTTATTTTCCGATTAACCAAAGTGGCAGAGGAAGTAAAATAAACTAAAGAAATCCTTCACCACTGCTTCTCCCATTTTTACTTTCCAACTGCAGCTCACTTATCCCTGATATCGGAAGCTATCGACTTTTTTAGTCCTTCATCTCAAGTTCTCACATTAATTTCCCTTGGTTTTCTTCCGATATCCATTTCCTTTTTCTTGTTCACATTCTTCACCCCGTACTGTTCACAGAGGGATATCTATCGACATATTTGTAGCGCGATTTTGTTCTCACGCTAAAGATCACACGATGAAAGAACCAATTTGGAATTCTACCTTCTGCGTCGTGAGGCAGGGTGATGTGCGTCTACGCGTAGACAACGATAGTCTACATTCTACACGTAGACTATTTTATATACGCAGATGACGTAATCTATGTAAACAACATGGCGAAAGATGATAACTTAGCAAAAGGCGCCTTGGAATTAAAATAAAATTATACTGCGTACAGTTGTTGATGTGTGAGAAGAACTTTTCATACTCTTTCTTCCAAATTCGAAACATTTCTTACCTAGGAAGAAACCTAATAGAAATATTCTATTGTTTTTTCGGGGGGGAAAGGCCACTCTCGCCTCACGACTGCCATCTGTTGTCTTTTTTGCATACTATTTATCTTCTTGCATAGTTGATAATAGAAGAGAAGAGACATTTTGTTGTAAATAGGATTCTTTTCATTTTGTTAGGAACCAATATAGTTGAAAATGTCACTTGGCTTTCATGAAAGCCTTGATAATTAATTTTAATGCACTTTAGATTGTCTACGTAGTCTATGTAAACTACAACCCAATGCAATCTACGCGTAGATTACGTGTAGACAACGCATGTAGACGTACATTTATAGTGTACAGCACATCACTGGACAGGAAGCATCACATGAACCCTTCAACCAATAGGACTGGTACGGTTTCCATGACAAATTGTAGTTCTTGTGGTGTTCAGCATTATCAAGCTCAGTTGGGGGTCCGAAGCGCTCTTAAGCCTAAAGACGTGTCCCCGCGAGGACCTGCATTAGTCGAATCCCATGCCTAGTTGGGTCCTCCCCAATGGAGTAGTGAGAACGTCGTCGCCTTGTAATCAAGGGGTCCCGGGTTCGAGTGGACGCACTTGGTGGGTCGGACTCCACTCTAAACTGTAAGTCCAGTCCCGATTAGCCTTTATGCGTAAAGGGACTTAAAAATATACTCAGTCAACGCCTAGTTGACAGCACGCGTGAAAATATGAGAAGAGGAAGATGAGCTTTTATACTCTGTCCCAGCTAACTGTGGAGCAGGCGAACGAAAACAAGTCTCTACGCAAGCAGTGACATGAGAC
The DNA here is from genome assembly GCF_977018435.1 of Lepisma saccharinum. Taxonomy (NCBI): domain Eukaryota; kingdom Metazoa; phylum Arthropoda; class Insecta; order Zygentoma; family Lepismatidae; genus Lepisma; species Lepisma saccharinum. The sequence continues at coordinate 13,165,438 of NC_139258.1, forward strand.
GGCTCGGCTCCACCAATGAACACGTGAGAGGAACGGAAATGCGTGGAGTGGGGGAAAGCGCCTGAAGTTACCAGCCTTCCCTCGGCCTGTACTGCTTCGCTCTGGCCAAAAGATTTCCCTCGCTTCTCTGACGCTATGCGCTGCCTTGCTCCACAGTTAGCTGGGACAGGGTATAGTAGCAGCTTCTTTATCATTCTAGTGCTATCCAGTGTCAAAGGAGATTTTTATTTTCTTTAAATCTGGAAAGTCGAAACGAATATAGTGGAAGTGGTGCCAAAGACTATATTAGACGATGTAGGTAGTTTAAATCTCGAGTAGAGATGTGAAGCTGGGTTAAGGAGCTTAAAACGTTATATAAGAACGATTTTCTAGACGTAGAGACGTATATAAACAACCATAAAACGACCAATCGTTGACGATCTTAAATTAAGAGACTATCTTGTAAAACGATTCAAGGGATGGAAATCAGAGAACGGAGGTCTTATCGTCATGTGGGTCCAGAGCCACTTTTCTTACAATATTTGTAGTCAACAAGTGATCCACACTCTGGATTCTACATTCTGATGTTCTGATTGTACTACATGATTTGAGACAATCTTCAAATTTGAGCTCTTTGTCTACAGTTACTCTACCAATGCCCTTGGCTTTTTTGGTGACAGCACCACTGGATGTTTCAAAGCTGTACATCTTGGCTCTTAACCCAGCAAATCCTACAATAACATCGCCAAGTGTCTAGTCTTTTAACTTACCAGGCACATTTTTGTTGTGGGGTTGAATATTCAGATGGCCAGGCAATTCGCTAGTATCGAAATAGTCAAGCAATGTAGGGTCTGCTATATCTTGATAGACATCTTCTGTCTGAATATCAAGGATAAAGCTATCCGTGTCCATATACATCAGTCTTATACGATCACCATAAAAAGGCTTCAGCACATCGTAATAAAGCTCCAGCATGTGTAATTTAGCCAATTCTAATATTACAGCCCCTACATGAATAGGCTTATCAAACTTGATCTTTGTTTTATTCATGTTAAAAAGCGCCAGATTATCGTCATAAATTCTTCTGTAATTGAAGTTGGGCTTTGCTACCATTATTTTTGCTCTGGTTGGGGTCAGTAACCAATTTTACATCAGTATGTTTTCTGACATTTTCTATGGTCTTACCATACACCGAACTGACCATCAATTTGAACAAGGTCTTATCAAATTGGGTTACCGCCCGTGTTCGAAGCTGGGTGTTTGTATCAATGTATTGCGTCAATCACCTTGAGTGCTTGAACCTCAAGACTTTGCCAACCTTGGTCACTTGAACACCATGACGCATCAGGAACTGGAGGTTCTTGTAGTATATGCCATAACCCTGTTTTGGCTCTAGAGTCATCATCAGCTTCTTCTGTTTAGAGCCAGGCGGACACTGGAACTCAGCAATTGGCGGCAGATCAGAAAACTGGCTGTGCAAATTATCAGGATTTGCCAGATCGACCTCTAAGAACAGGCCATAGTCACTGTCATCAAAGTCTTGAAGATCCTCAATGTTGAAATCTTTGACCCACTAAAGCCCTGCATATGGCAGTTTTTCATCATGGCATAACCATACAGGCTGTTGGCATCCACATAAAGTATATAGTTCGATGGTCGCGCAGAATCATAATCGGGAACACACTTGTTGTTGGCTCTGGCATATCTTTGAGAACATTGTACCATGCCCCCTCGTATACATTGTTCGATGAAAAAATACATGTCCTGGTCCTGGATCAGATCCAATTCCATTTTAGTCTTCAGAAACATGGCAGACCATGCTAGGCCTGGAGCACTGTAAGAATGGACCGGGCCCAACTCATAATTTTGCATCGATGATGTTCTAAATGCTTCAAGTACATCGGCTAAGAGCGTCACATCAAGTATCAAGTACCTCTTATGATAATCACCAAGCGTCTGGCATTTTAAGTTGGTCCACATCAACTGGGCATGGCAATAATCATCATCACTAATTCCTGATGCTCTGAGTTTGCTGTAGAACTCTTGTTGCGGTGGCAGAGCACACTCGTCAAATTTGGAAAAATCTGTAACATAGTCGTATGGGTATATACCCTTTCGCCTAATCAATTTCAGGTCCAAATTTGTAAACATGTCACATGTGATTTTGAATTGGGCATCTGATAATTGGCCAGCCAGAGTAGCCAAGCTAGCCGACAGAAATCTGTATGAATCTAGAAATCTTAAGTACATAGGCCTGCCATTAACATTGATTATCTTGCTAATAGCAATATATTTTTCGTCATTTTCTGCTAAAATATCTAAATCCTGCTTGTCAAACCCCTCGTATCTGATCAGATGATGAAAATCATAATTGGATGCCCCGTGACAAAATATCGGGGCAAATTTTGGTCTCCGGATCTTAATATTACAGCTACTACACAGAGCCTTTTCATATTTGCCGTTTGTATGACAATGGTGATGCACCTTGTTATTTGTGTCCGAAAATTCAGAATTGCATACCGAGCATCTTTGTGCACTGTTGAAATCTTCCTTCTGATCCTCTGTTAAATGCAGCATAGGTGGTGATTTTAATAATATATCATAGGCTATGCGACGGCACTCATTTTCTATTTTACGTGCAAAATTTTTTGATAGCATCTTGCCCCATGTATAAGTGCGCATTACTAATAACAACATCCTGTACAACCACATAACAAAAACTAGAAGGTTGATGTAGCTGATACGGTGTACTTGAAGACTCTTCGGGATCTGGGCTGCAGAATGCAAGGGGTTTGAGATTTGATTCAAAATCACAGACTATATATGCTGGGTGCCGCAACAAGGCTTCGACTTTTTTGAATCTGACATTTTTGTTTGGTTTAGGCAAAGCAATATGAACAGGTTTATGGTTTGCCACAGTATTTTAAATGTTCAGCCAACTTGTTTTTAGAAATTTTGGTATTCTCTTCATAAACACCATTTAACTATTTTTTGACCATCAAATACAGTCAAACATCTTCGACACAACTTGTATATTCTATTGGATTTGCCTAGTTGTTTTCTGACTAAAGCCTGAAGATTGCGTATCAGAGTGTAATGGTATTTACCGTCTCTATCAATTAAGAGCAGATCGATCGCGACAGCAGAGTCATCATCAAGTTTGTTGATTCTAAGAGGTTCTATCAAGCAATCGCCACGAGCAGCAGAAAACACATTCATAGATAATGATCGGTCATTGCTATATCTGGCCTCTTTTTCAAATTTATCAATATTCTGGACAAACATTGGATATTCTAAACCATCCATAGCATCATCAAAATCATGTTCATGCTGTTTATATAACTTATTCGCTATGGATGATTTAAAACTGGAAACAAAGCAGCCAAAATACACCACAAAAAGCATTTCTGGTCGGTATTTTCTACGTTAACCACGGCATTTTTGTTTTTGATATTGTCAGGTAAAGGCAGATATGTAGAATCTTGTAGAGGTCTGAATTCAGAAATATTAACATAGAGCGTGTGTGGAGATCCACGAAGACTCCATCCTGATTCTTTAGCAGCAAACTCAGAATGTTTGATAAGCAATTGGTCTATCAACCTGCTTAGTATTTCGTCTAAGTTTGTATTTGAGTATACAGGTACAGTTTTTGTTATGTGGGGCTGTGTAAATTTTGTACTGTTTGGTTTCTTATATTGAGTATACAATTTGAGGGATAGCTTATAAGAGCCGTTTTGTGCGTTTAGAATAGCCTGCACATCGAAGTTTACACTATTCAAAAAAATCTTAATATCACATTTTGGCTCTGATACGAAACGGTAATCCCTTAGTTGACCATTAAAACTACTATCATTGGGTGCTTTGCATGGCTGCTTTGCTGGTCTAGTATTATCAGATGTAACAAGCTTTCTTTTTAGACCAGAAGAAGATGTAGATGGCTGTAGGGACGATGTAGAAAGTTGTGCGGAACAAGCGCCTATATGCCTATTGAAGTATGCCATGCTAAATTTTCTATGGCATTTTGGGCATATTTTAGTGGGCATTTTAAGTTTTTCAGGATCACAATTACGTTGGTGCTTAGCCCAATTAGGGCTAGATATATTCTTATCGCATTGATTACAATATTTCTGATTTGACATTTTTGGTTTTGGTATTTATATATAATTTCTTGGGGCTCAAATCAAAAACTATATACTTAAAACAAAATATCAGTTGGGTTCAGCAGTGTGCTTTGTATACTTAGTGTGTATACTTAGCCTGTTACTATTTTTTGTTTTGGTATTTATATATAAATTTTTGGGGGCTCAAATCAAAAACTATGTACTTAATAAAATTATATATTTAAAAAAACTGGAAAAACCCACAGGTGTCTGTCAAGTAGACTGGAAGTAGACCGGAAGAGGACCGGAAGTAGACCGGAAGCAAATATGTGTGGGTGTGGGTGTAGGTGTGGGTGAGTGTGGGTGTTATGTAATTTAACTCGAAAGAAATTATGAGACTCGTACGAAGTATGAAATGAAAAATCACAGATTTGCAATACTATAAAATCGACAAAAACATCGTCTAAATAGGTTTACCACTGTGCGTAAATTAATAAAAATAATAGGCCTCGTACCAAGTATTATTTTGAAGATACCTTATCCCTCTACTTGTGGTTTCCGAGTGTTGGCTGTTTTTGTTAATTTCTCGATAAAAAAGGCAAGAGATGACGTACAGAACATTCGTGGTCAGTTCATTAATATTTAGGTATTTATGCAAAGCGATGAGATGTGCACGTGACATGTATGATTAGCCACAAATGAAAATCCTTATTATTACAAGTGTATTAAATATTTCATTTTTTGGTTCTTGTTGTTTTGTGAATCAATTCTGCGAGTCTCATGTATGAATATGCAAACCCGAGTTCATTAAAAGGCTTGCTCGGTACGCATTGATTTTTATCGAGACAATTTCTAGTCCATACTATTCTTTTTAATTTTTAATAAAAGCTCAACGCAGTAATTCTCCTACAATATTCTTTAAATTGCTCGTCCATCTTTACAGATTGTCTGCTCTGCGCAATGTCTTATGGGAACAAAAGACTATCGACAAGTACGGTGACAAGTTTCGTGTGAGGCGAAAACTAGCAAATGGGTAGCCAGTTCAGCGCCAACTACGGCATAACCAATCAGATGCGAGCTCTAGGTCACGTGTGCAAGAATAATGGCGGCCGCGTGAGATGTAAACAATGCATCACTTCACGTTTTTAAAAGACGATAACTATTCATCCGAGAGGAATAGGGTTTCCTTTCAAAAGGTAATAAGTACAAATCAATGGCACTGTTTAAATTCATACTTTACAGCGTACACAGTACACGCATGGAAGAATAAATTCGTTGTTACGATTGTGAACACCGGACACTGGCTCACCTCGTATGCCTTTCGTGCTGTATATATTATCTAACATTCTATGCACGCATCGCATACTAACCAGTGATGTGCGTCTACGCGTAAACAACGAGTGTCTACATTCTACGTGTAGACAATGTAGACTATGTCGATGACGTAATAAACGTAGAAAACATGGCGCTCGTTGTTCTTCATGCAATGCACGTGCATCGTTCCAGAAGCAGCAACCAACATCAGCAGGTGGAAATAGAAAGTGTACAGTATTCCGCTGTCAAGAAATATGGGTTTTGAGTATTTATTTACTTTCAACCCAATTCACTAGGTATTAATTGAACTGCAAAATAAATTTGTCACAACAAACCTAAAAAAATGCAATGAAGGACAAGATTTATTTACTTCCATTTCCACCATTTTTATCCTTCTCTTTTGTCAATGTTATAAATAATGTCAGTTTTCACTATGACTGTCATTTCTTTTTCTTCCCATAGTAAAGTTTCTTCTCGTTAATGAAAATTCGATAACTTTGATTACGTCGGATGATCTTAAGTTGTTTATAGGCAGTGATGTGCCGTAGACTATAAGTTTACGTCTACATGCTTTGTCTACACGTAATCTATGCGTAGATTACATTGGGTTGTAGTTTACATAGACTACGTAGACAATCTGAAGTGCATCAAAATTAATTTTCAAGGGTTTCATGAAAGGAAAGTGACATCTTCAACTGTATTTGTTCCTAACGAAATGAAAAGAATCCTACTTACAACAAAATTTATCTTCTCTTCTATCATCAACTATGGAAGAAGATAAATAGTATGCAAAAACAACAGATGGCAGTCGTGAGACAAGAGAGGTCTTTTTCCCATAAAACACTAGAATATTTCCTATATTAGGTTTCTTCCTAGGTGAGAAATTGTTCAAATTTGGAAGAAAGATTATGAAAAATTCTCCTCACACATCAGCAATTGATACGCAGTATAATTTTGTTTTACTTTCATGGGGACCTTTAATAAGTTATAACCTTTCGCTATTTTGTTTACATATATTACGTAATCTACGTGTATAAAATAGTCTACGTGTAGAATATAGACTATCGTTGTTTACGCGTAGACGCACATCACTGTTTATAGGCCTAGATTACAGACATGTTTGAAGAAAAAAATACTTTCTCTTTCAAAGAGCACTGGGATTTATTTCTTCCCTGTTTGCATTGTCTACAGTAGACATTGTAAACTATAAGCCAATGTAATCTTCGTTTAGATTACACGTAGACAACGCATGTAGAGATAAACTTATAGTCTACGGCACATCACTGATGCTAACCCCAAATGCTACAGGAAATGCTTCCGTGTAGAGTATTGTCTGTTATAGAGAATGCTATAAGATTTTTGGAAGCATTTATACTAGCAAACTGCTAAGGGGAAATGCTTCAGTCTTAGTAAACGAATGGGTCTCCCTTTCCTTGCCTCTCCCTGACCTGCGAGTGAAGGGCAAGACAACAAAAGGTGTCATTTATGACTGGCCAACATTCATGGCAACACCGCTCTTTGCACTTCGAAACTCCCATATCTGTAGACGAAAAGCCTAGGTTAGATCTCTCATTGCGCGGGGTTTAGTTCTGAACAGTGAGCATGCAAAAGTCCAAGACTTTAATGTCCGAAACCTACCACTTCTTTCATTATTATAGCTTTAGCCCGAATTACCCGTCTGACCATGTTGTCCCACCAGTTGATGTAGCATGGCTCATCTCCCTTGACATCGCTTCACAAGGTAATTAATGGAGCAGATGACAGAAGCAGCGTTCCGCGAATACACGCGCCGAGAGGGAAATACGTAACGCTTTATTACTCTAAGCTCTTTCAGTGTCATGCTGAACTCTGATCTGTGACGTCAGAAAGGAGAAATGTCTCCTTAGACCAATCCGCTCCCGTTCTGGTGTAGATTGTCACTGAATTGCATGAAAAATTTGGATTGGTCATAAACATATATTTCGATATATACTCAGGCTGTTATTACGTGAGGACTTTATGATTTATTAGCCAATAATAGGGTGTTTAAATACTGAAGCAGAAACAAAGTATATACATTCAAATCTTACATTGAACCCACATTAAATTTTAGGTTTGAGTACAATTTACAATACCATAAAAAGTATAACCTTATTAACAATATATGGGAAATATGGAAAATACTACTGTAGTACAGACTTCCTTGATCCAGGGGTTAGTGAAGCTTGCTCTGAAACCAGTGATCCTTTGTTTGAAACCTCCAAGGATTTCCATTATATTCATCATCTATTTCTATCATAAGATTCACCTATTACGTATCATCCTTAACATTCTTGTGTAGTTCAGTCATTCTAAAGCTGACAGAAAAGTTAAGAATGTGCCAATTAAGATAGGAGATATTGTATATTGTTGGTAGCGTTGAATGGTAAGAGGAGAAGGGAGGAGAAGTTAATTCAGGGGAATGACCTATGCTTAGAGAAGGAGAGAGAAGTTAAGAGTGTTATTTTTTAGGAGAGAGGAATGGTTGTTGCTTGGAGTTTGAGAGAGAGAGAGAGAGAGAAAGGGTTGATCTTAGAGAGAAGTAGGGAGTGAGTTTGTCGTTTAAAGTTCAGGAGGAACACTCAGTTTTAGTCTCCAACGATTTTGGGACGACAGGGAAGAGTCCATGCAATCGAGGAGTTCCCTGTATGCTGACAATACACGATAAAAATGTTGTAAGTTAAATACACTTTCTGCGTGTGAGACAGGTAAACCCTTTTGGTCATAATGAACGTGCCGGTTCAGTCGTGAAGGTATTAGAATCCAAATTGTATGTGCTCCTTTCATTTCAGTGTTTATTTAAATTATGTTACTTGTAGATACTTCGCATGCTTCACGGAAGCCTAAGCTACTTACTGGGAAGTAACGCATCCCCACGAACCTCTAAGATAATGTTAAGACACCGTGATTCAGTTTTATTCATGGTGGTAAACTGCACTCCAGAGTTGTTAAATGTAATAGCATGCTAAAGTATAGAAGGTCTGAATTTTTTAAAAAAAAAAGCAATTTCCAAAAAAATGGTAAAATGATGTATTTCAAAATTGTGGTCTAAATATGGGCCACTACTGGCAATATCACAAAAAGCAATTAAAATTTAAAAAACAGTCATTTATCGCTAAAACATCATGAAAGTCATATTTATGAATAATCTGTTCTTTTGAAAATCACGCGGAATGGGAAAAATCGACATTAAGAAAAACATCCAAATATTTGTTGGAAATGTGATCTCAGCATTAGACCTCATGTCATAGCCCATATTTAGACCATCACGCTATTTTTCTTCTTTAATTTATTTTCGCTCTCCGTGGTACATATTTCACAAACAAATAATGCCATTATAAAAGCCCACATCTGTTTTTTGTGCCGCTAATATCATAACCTACACAAAGCAGATGAGAATTCAGAAAACGCTGAGTTAAAACATACCTGCAAAAATTTTTCGGAGGTCGCAATTCTATAACAGCGTCCAAGGCCGAAACTAACCACCACTTTCTCTTGCGAATTGGCGACGCAACCTTTGTCCTTGACAGATAACCAGTTCCAATAGCCTCGGCCAGGCTACAGCACCCGGGAGCGCTGATAACTCCAAAACCCATATTTAGATCTTCTTCTCTAAAACAAAATAAATAAATGCTTATTTAGCCCAAATATGCTTTGTAGTGGTATTTGCGAATGTATATGAAACGTGACCGCCTCAAAATACTTCCACTCCGCTTCTCAAATCAAAATATTGGCGTTACAGTTTGTTTAAAGTCCACTTTATGCTCAGATAGGCTAATAGATTGACCGGTGCCTTCACCGGCGATGGAACCCTGGACCATGATTACAGGGCGAGACCATTACCATTACGCTATCGGAAAAACTCGCCTTTTATTTTTTTAATATCGTTACACCTTCTGACGAACATTTACAAAAATCACCATTCCTACAGCGTTTGAACATACAAACTTCAAAGGTATTAACCAATTTTCGGCACAATAAGGAGAATGCTTTAACAGTAGGAAGAAACGATGTTGTGAGAAGTGAGCATAGCAAGAGAAGCCTGTGGAAACGATACAAGATGGATGATAAACCATATCCTGAGACATGAATGAATAATAAAACTGTTGAAGGAAAAGTAGAAGGAAAGGAACACATTGACAGGTCCAGGATGGAGTACGTACACAAAACCTTCCCTACAAATATAGTTTTCAACGCTAGATGGGGACGAGAACCATTCCCCAAAAGGAGTAAGATCAAGGTTCTCTGTTTTACAAAAGTCTCTGGACTCAAAACATCAGATCTTTACTCACCCCAGCATGGGACGAGAAATCTTCCCCACACGGAGTAAATCCAGGGCTTGCTATCTTACAAAGAATCGGAAGAGAGAAACTCAACAGAGAACGTATATCAAACCCATCGCTCAAAATGTGAATTAGCCAAAAGGTGCTGAGAAAAGATAATATTAGAGGAAGGTAGAAAGAAGTTGAGAACTGCAGTAAAGAAGAATATAAGGTTTACAGCCCTTTCTATTAAAATACAAAGGCACCAAAAACAAACGAACAATGAAGAAGTAAGAGAAGGAAATTATGAAATGAACAAGAAAATATAGGGAAGGGGGATAATTTTTTCAGAATACAAAGAAGAGCGTGAGGAATGCAACATGAGGGTTGAGCAAAAATCCAATATGCTGACCAAAGCAGAATTTATTTTATTATAAAACATAAACTAAACGTTACGTTTTAACCTTCTACCAAGGTCTTCGTCAGACTCTCAGAGAGAAATGCGATATTTAAGCACATGAGGAAAACAGGACATAAAGTGGGATGAGGCTAAGCAGATAGGAAGGGAGAAGAGAGTACTAGTGAGAAAATGGAAGGAGGCCAAGGAAATAGAGAAGAAAGGTAAAGAAGACACAATGAAGTGGGATGAGGGACTGAAGATAAACAAAGAATGGAAGGAGGTGTCAGAAAGAGCGAAGGAGGAGAAAAGATTGAAGAGGAATGAAGAAAGAAAGGATAAGGGAAATGAGCCTGAGATAAGGAGTCCAACCACGTTCCAGATACAAGGAAATGTTTATCTAAATTGCCTGTCAGGTGAAACAACAGTTGACAGGGGAAGGCCACCTGCTGGAACACCTGGAATGGAATGTTAGAGATAAACAACTTACTAATATTCTTGTGTCTGAAGGGAGTGATTTTTGTGTGTATATATATATATATATATATATATATCTTCCTGTGTTGTACCTTATTTCATTTGTATTTGATACAGAGTCTGAAGAAGACCTTGCTAGAAGGTTGAAACGTAACGTTTAGTTTATGTTTTATAATAAAATAAATTCTGCCTTGGTCAGCATATTGGATTTTTGGTTATCATGAAAACAAGGCTTAATGGTGTTATCATGAGGGTTGAGCACTTGAAGAAGAAAGGTGTGTAAAGAAAATTGCAGACATGAAAAGAATCTGGCCTTGTGGAATCCACGCTCAAAGCGAGAGGACAGTCTGAGAATCTGCCTACGAAATCACAACCTACTGCTAACACCTCTATCTCCCTCGCGGCAGGAGACTGCCGATATGTTCACGGCCGGAAGTGAAGCAAAAAAAAAGTGTTCTTTTACGAAGGAAAATCTTGTTTCCCGACTGGCTCCAGGTTGGATCTATTGAAGGGAAGGGGTGCAGGGGTGGGGGTTAAGGATTTTCTGTTGATCCTTCTCGGGACTTACACATCATTACATGCGCTACGATGTGCGTCCACAAGGGAAGACAGGGAAGAGACCATGCAATCGAGGAGAAAGAGGAATTCCCTGTATGCTGACGATACACGATAAAATGTTGTAAATATGGCGTCGGGTTTATGACACCTTACATTGAACTTGATGAATGAGACTGATTTGTTAAAGAAATGTAAAGGTATATTTTATACTTCTATTTTATACCGTAATTTTCTGATCAAAATAATAGAAATTAGTTCCCATTGCTTATACAACACAGCGTCTTCTTAGTAGAGGAGATAGATTGTACCCAGTGGATATCAGAGTGTATTTGGCGGATAGGCCAGAGTTTTGACCGCGTAGTAAGGTAGTACATGGCATAGAAGCAAGAGCATAATTGATGACAGAAAGGAATGGAGGCTGATTGTGGAGGAGGTCAGGTCCCACCAAGGGCTAGAGAGTCAGAAAGAAAGTGAGAGAGAGAGAGAGTGGAGACCAGAGGTTACTCTCCGTAGAAGCCAGGTTGTTCTTGGCGTAGAAGCCAGAATGTATTTGGCGTCGACCAGAATTCCCACCGCATAGACGCCAGATCGTACTTGTCGTAGGGATCCTAATTTCCAATGCACAGGCGCCAGATTGTACTTGGTGTAGAAACCAGCCTTTCTACCTATCAGAAGCCAGAATGTACTTGTCGTAGAGAGCAGAATTCCCACCGCAGAGACGCCAGATCGTACTTGTCGTAGAGACCATAATTTAACATGCACAGACACCAGATCGTACTTGGTGTAGAAACCAGACTTCTACCTTCCAGAAACCAGAATGTACTTAGCCTAGAAACCAGAATTCCCACCGCAGAGACGCCAGATCGTACTTTTCGTAGATTCCCAGATTCAAATTCATCAAACACAACACATATTGCTAAACATGTCGCTTGTGGTTTTGCTCTGAAATTGGTAAACACATATCACACAAACAGTCCACCCCCTTATATTTATCGAGGTGAAAATGCAGCCCAAAAATTTATCCAAACTCTTCGAGAGTGGGTGGAAACACTTGCTCCAATTTTACAGAACACAGAACAGATGAATGATCTTACACCAGAGCAACAAGACCAACATAATAATACAACACAGTGTGCATACTGTAACAATAAGTTTGATTCACATTGCCCAAAAATTCAACATCACAATCACTATAGTGGGGATTTCATTGCCAGTATTTGCAATCCATGTAACTTGAAAATACAGAGATACAAATTTATTCCAGTATTTATTCACAATTTGCAAAATTTTGATGCACATTTGTTTATCTCAGAATTGGGATATGATGCAGAGGATATTAATATTATACCACGCAGTAAAGACAAATATATCACCATAGAGAAAACTATTAGATTAAAAAATGGAAAAATTGTTTCTCTCAGGTTTCTTGATTCATACCAATTTCTATCTAGTAGCTTGGCAACTCTGGTGAAACAATTAACCGATAGTGAATTTGTTCACACAAAGATATATTTTGGTGATGATAACATGAAATTGCTGAGAAGAAAGGGTGTCTACCCTTATCAATACATGGATAATTTTGATAAATTTAATGAGACACAGTTACCACCACGAGAACAATTTTATAATCATCTTCAAGATGAGGAGTGTAGTGAGGAAGATTATCAATATGCCCAGAAAATTTGGAATACACTAGATTGTAGAACAATGGGAGATTATCATGACAAATATTTGATTCTGGATACCCTCCTATTATCTGATGTGTTCGAGGCTTTTAGAAGTAGGTGTTTCCACATATATCAACTAGATCCTGTATATTATTACACAACACCTGGTCTATCCTGGCAGGCTATGTTTAAGTATACAGGAGGTGAAATTGGTCTTGTTGACAATATTGAGCAGTTCATGTTTATTGAGTCTGGTAAACGTGGTGGTATAGTACAGTGTCCTTTGAGGTATGCAAAAGCCAACAATAAATATCTAGCTGATTACAATCCTGGCAAATCTTCTACATACATACTATACATTGACATGGACAATCTATATGGTTATGTCATGACCCAATCACTCCCAATTGGGAACTATCAATGGATGACTAATGCAGAACTTGAAAACCAGGATTTCCTAAATTGGGCTGAAGATCATCCAGTGGGTTGTCTATTAGAAGTTGATTTAGAATATCCATCTGATCTTCATGATGAACACCAAGGATTTGCTATGGTTCCAGTTTCTCAGAAGATTCCAGGTACAGGGGAAACAAAATTGGTGTTATCTTTTGAAAACAAATATAATTATGTGCTTCATTATCGACTGTTACAATATTATGTCAAGCATGGTTTGAAACTCACCAAAATCCACGAGGGATTGAAATTTGAGCAACAAAAATGGTTAACCCCTTATATTCAAGAAAATACAAATCGTCGCATACAGACAAATTCCAAGGTTGAGAAAAATTTGTATAAATTAATAAACAACTCTATTTATGGGAAATGTCTAGAGGATAAAAGAAATAGGGTGAGATGCTCTTTGGTGTCTGATCCTAAAAAAATCCAGAAGCTTATTAATGACCCCACATACAAGAGCTTTAACAGCATTACTGATGATCTAACTCTTATTGAGAGGAACCCTGTCAGTGTAATATGTGATGCACCAATAGCTGTGGGTGTTGCAGTTCTAGAATTAGCTAAATTGGAGATGTATAAGTTCCATTATGATGTTATGAGGCCCAAAAATAATATTCAGATAGCCTACATGGATACTGATGCTTTTGTATATGTAATAAAAATAGATGATTTATACAGTGATCTGCTTTCTATGAGAGAACATTTTGATTTTAGTAACTATCCAAAAGATCATCCACTGTACAGTGTTGAAAATCAGATGATCCCAGGAAAAATGAAAGATGAGGTGGAAGGGTCCATACTATCAGAATTTGCTGGCCTCAGGCCAAAAATGTACTGCCTAAAGATAGATGGCAAAAATGAAATAAAAAAGGCCAAGGGTGTGAGTCTAAGCTGTACTGCTAAACTCACAATAGAAGATTTCAAACAGTGCCTATTGAAAAATGAAACCTTATTAATGTCAGCTCATCATCTTACTAGTAGATTGGATGGTGTCCATACCACTATAAAAAACAAAATAGCACTCAATGGCAATGATAATAAATTGCAAATATTAGATTGCAATGTTCATACAAGAGAGTATGGACACTATAATACAAGCAAATCTTGCAACAAGTGTTCATCATAGATAGATGTAACTTAAAAATTGTTATATCTCCATCCCTAATTGAGCTAGGAGGATGGTTGATAACTTGTTAAACATATAGAAATTAAAATTGTTCTATTATTCTTTCATTCTTCACATCATATATGTATGACTTCTCTACAATTAAAATTGCACTGCATGTAGTGTTCTCTGGTAGTGCATCACGAAATTCACATACTATTTTAATATTAGTTCTATCATTTATAAGTACTAATTTTCTTTTTGAAGCATTTATTAGAAACATTGGCCTATGAGCTATGAATTCATCTGGATCATAATACATATTCATATTTCCTTCAGTAACTCTCTTAAAAGCAGAGTATCCTTCATACAATTTTAAATAATCTCGATTTGCTATGTTCAAATTGTAATTTTCACGGGGGAACACTTCATTTCTACCATTCTTTAAATATATGTTTTTAATTTTACAGTCATCAAACTGGCTGCTGTCTTTTTCTTGATTGTCATCTCTTGCTGTTTGGAACAGTACAGCTACAAACTCTGGCATGTCATATCTTAAAGATTGAAACTGTGTTGTAATATCATATTCAAAAAACTTGCCTTCCACAGCTTTAGATATGCACTGGTAAGTATAAAAAACTAAAGGAATTTTTGGATTCTTCAAGATGTTGGATTTATACTTGAGAGAATAATTTGCTTCATATTCAACAATTGGCATTCTTAGTTCCATGGACTGTATAATACATTTTGCAGCCTCTGGCAAGCTAGCATCATTTGCTGTACCATCTGCATTTAAAGTTTTGTTCCTCATGATGGCATTGTTATCATTGGGTGCTCTACGAAATATGATGCTAAGACCTCCTTTCCACATGATCTCTTTGTAATCACTAAAGAATCCAAATAGCAATCTCATAGGGAACAACACTGTGTGAGATTTTGTTTGAATTTTTGTACCTGCTTCGAATCCAGCAGCTTTGTAGTAAGCACTTTCTGCTTTAGATAGTTTCAAAGTTCCTATTGTAATGGATGTAATACCAGGGTAATCAATTCTGTCTATGACTGTGCCATGCTTCTTAACTTCAACTTGTGAGAACAAGAAGGGTACAAAGTTATTTATAAGTTTCACATTAGCAGTAGGAGGAAATTCTTCACCAGTGCTCTTCTTAACAATATCAAATTTTATATACAAATCTGATCTGTGTGGATGAATAAACCCATCCCCTGATGTGATTTCAAACTCGATCTCTTTGTTGGGTTCATTGAGGTTTGCAAAGGTCCTCCTGTTTGGAGGGAAGGACTGTAATTCATAACTCTCGATATTTTCCATTTTGGGTATTTATTTATATATTTAATATAATAATATAATATAATAATATAAATAAATACCCAAAATGGAAAATATCGAGAGTTATGAATTACAGTCCTTCCCTCCAAACAGGAGGACCTTTGCAAACCTCAATGAACCCAACAAAGAGATCGAGTTTGAAATCACATCAGGGGATGGGTTTATTCATCCACACAGATCAGATTTGTATATAAAATTTGATATTGTTAAGAAGAGCACTGGTGAAGAATTTCCTCCTACTGCTAATGTGAAACTTATAAATAACTTTGTACCCTTCTTGTTCTCACAAGTTGAAGTTAAGAAGCATGGCACAGTCATAGACAGAATTGATTACCCTGGTATTACATCCATTACAATAGGAACTTTGAAACTATCTAAAGCAGAAAGTGCTTACTACAAAGCTGCTGGATTCGAAGCAGGTACAAAAATTCAAACAAAATCTCACACAGTGTTGTTCCCTATGAGATTGCTATTTGGATTCTTTAGTGATTACAAAGAGATCATGTGGAAAGGAGGTCTTAGCATCATATTTCGTAGAGCACCCAATGATAACAATGCCATCATGAGGAACAAAACTTTAAATGCAGATGGTACAGCAAATGATGCTAGCTTGCCAGAGGCTGCAAAATGTATTATACAGTCCATGGAACTAAGAATGCCAATTGTTGAATATGAAGCAAATTATTCTCTCAAGTATAAATCCAACATCTTGAAGAATCCAAAAATTCCTTTAGTTTTTTATACTTACCAGTGCATATCTAAAGCTGTGGAAGGCAAGTTTTTTGAATATGATATTACAACACAGTTTCAATCTTTAAGATATGACATGCCAGAGTTTGTAGCTGTACTGTTCCAAACAGCAAGAGATGACAATCAAGAAAAAGACAGCAGCCAGTTTGATGACTGTAAAATTAAAAACATATATTTAAAGAATGGTAGAAATGAAGTGTTCCCCCGTGAAAATTACAATTTGAACATAGCAAATCGAGATTATTTAAAATTGTATGAAGGATACTCTGCTTTTAAGAGAGTTACTGAAGGAAATATGAATATGTATTATGATCCAGATGAATTCATAGCTCATAGGCCAATGTTTCTAATAAATGCTTCAAAAAGAAAATTAGTACTTATAAATGATAGAACTAATATTAAAATAGTATGTGAATTTCGTGATGCACTACCAGAGAACACTACATGCAGTGCAATTTTAATTGTAGAGAAGTCATACATATATGATGTGAAGAATGAAAGAATAATAGAACAATTTTAATTTCTATATGTTTAACAAGTTATCAACCATCCTCCTAGCTCAATTAGGGATGGAGATATAACAATTTTTAAGTTACATCTATCTATGATGAACACTTGTTGCAAGATTTGCTTGTATTATAGTGTCCATACTCTCTTGTATGAACATTGCAATCTAATATTTGCAATTTATTATCATTGCCATTGAGTGCTATTTTGTTTTTTATAGTGGTATGGACACCATCCAATCTACTAGTAAGATGATGAGCTGACATTAATAAGGTTTCATTTTTCAATAGGCACTGTTTGAAATCTTCTATTGTGAGTTTAGCAGTACAGCTTAGACTCACACCCTTGGCCTTTTTTATTTCATTTTTGCCATCTATCTTTAGGCAGTACATTTTTGGCCTGAGGCCAGCAAATTCTGATAGTATGGACCCTTCCACCTCATCTTTCATTTTTCCTGGGATCATCTGATTTTCAACACTGTACAGTGGATGATCTTTTGGATAGTTACTAAAATCAAAATGTTCTCTCATAGAAAGCAGATCACTGTATAAATCATCTATTTTTATTACATATACAAAAGCATCAGTATCCATGTAGGCTATCTGAATATTATTTTTGGGCCTCATAACATCATAATGGAACTTATACATCTCCAATTTAGCTAATTCTAGAACTGCAACACCCACAGCTATTGGTGCATCACATATTACACTGACAGGGTTCCTCTCAATAAGAGTTAGATCATCAGTAATGCTGTTAAAGCTCTTGTATGTGGGGTCATTAATAAGCTTCTGGATTTTTTTAGGATCAGACACCAAAGAGCATCTCACCCTATTTCTTTTATCCTCTAGACATTTCCCATAAATAGAGTTGTTTATTAATTTATACAAATTTTTCTCAACCTTGGAATTTGTCTGTATGCGACGATTTGTATTTTCTTGAATATAAGGGGTTAACCATTTTTGTTGCTCAAATTTCAATCCCTCGTGGATTTTGGTGAGTTTCAAACCATGCTTGACATAATATTGTAACAGTCGATAATGAAGCACATAATTATATTTGTTTTCAAAAGATAACACCAATTTTGTTTCCCCTGTACCTGGAATCTTCTGAGAAACTGGAACCATAGCAAATCCTTGGTGTTCATCATGAAGATCAGATGGATATTCTAAATCAACTTCTAATAGACAACCCACTGGATGATCTTCAGCCCAATTTAGGAAATCCTGGTTTTCAAGTTCTGCATTAGTCATCCATTGATAGTTCCCAATTGGGAGTGATTGGGTCATGACATAACCATATAGATTGTCCATGTCAATGTATAGTATGTATGTAGAAGATTTGCCAGGATTGTAATCAGCTAGATATTTATTGTTGGCTTTTGCATACCTCAAAGGACACTGTACTATACCACCACGTTTACCAGACTCAATAAACATGAACTGCTCAATATTGTCAACAAGACCAATTTCACCTCCTGTATACTTAAACATAGCCTGCCAGGATAGACCAGGTGTTGTGTAATAATATACAGGATCTAGTTGATATATGTGGAAACACCTACTTCTAAAAGCCTCGAACACATCAGATAATAGGAGGGTATCCAGAATCAAATATTTGTCATGATAATCTCCCATTGTTCTACAATCTAGTGTATTCCAAATTTTCTGGGCATATTGATAATCTTCCTCACTACACTCCTCATCTTGAAGATGATTATAAAATTGTTCTCGTGGTGGTAACTGTGTCTCATTAAATTTATCAAAATTATCCATGTATTGATAAGGGTAGACACCCTTTCTTCTCAGCAATTTCATGTTATCATCACCAAAATATATCTTTGTGTGAACAAATTCACTATCGGTTAATTGTTTCACCAGAGTTGCCAAGCTACTAGATAGAAATTGGTATGAATCAAGAAACCTGAGAGAAACAATTTTTCCATTTTTTAATCTAATAGTTTTCTCTATGGTGATATATTTGTCTTTACTGCGTGGTATAATATTAATATCCTCTGCATCATATCCCAATTCTGAGATAAACAAATGTGCATCAAAATTTTGCAAATTGTGAATAAATACTGGAATAAATTTGTATCTCTGTATTTTCAAGTTACATGGATTGCAAATACTGGCAATGAAATCCCCACTATAGTGATTGTGATGTTGAATTTTTGGGCAATGTGAATCAAACTTATTGTTACAGTATGCACACTGTGTTGTAATATTATGTTGGTCTTGTTGCTCTGGTGTAAGATCATTCATCTGTTCTGTGTTCTGTAAAATTGGAGCAAGTGTTTCCACCCACTCTCGAAGAGTTTGGATAAATTTTTGGGCTGCATTTTCACCTCGATAAATATAAGGGGGTGGACTGTTTGTGTGATATGTGTTTACCAATTTCAGAGCAAAACCACAAGCGACATGTTTAGCAATATGTGTTGTGTATGATGAATTCGAATCTGGGAGGCATACTGCCATTGGTTTATGTATTGTCTCAAAATCAGCATAGATCACAAATGGATGCTGCACTAGTGATTTAAAATTTTTGAATTTTATAGTTTTGAGTGGAAATTTATAAGTGACACAAGGGTAGAGGTAACATTTTTCAATATGTTCCTTTAATTGTTCTTCTCTTGTTTTCATACTTGTGCCATGAAATATTGATAGGCAACAATCACATATGGTAATTCTATTATGATGTAATGTTATTTGGTTTCTCACTAATTTTGGGAGATCCTGTATCAAACAATAATGCTTTTGATTTCCCTCAGAAACATACAGCAATCTAATAATATGTGCATCATTAGCTGGTGGATGGTGTCTAAGTACATTAATGTGAAATTTTTCATCATAGCCATAAACAAACACAGCTAATGGTTGATTGTGGTGCTGTTCATATTGTTTTTCAAATTGCTGGATAGCTGAAATACCTACTGGATATTGGATACCAAACATTATTTGTTCAAACTCATCAAAATATTTCATATAGTGAGAGACACGATGTTTATTATTTGGTGCTGGATAAAAAATGTGCTATAATACACCAAAGAAAACACATATCATCTTCATTTTGAATATTTAACACAGCATGTTTGTTTCTAATCTTTTTGGGCAGCCCAATATAACTAGACCCAGCACCAAGGGGAGTATATCGAGCTAATTTAATTTCAAGTTTATGATCAGTATTACACAAACGCCATCCTGAACCTCTGCCTTCAAATTCTTGTTGTTTTAGTTTAAGTGTTTCACACATTTTATCATAAATATCATTCAAACAAGTGATATCATCACGGTGTAAAATTGACACACGGGTACAATGAGAATATTGTTCTTGTTCACCACGAGGATTTATATACAGTGAGGATAGAGTGAAGTATATTTTGAGGGAACATTTCAAAAGCATGCTTTGAATTGCATCTATAATTTTTTGCTTCAGTTTAGCCAGAAAATTTGGAATATCTGAGAGATCATCATCTATGTCTATTGTAGTATATTCATTTCTATACAAAATTTCTTATTTTTGGTTTGATCTAATTCTTTTGTTACTCATTTTTTTTACCTATTGTTTATTTATATACAATTAGAAAAATTTGTTGGAATAACTCACACTTAACTAAAATTGTTATAATTTTATGTTAATAAAAATTATAGAAAAAACAACAAATAACATGAAATAGAGTTTATACTGGGGTATATGTTTATTTTTATAGGTTTCTTTTTCAAATTGTATAATTTCAGGCAATAAATTATTAATATACAATATTTAAGAACAGAGCTTTATATTCACACACCTTTAGCACTTAAAAAACCTCCTAGACCAGCTATAGAACAACAAGAATCAGAGAAGAAAATTGAGTTGGGGCTCTCGACTATAGTCTACAATGATAGAGCACTTGAGTACCAGGCAGACAAAAAAAACTCCATAGCTCTATGTCAATTAGTTCTTGAGATATTAATTATTTTGTATTTAGGAACCACTTTGGCCCATCTTACAGAGGGATAGGCATAGGTGGATGTAGGTGTGTGTGGGTGGCTTCTTACAGAGGGATAGGCATAGGTGGATGTAGGTGTGTGTGGGTGGATGTATGTGAGTGTAGGTAGGTGTAGATAGGCATAGCCTTAAATTGCACTTCTTAAGTGCCTGTTGACAAGTTACACTTGTATAACCAGTTATAACCAGTTTAGCCCAAGATGCACTGTTCCCTACTGGGAAATAACATGTTCTAACATGCATGTTCCAAGATGCAAGATGGGCACATGACACATCCCGACACAGGGTCACCTGATTGCACTTGTTAAGTGCCCGATGGCACATGACACTTGTATAACCAGTTATAACCGGTTTGTTTTTAAATGCCCGTTTTATATCTACTTACTTGTAGTAGAGACCAGAATTCCCACCGCAGAGACGCCAGATCGTACTTGTCATAGAGACCAGAATTCACACCGCAGAGACGCCAGATCGTACTTGTCGTAGAGACCAGAATTCCCACCGCAGAGACGCCAGATCGTACTTGTCGTGGAGACCAGAATTCCCACCGCAGAGACGCCAGATCGTACTTGTCGTAGAGACCAGAATTCCCACCGCAGAGACGCCAGAACGTACTTGTCGTAGAGACCATAATGTTCAATGCACAGGCGCCAGATTGTACTTGGTGTAGAAACCAGCCTTTCTACCTATCAGAAGCCAGAATGTACTTGTCGTAGAGAGAATAATTCCCACCGCAGAGACGCCAGATCGTACTTGTCGTAGAGACCAGAATTCCCACCGCAGAGACGCCAGATCGTACTTGTCGTAGAGACCAGAATTCCCACCGCAGAGACGCCAGATCGTACTTGTCGTAGAGACCAGAATTCCCACCGCAGAGACGACAGATCGTACTTGTAGTAGAGACCAGAATTCCGACCACACAGACGTCAGATCGTGCTTCACGTAGAGACCAGAATTCCCACAGTACAGATACCCAGATTGTGCTTGTCGTAGAGGCCAGATTCCCCGCGCAGCAGTGAGAGTTGATTTAGCGTACAGACTAGAGGTTACTTTCCGTAGAAGCCAGAGTGTACTTGCCGTAGAGGGCAAAGTTTTCTCTCCCTATAAACCAGTGCATCTTCTGCTTAGAGGCAAGATATTCCTCAGTGTACCAGGGAGTAATTTTTCAATCAGAAAAAACGCATGTGAGCAGGTTGGGCATGCTACACTTAAGGGTGGAGGCTTGAGTTCTATGTGTGCGCCTATCCAGACTAATCTCGAACTGAAACCAATTCCCTCAGACACATCAAACACATTTCCACATAATAAAGCAGACCCTCGAACGTTAATCATAATTATTCAAAGCAATTCCCAGAAAGCACTTCGTCAGCTGTTCTGTTCACCTAAGTGAATACTTACCCAGGAGTAACAGAGCGCATTTGGTGTGTATATATCAATGCAGGCAGAAATTTCCACAACGAATCAATTGTCTCTTGAATAAAGCTTCACTCCCTGCAGAAAAGGAAAACTCGAGGGAAGTTTCTGTAGGTTAGGTCAACAAAGGACGGAGGAGAACCCTATATTTTCCCAGGAAACCCAATGTTTATTCCTGCTAGGAAGATCTTCTAAGAAACAAGCAATTAAAAGAGGAGAGAAGGAACTTTTTCTCTCTTCATTCAGTGCTCGTCTCTATCCCAAAATAGTAAGAATTATGCATTGAAACTTCTACAACCGGATGCAAACAATCAAAATGAATTTCTAACTTTTAATAGCTGTTAAATCACTACCATACAACAAGGATTCAACAGGTTTTTTGCAAATATAACAAAGATCCCATCATTTTGAAAAGATAATTATTGAAAGTTCTTTGGGAGAAAATGGAAAAGAAGAAAAGATATTCAAAGATGAATGAAAAATAATGATACCAGACGGAAGATACGATAATTAAAGTGTGAATAAAAATGCCCAAATAAACTTTAGAAAAGAGAAGGAAACAAAAATGCTGGAATGCAATTTAAGCAAAACTCGACTATGAAAACATACAACAGGAAAATGTTGACAGGAAACGTGGATAAGTAAATAGGAGTACGAAAGAAGAATATTAATATTTTGAAGATGTAGCAGATGATAGGAAAAGCCCACTGAGAGTATTTATTCACTGCTAATTTGGAAGCTGATAATGAATAATTCTTTTTCTGCTACACCACTGCTCAAAAAGTTTTCATTCAACCAAGACTTTGTGATAAAATATTCATACAAGAATACACATTCCAATCGAATGAAACATTTGACAGGAGAACGAAGAACCATAGGAGATTCAATATAATTGAATGAAACGTTTGACAGCAGAACGAAGAACTAAAGGAGATTCAATACAACTAAATTAAACATTTGATAGGAGAACGAAGAACCATAAGAGATCCAATACAATTGAGTGAAACATTTGACAGGAGAACGAAGAACCATGGGAGATTCAATACAATTAAATGAAACATTTGACAGGAGAACGGGGAACCATAAGAGATTCAATACAATTGAATGAAACATTTGACAGCAGAACGAAGAACCATAGGAGATTCAATACAATTCAGTGAAACATTTGACAGCAGAATCAAGAGATTACTTGAAAAGCAAAATTAACGAAATTGAAACAAACAGGAAAAATAAAAATATCAGAGATTTATATGAAGGTGTAAATGAGTTTAGAAAGGGGTGGCAACCTAAAGTAAACTTGATAAAAGATAAAGACGGTGATTTTCTAGCTGACCCAAGCGATATTCTAAATAGATGGAAGAACTACTTTAATGACCTTTTAAATGTCCATGTAGGAGATAAATCAGAAGTAAATGAAGTCCACACAGCAG
This sequence comes from Lepisma saccharinum, assembly GCF_977018435.1. Lineage (NCBI taxonomy): Eukaryota > Metazoa > Arthropoda > Insecta > Zygentoma > Lepismatidae > Lepisma > Lepisma saccharinum. Next base: position 13,189,206 of record NC_139258.1, read on the forward strand.
AACCTTTAGTTCCAGAACCTAACTTGACTGAAGATAAAGATGCTATTAAAAGGCTAAAGAATATCAAAGCACCTGGCATAGATTTAATACCAGCTGAGTTAATTAAATATGGTGGAAATTCATTAATATGTCAAATTCATAAATTAATTTGTTTAATATGGAATAAAGAAGAAATCCCTCAACAGTGGAAAGAATCCATAATTGTTCCTGTGTTTAAAAAAGGTGATAAAATGAACTGCAGTAATTACCGTGGAATTTCTTTACTCTCAACAACATGCAAAATATTGTCTAACATTCTTTTAACAAGACTAACCCCATATGCTAATGAAATTATAGGTGATTATCAATGTGGATTTAAACGTAACAGATCAACTACAGATCAAATTTTTCACATCAGACAGACACTTGAAAAAAAGTGGGAATATAATCAAAATGTCCATCAGCTATTCATTGATTTCAAAAAAGCATATGATTCGGTCAAAAGAGATAAATTGTATAATATATTAGTAGAGTTTGGAATACTTAAGAAGCTTGTTAGTATGATAAAAATATGCACCAGTGAAACAGAAAGTAAAATTCGTGTGGGTATTAATATGTCTGACAAATTTACAATTCATGATGGGTTAAAACAAGGAGATGCATTATCTCCATTGCTCTTTAATTTTGCCTTAGAATATGCTGTAAGGAAGGTAAAAGAAACTAAAGTAGGACTAAAATTAAATGGTATGACTCAGTTGTTAGCATATGCAGATGATGCAGACTTACTGGGGGATGATGTGAACACAATTAAGAATAATGCTAAAATATTTTTCAAAACTGCTAAAGAGATAGGTTTGGAAGTTAACAAAGAGAAAACTAAATATATGCTTACAGGCCAAAACCAAGTGTTAGGTAATAATCAAAATCTAATTATTGATAACTACTCGTTTGAACCAGTTGCCAAATTCAAATACTTAGGAGTAATATTAACAAATGAAAATTATATTAAAGAGGAAATAAAAAGTAGGCTTAATTCAGGAAATGCATGTTACTTCTCTCTTCATAAACGTTTGTCTTCTCGTTTAATATCTAAGAAACTAAAAGTTAAGATATACAAAACAGTAATTTTGCCTGTAGTATTATATGGGTGTGAAACTTGGTCCCTTACATTGAAAGAGGAACATAAATTGAGAGTATTTGAAAATAAGATACTTAGGAAAATATTTGGACCTAAAAGGGATGAGGAGACAGGTGAGTGGAGAAGGTTACATAATTTAGAACTACATAATTTGTATTCATGTCCAGATATTATTAGAATAATTAAATCAAGAAGACTTAGGTGGGCAGACCATGTGGCACGAATGGGAGAGGAAAGAGGAGTTCACAGGATTCTTGTTGGGAAACCCGATGGTTTGAGACCTGTAGGAAGGCCAAGACGAAGATGGAGGGACAACGTTGAGATAGACCTAAGGGAAATCGGTAGGGATGGAAAAGAGTATATAGATCCTGCTCAAGATAGGGACAGATGGAAGGCCTGTGTTGCTGCAGCCATAAACCTTCGGGTTTAAGAAGGGTAGAGAGTTAGTTAGTTAGTTAGTATTTGACAGCAGAATGAAGAACCATAGGAGATTCAATACAATTGAATGAAACATTTGACAGGAGAACGGGGAATCATAGGAGATTAAATACAATTGAATGAATCATTTGACAGCAGAACGAAGAACCATAGGAGATTCAATACAATTCAGTGAAACATTTGACAGGAGAACGAAGAACCATAAGACATTCAATACAATTGAATGAAACATTTGACAGGAGGACGGGAAAGCATAGGAGATTCAATACAATTGAGTGAAACGTTTGACAGCAGAACGAAGAACCATAGGAGATTCAATACAATTGAATGAAACATTTGAAGGGAGAACGAAGAACCATAGGAGATTCAATACAATTGAGTGAAACATTTGACAGAAGAACGAAGAACGATAGGAGATTCAATACAATTGAATGAAACATTTGATAGGAGAACGAAGAACCATAGGAGATTCAATACAATTGAATTAAACATTTGACAGAAGAATCAAATACCGTAGGAAGGTCGATCCAATTGAATGAAACATTTGGCAGAAGAATCGAGAACACTAAGTTCAGTTGAATTGAACGAAACATTTAGAAGAAGAATGAAGAAATGTGAAGACATGTATTGAGCAGAAAAATCTGTTTATCCAGTCCACACTTAGATATTATTTGTTGACAAGAAGTAAGGCACATCTTTCATAGTTAGATATGCATTTTGAAATACAGTTATTACAAGTTACTTTTTTTTAAATGATGACAGATAATACAATCGAACCAGATAATAATAAAAGCTATAACAATTCTGCAATTGTTATAGCATATGTATAAGACTCCTTGCGTTCTAAAATCCCAGGACGGGCGTGTAAATTGAGATGTAAAATGAAATATAAGCACAGTGTAAACATACACGCTGCCTCAAATTATAATCTACCATTGGAAACATAAAACTATGCGGACGGATGTTAAATTTGTTACGTCTCTCCTGAGGTTTCTATTTTTTTTTCTACTTTTCTCCCCAACGTTGAAATTTTTATGTCGCAAAAAGCAGAAGGAAAATAATTTCATGTCCCCACGTGACACGGGTCTGACGTCATATGTTTCGATCGATTCTCGTTTCGCATTCTGACATGTTGTGTCTCGTCTGAGTTCTATGCGTAACCGAGAGCACGACTGTGCGTGTGTGTACTCGTTTGAGGAATTGGGATGGTGTTAGGAGGGGTACACAGTAAAGGGGATCCAATTCTTGGTCATGTTACAAGTTTTTCGTTGTTGACAATGACAATTGTTGTTGAATGTTGTTGAATTGTTGTTTTTAAGACCACTATATGCACAGAAAGGCTAATCGGAACTGGATCTACAAGTTTTAAGTGGGATCTGATCACCTCGTGCCTCCATCGATATCGAACCCGGAACATCTTGATTACAAGGCGATGACGGGGTATACAGGGTGTCCTGGCTAGAGGCTCACAAAAATAACTACTTATAATGTGAAAACTATTTCTTATAGTAAAGCTCAGTCGGTAGACCGTCGATCCCAGATTTCAGTAGCCCAATAGTGCTGTTGAGTCACGCAAGAGCAGAAACTGCCTGGCCACCAAGATCCCCAGATTTGACACCCTAGACTTTCTTGCATGGGGATTCGTTAAAGATGTTATGTACAACAGGAAGGTTCACGATTTGGGCGATTTGAGGCAGCGGATCTTTGTGCTAATAACGCCTCAAATGTTGGTCAAAAACTTGGCACAAGCTTGAGTATCGTTTGGATATTTGTCGAGCTACGAATGGTGCCCACATTTCTAAGTTACTTTGTACAAAACCGGGAGAAGAAAGTTAATGAACTTTACAGATGCTAATATGTATGTGTGTATTTTTGTCTATCTTTATCCCAGACACCCTGTATATATCTGGATGTAATGTTGAGGACAGTTAATTCTTTGCCCATTCTCGTGTTAAGGCATTTTGTTGGTCGTCAATTTCCGTATTTATACCTAGATTCTTTTATTGGCTGCTCAGTGTCGTTCCAGATCATTTTATTGGTTGATAATTGTGGTGTTTTGAAATCTTATTGGTTGCCGATTATCACGTTTAGGATTCTTTAATTGTTGGCTAATTTCGTATTTAAGGAATTTTATTGTTTCCCTGCTTTTTAAGAGATTTTATTGATTTCCTCTTGTAGTATTTAGGTAATATATTGGTTGTCGATTCTCATAATCAGGTGATTTATTAGACAACTATTGTTATGTGAAGGGCGTTTACTTCGACGGCTATTGTTTCTGGTGTCGTGAAGGCTTGAGCATTTTACATTGTGCTAAGTTAATAATTCCTCTCCTTCTCGGCAGTACGTATACAGATCTAAGTCACACACCGTTCTCTAGTGGATGTACTTATTATTTCAAAATAAAGATATTATATTAACTTGTGTTTCGTTTTCGATTATTTGAAATTAGCCACATTGTGCTACAGTCGTGTTCAACTACCTTATCGACGATCATTGTCGTGTTCAAGTATTTTATCGACCACCATTGTCATGTTCAAGTATCTTATCGACGACCATTTTCATGTTCAAGTATTTTATCGACGACCATTGTCATGTTCAAGTATTTTATCGACGACCATTGTCATGTTCAAGTATCTTATCGACGACCATTGTCATGTTCAAGTATCTTATCGACGACCATTTTCATGTTCAAGTATTTTATCGACGACCATTGTCATGTTCAAGTATTTTATCGACGACCATTGTCATATTCAAGTATCTTATCGACGACCATTGTCATGTTCGAGTATTTTATCGACGGCCATTGTCATGTTCAAGTATCTTATCGACGACCATTGTCATATTCTAGTATTTTATCGACGACCATTGTCATGTTCAAGTATTTTATCGACGACCATTGTCATGTTCAAGTATCTTATCGACGACCATTTTCATGTTCAAGTATCTTATCGACGACCATTTTAATATTCAAGTATTTTATCGACGACCATTGTCATGTTCAAGTATTTTATCGACGACCATTGTCATGTTCAAGTATTTTATCGACGAACATTTTCTTGTTCAAGTATTTTATCGACGACCATTTTCATGTTCAAGTATTTTATGGACGACCATTGTCATGTTCAAGTATTTTATCGACGACCATTGTCCTGTTCAAGTATCTTATCGACGACCATTGTCATGTTCAAGTATGTTATCGACGACCATTTTCATGTTCAAGTATTTTATGGACGACCATTTTCATGTTCAAGTATTTTATAGACGACCATTGTCATGTTCAAGTATCTTATCGACGACCATTTTCATGATCAAGTATTTTATCGACGACCATTGTCATGTTCAAGTATCTTATCGACGACCATTGTCATGTTCAAGTATCTTATCGACGACCATTTTCATGTTGAAGTATTTTATCGACGACCATTGTCATATTCAAGTATCTTATCGACGACCATTGTCCTGTTCAAGAATTTTATGGACGACCATGTCATGTTCAAGTATCTTATCGACGACCATTGTCATGTTCAAGTATCTTATCGACGACCATTGTCATGTTCAAGTATCTTATCGACGACCATTTTCATGTTCAAGTATTTTATCGACGACCATTGTCATGTTCAAGTATTTTATCGACGACCATTGTCATGTTCAAGTATTTTATGGACGACCATTGTCATATTCAAGTATCTTATCGACGACCATTGTCCTGTTCAAGAATTTTATGGACGACCATGTCATGTTCAAGTATCTTATCGACGACCATTGTCATGTTCAAGTATCTTATCGACGACCATTGTCATGTTCAAGTATCTTATCGACGACCATTTTCATGTTCAAGTATTTTATCGACGACCATTGTCATGTTCAAGTATGTTATCGACGACCATTGTCATGTTCAAGTATCTTATCGACGACCATTTTCATTTTCAAGTATTTTATCGACGACCATTGTCATGTTCAAGTATGTTATCGACGACCATTGCCATGTTCAAGTATCTTATCGACGACCATTGTCATGTTCAAGTATTTTATCGACGACCATTGTCCTGTTCAAGTATCTTATCGACGACCATTGTCATGTTCAAGTATTTTATCGACGACCATTTTAATATTCAAGTATTTTATCGACGACCATTGTCATGTTCAAGTATTTTATCGACGACCATTGTCATGTTCAAGTATCTTATCGACGACCATTTTAATATTCAAGTATTTTATCGACGACCATTGTCATGTTCAAGTATTTTATCGACGACCATTGTCCTGTTCAAGAATTTTATGGACGACCATGTCATGTTCAAGTATCTTATCGACGACCATTGTCATGTTCAAGTATCTTATCGACGACCATTGTCATGTTCAAGTATCTTATCGACGACCATTTTAATATTCAAGTATTTTATCGACGACCATTGTCATGTTCAAGTATGTTATCGACGACCATTGTCATGTTCAAGTATCTTATCGACGACCATTTTCATGTTCAAGTATTTTATCGACGACCATTGTCATGTTCAAGTATGTTATCGACGACCATTTTCATGTTCAAGTATTTTATGGACGACCATTGTCATATTCAAGTATCTTATCGACGACCATTGTCCTGTTCAAGAATTTTATCGACGACCATGTCATGTTCAAGTATCTTATCGACGACCATTGTCATGTTCAAGTATTTCATTGACGACGACTGTCGTGTTCAAGTATATTGTCGATGATTTTGCATGCAGGAATTTTATCTACGAGTATTGTCGTATTCATGTATTTTATCGGTGAATATTGTCGTGTTCAGGTATTATATTCAACGTATCTTCTCATATTCAGATATTTTATTTCTTGATGTTGGCCATGAGGCTTTATACTGCTAGCCAATGGACACAATTACTAGTAACCAGTTGTCATATTCAGGATGCCTTATAACAGAGTTGCTTCAGGTGGAAAATAATACCAAACTTTCTCATAGGTTTCCTTCCTCCTCCATCTCTCTATTAGGCTCTTTGTTTACGGAGCAACATATGAAAAACTATTATAGATTTTGCTTGACTGGCTTAATTAATGTTGTTCTCACAGTACAATGCGTGATGTGTAGGCGGGAAAAGTGGGATGATGAAGGGGAAGACAACGGAGCAACGGAAAAAGCAAACCCACGGAAATGCCTGAGAGAGAGTGGTTTGGCAGCATGGTTTGAATTTCAACCACCTACATAAACTTGTTCGCTGCGTCCTACACCCGGATAACAATGCGTCTGTCTGACGTTCAGCCTGAAAGGATGGCACGGAAGGGCAAACATGTTTTGTTGCGTATTATGACGTTTATAGTTCGCTCTTCGGAGGATTAACAGGAGCTTATACGATTAAAAAATCACCCGTTCACTTGAAAGAGTTTCCCCTGGGAATTATAGGAATCGGCTTCACGATCGGCTTTCGTGACGGAGTGCTACTACTCCAGGGGTCGAGGGTTCGAATCTCGGCCTTGGCACAGGTGATCATCATAGTATTAGTCCTGCCTATGAGTGTTCCTTCGTCACTTCCAGACCCAGTCACGATACATCCTCATCGTCACGATCAACCAAAAGCGGTAGAAGCGACGGAAAATAGAAAATACACATTTGGTGAGGTCTCGGAAATAGGTTGGGTTTGGAGAACGAGCAGCTCTCAGAGTCAATAATCGAGAACTTTATCTTTCCTATCCCCTTTATCTGAACATTTCCCATGTAAGCTATCCGAATTTCCAAAATGTATCCAAGTCCTGCCCCGTGGCTGTGCGGTCTATAAGGCGCCAGTGTTTGGGCTCCGGCTACAGGGGGCGCGCGTGACAAATTTCTTCCTGAGATTTCGGCCAGTGTATGGAACTGGTGGCAACCCACCATCGTGAGGATATTGTAGCGCTACGAATGAGTAGCGTAACCCGTTAATAGAAAACCGACAACGATTGGGGTTCGTCGTGCTGACCACACGACACCCCGTAACTGGTTGAATTATTTCCCACCTCTGCTCAGGTGCAGATACATTCCGGCCAAGGAAGACGAAACTACCTCGAAAGGACGATTCCAAACGCGAGAGGGGAGCAGGGAGAAGCAATCACTAGCCAAACTACCGCGTGTTGGGTTTGTGATTTGAGATGGCTCTTACAGTTCAAAAGAAACCGTTTCGGAGTGAAATAAAGAAAATTGGGACCTTTTGGTCCCCTGTTAGACATTCTACAGAACGCTCTCGTTATACTAGAAAATGTCACAAACCATTCAGTTACTACATTTATATTTATAATACTATATACAATAACACTATTATTAGTGAATACTATCCTGATTAATGCTGTATACATTTGTGCTAATTATAATATTTACTAAGAAGATCAATTTAATTGAATCATCTAAAACAAAGCTACTGGTTTACAGACAAGTTTTTCTACTAATGAGATGTGATGAATACTGTTCTGATATGTTCTGTTTGCTGATATAGTATATGGATGGCTTTAATTTCGTTCTGAACCCTTACATAATCCGTAAACACCTCTTTATGTATTTTGGCGGCGATGTTACTGCGCTGAAACTTCATTGTTGTTTCCACAGCAGACGATTTTCAAGGAACCCGCTTCCTGCCCAAAGTGCCGTCATCCCTATTTAGCCACTGAACACGTCCGGTTGGCGCATGCGCACTTCCGTCCATAGTCTCGGCTAAGGCAGCCAGACAGTAGGCTCTGACCATCAAAGGCTGTGACGCCACAGGTTAAAAAAAAAACAGATACCAAAGAATATCAAGTAGACATCCACTGGATGTCTCTTTGATATCCACATGTCCTCCCAGGAGACATTCACTGGATGTCCCTTATATATCCACATGTTCCCCAAGAGACAACCACTGGATGTCCCTTTGATATCCACATGCCCACCCAATAGACATCCATGATGTCTCTTTCATATCCACATGTCCTCCCAGGAGACATCCACTGGATGCCCCTTTGATATCCACATGTCCCCCCAGAGACAACCACTGAATGTCCCTTTGATATCCACATGTACTCCTAGAAGACATCTACTAGATGTCTCTTTGATATCAACATGTCCTCCCAGGAGACATCCACTGGATGTCCCTTAGATATCCACATGTCCCCCCAGAGACAACCACTGGATGTCCCTCTGATATCCACATGCACACCCAATATACATCCATAGATGTCTCTTTGATATCCACATGTCCTCCCAGGAGACATCCACTGGATGTCCCTTTGATATCCACTTGTCCTCCTAGAAGACATCTACTGGATGTCTCTTTGATATCAACATGCCTACCCAATAGACATCCATGGATGTCTCTTTGATATCCACATGTCCTCCCAGGAGACATCCACTGGATGTCCCTTAGATATCCACATGTCCCCCAAGAGACAACCACTGGATGTTCCTTTGATATCCACATGCCCATCCAATAGACATCCACGGATGTCTCTTTGATATCCACATGTCCCCCAAGAGACAACCACTGGATGTCCCATTGATGTCCACATGCCCACCCAATAGACATCCATGGATATCTCTTTGATATCCACATGTCCTCCCAGGAGACATCCACTGGATGTCCCTTAGATATCCACATGTCCCCCAAGAGACAACCACTGGATGTCCCATTGATGTCCACATGCCCACCCAATAGACATCCATGGATATCTCTTTGATATCCACATGTCCTCCAGGAGACATCCACTGGATGTCCCTTAGATATCCACATGTCCCCCAAGAGACAACTACTGGATGTCCCATTGATATCCACATGCCAACCCAATATACATCCATGGATGTCTCTTTGATATCCACACGTCCTCCCAGGAGACATCCACTGGATGTCCCTTAGATATTCACATGTCCCCCAAGAGACAAACACTGGATGTCCCTTTGATATCCACATGCCCACCAAATAGACATCCTTGGAGGTTTCTTTGAGATCCACATGCCCTCCCAGGAGACATCCACTGGATGCCTCTTTGATATCCACATGTCCCCCAAGAGACATCCACTGGATGTCCCTTTGGTATCCACATGCCCACCCAATAGACATCCATCTATGTCTCTTTGATATCCACGTGTCCTCCCAGGAGACATCCACTGGATGCCCCTTTAATATCCATATGTCCCCCAAGAGACAACCACTGGATGTCCCTTTGATATCCACATGCCCACCCAATAGACATCCATCTATGTCTCTTTGATATCCACATGTCCTCCCAGGAGACATCCACTGGATGTCCCTTAGATATCCACATGTCCCCCAAGAGACAACCACTGGATGTCCCTTTGATATCCACATGCACACCCAATATACATCCATGGATGTCTCTTTGATATCCACATGTCCTCCCAGGAGACATCGACTGGATGTCCCTTTGATATCCACATGTCCTCCTAGAAGACATCTACTGGATGTCTCTTTGATATCAACATGCCTACCCAATAGACATCCATGGATGTCTCTTTGATATCCACATGTCCTCCCAGGAGACATCCACTGGATGTCCCTTAGATATCCACATGTCCCCCAAGAGACAACCACTGGATGTTCCTTTGATATCCACATGCCCATCCAATAAACATCCACGGATGTCTCTTTGATATCCACATGTCCTCCCAGGAGACATCCACTGGATGTCTCTTTGATATCCACATGCCCACCCAATAGACATCCACGGATGTCTCTTTGATATGCATATGTCCTCCCAGGAGACATCCACTGGATGTCCCTTAGATATCCACATGTCCCCCAAGAGACAACCACTGGATGTCCCATTGATGTCCACATGCGCACCCAATAGACATCCATGGATGTCTCTTTGATATCCACATGTCCTCCCAGCAGACATCCACTGGATGTCCCTTAGATATCCACATGTCCCCCAAGAGACAACTACTGGATGTCCCATTGATATCCACATGCCCACCCAATAGACATCCATGGATGTCTCTTTGATATCCACATGTCCTCCCAGGAGACATCCACTGGATGTCCCTTAGATATTCACATGTCCCCCAAGAGACAACCACTGGATGTCCCTTTGATATCCACATGCCCACCAAATAGACATCCATGGATGTTTCTTTGAGATCCACATGCCCTCCCAGGAGACATCCACTGGATGCCTCTTTGATATCCACATGTCCCCCAAGAGACATCCACTGGATGTCCCTTTGGTATCCACATGCCCACGCAATAGACATCCATCTATGTCTCTTTGATATCCACGTGTCCTCCCAGGAGACATCCACTGGATGCCCCTTTAATATCCATATGTCCCTCAAGAGACAACCACTGGATGTCCCTTTGATATCCACATGCCCACCCAATAGACATCCATGGATGTCTCTTTGATATCCACATGCCCTCCCAGGAGATATCCACTAGATGCCCCTTTGATATCCACATGTCCCCCAAGATACATCCACTGGATGTTCCTTTGGTATCCACATGCCCACCCAATAGACATCCGTGGAAAATAGCCTGAGTGCTGACGCACCAAAGATTTTAAATTTAAATCAAATCAAATCAAAAAGGTACTTCCACTGGATGTCCCTTGGATATCCACATGCCCCTCCAGGAGATTTGGACAGCAAAACCCTTCCCTTCTTAAGTACTCGCATCATCTCCTTCAAGACAAAGGTCAAGCACAACTCGAGATGAAGTTGCCAACTTGAGGCTGATTTATACTTCCCACCGTTCCCATTCCAACGTCCGTTCTTAACTTCCTGATTGGTTGAACCACCCTTCGGAGGTAATGTCACGTTTCAGATGTAATTTGTCGTCTGGCGAGAGAAGAAAAACAAAGGGGGGCCAAAGTGGGGAGGAGGTGGGTTATGTTACAAGATAAATGAGGATCTGTTTGGACCACCGGTCACTGAAAGGCAGATCACGTTCCCCTCCAATCTCTCAAACATCGCCACTTGGGCCGTGGCGGGCCCCGGAAGACGTGTATTCGATTTCCTCTCCTTTATCTCTATCTCAAAGAAGATGCGATGGAGTCTGAGAGCAGTGTTGCCAAGTCTAATTGCGTCGTTCGCTTGGCTCAATTGACGACGATTAGTGCGCCATCTCGCATACATTTGCCTTTGATACGTCACAAGAGAGCAAGTCAGTTAAGGATAAGAATTCAGAGATCTGGACATAATGCGATATACAGGGTTATTATAAATGATGGACCCATTTTCAAAACGTCATAGGTAGGGAAGTACAGATCCAAATTGAACAAGCTATATACCAATGGAAAGAGGAAGGTTCAATGTTTCTGGCGGGCAGCGGCCGGCGGGCTGTGGTGGTTGCGGAAGCGGCCGGTAGAGTTCGCGAGAGGACCGTCTCTGTCAGCAGATATGCTTACGCGTGTGTGGAACGAGTTTGGCTACCGCGTCGATGTTTGCCGTGCAGCCAATGGTGGCCACATTGAACATTTATAACAGTTACAAATATTGTTGTAACAAACTTTGAACCTTCCTCTTTCCATTGGTATATAGCTTGTTCACTTTGGATTTGTACCTCAATAAATATGATGTTTTGAAAATGGGTCCATCATTTATAATAACCCTGTATATACTGGGTGGTCCAAAAGTCCCGGAACGGTCACATATCGTGAGAAATACACTTCGAATCAGAAAACAAAGAAATACGTGTTGAATAAGTGAAAGAAAGCTATTCAATTATTTCACACTTGATTCCCCACCCCCGCCCCTGGGGGTGGGGCGGGGGATAACTCTGAAATTTTAAATGGATATCCCCATTTTGTATTGTAGAATCGGAAAGAAGACTTCATTCCGAGTCCAACAAGCTATCAACCATTCTCCTAGCCCAATTAGGAACGGAGATATGGCAATTTTAAACCTTAGCACCCCCCCAAAAAAATGAAAATTTCATAAAACCCCAAAAATTTCAAAGGGACGTATTTCTGCCCCTAATTGAGCTAGAGTGAAAACTATTGCAGATTCGGAATCTGCACGTCTAGACCTTTCAACAGAGTATATGGAAGGAGGGGAGGTCTACCATCACATGCAGATTCCGAATCTGCAATCGCTTTCCCGCTAGCTCAATTGAAATTTTTTTGGGTTTTATGAAATATTAGCCTTTTTTTATTTTTTTATTTTTTGCTAAACTTTAAAATCGCCATATCTCCGTTCCTAATTGAGTTAGGAGGATGGTTGATAGCTTGTTGGACTCGGAATGAAGTTCTCCTTCCGATTTCAACAATACATAACGTTGGTTTCCATTTACAATTTCACCCCAGGGGGCGGGGGTGGGGAATCAAGTGTGATATCATTGAATAGCTTTCTTTCACTTATTAAACACGTATTTTTTCGTTTTCCGATTCCATGTGTATTTCTCACGATATGTGACCGTTTCGGGACTTTTGGACCACCCAGTATATATATACAGGGTGTTTCTAAAGTTTCTTTCCAACGCGTAGGAGGTGATTCTACAAGTGAAAATAAACACAGAAGTTCATGTGACGAAATGCCGAAAACGGCATTAATTCGGAGTTATTGAAGTGGAAAAAAGTGCGAAAATTATGTTTACAAGGAAATAGTGACACAATGGCCAACCATATGACCGCGGCGAAAGGCGTTCCACAAAGAAATGCGCAAAGGATTCCCCAAAGGAAGCGAATGGGTCTGTTGAAGTCATGGTGGTAGGGAAGGGTTTTATGGAGTGATTAGCATGAGTGAACTGGCCGATGTTGTGCTGTCGATATTTGTACGTACCCACATGCAGAAAGACCGAAGCGTGACCTTGACTTTGGCGTTTTCCGCTAGGGGCGCTAACACAGTAGTTTTCTTCCGGCAGGAAAGCACAGGTCGCTGCCTTTCGTGCTTCACGTACTGCGATATCAGCATCACCGCGCTATCAGGTTACCATCACACGTTTGCGGTTGAAAACGTACGAGTGGAAGGACGTGAACTTGATGAATTGGCCAAACCTCGCAAGAGGCACTGCTGTGTGTTATTGATAGGCACGGCCCATCGTGTACAGTGCACTAGTGTTCGTCGTCTACGGATCGGCAGATATACAGCAATAGAGATGGCTGCATACACCGCAGAGGAGCTGACAGATATGCATCTCATTTATAGCGAGGCAGAAAGTATTAGCCATGCAGCACGGCGTTTGTATGGGGCACGTTTTCCAAATAGGAAGCTGCCGTCGCAAATCTTCTTTCAAAGAGTGCATACTCGACTTCGGGAAACAGGATCAGTGCTACCACCATGTCGAGAAATTGGAAGACCATGAAGTGTACGCACAGATCAGTTTGTGGATGCGTTGTTAAATGCTGTGAGGGATCGTCCTGACACCAGTACGCTAACGCCAGTGCCCACAATACCTCCCATGTTAATGTGTGACGCGTCCTGTCCGAAGAGGGGATGTAACCTTTCAAACTCCTAAAGGTACAAGAACTTTTACCTCAGGATTTTGGCCCACGTGTGGTGTTTTGCCAATGGTTTTTGCATCAGAGGGAAACTATCCCGAAATTTCCGAACAAGGTATTGTGGACCGATGAAGCAACGTTCACCAAAACGGGCGTGTTCAATAGTAAAAAACATTCACGTTTGGGATTTTGCAAATCCACATTCAATTCTCGTGGCACACCATCAGCACAGGTTTGCGGTTAATATGTGGTGTCGGATAGTGCATGACCATTTGATTGGGTCGTACATTTTCCACGTTCGCCTGTATGGTGGCACATATCATGCATTTCTTCGTGATGTCTTGCCTGAACTGTTGGAGGACGCGCCCTTGGCACTGAGGCAAGGACTATGGTTCCAACACGATGGTGCACCATCACATTTTGACCAAAATGTGCGTCACTTCCTCAATGGCTTGTTCCACAATCGGTGTGTTGGTAGGGGTGGGCCTGTGCCGTGGCCAGCAAGTTCGCCGGACATCACTCCCCTGGACTTTTTCTTCTATGGGGAAAGATGAAACGCCTCGTATACGAAAAACCTGTCGTGTCGGCCCAGGATCTCGTTGCACGCATTAATGTCGCCGCAGCGACGATAGCAGACACCGCGGGGCTGTTTGCTCGCACTAGAGAATCCTTGATTCGGCGTTGTCATCTCTGCGTGGAAGTTATTGGCAGACAGTTTTAACATCGTCTGTGATGTGGTTCCCTCGGCACCTCCCTCAACTCTACACACAGTGAACATGTCGACACATATGCAACCTAGCGCAGCACCACCACCATCTTTGATTTTCTACGTAATGGTGATGTCTTGCTTTCTTCTTAGTTGTCAGTCTCCACATATCATTTTCCGTGGATAACAATCTCGCTCAACCCTTCCCTTCCCCTTGACTTCAACAGACCCATTCGCTTCCTTTGGAGAATCCCTTGCGCATCAACTTCACACATCTGCCATTTGCTTTTTTGAATAGAGCATTCTTTGTGAAATGCCCTTCGCCGCGGTCATATGGTTGGCCGTTGTGCCACTATTTCCTTGTAAACATAATTTTCACTTCTTCCCACTTCAATAAATCCGAATGGGTGCCGTTTCCGGCATTACGTTACATGAACTTCTGTGTTTATTTTTACTTGTAGAATCAACTCCTACGCGTTGGAAACGAACTTTAGAAACACCCTGTATATACAGAGCATTCCCTGACATTCGCTACGAGACTCGGCGGCAAGCGGCCCGGCGTCAGCGCTTGTCTTTCTCGGTGAACGGGGTCCGCGACAGTCGCACGCTACAGTCAATTTCTCTCGCTCTCCCTGCCTTCGCTCTCTTTCCCTTTCTGTTGACGTTGTAGACTGACGCCAGTATAATCCTCCCTCGGAAGTTGTGTTGTGTCGTGTCCGAGTGTTGTGACTTAATATGGCACCACAAAAGTTTGCATTACAACAAAGGATGTATCTTGTCGAGTATTACTTCGGAAAGAGGAGTTGTAGAGAAGTGCGACGACGTTTTGCAACGAAATTTCCTGTGGAAAGAAAAATGGGGAAATCTAAAAAATAAAGTATACAAAGACAATCCGCACACCATCCGTGAGTTAAAAGAGAGTATTGTACGAGAAATCGGGAGAATTATAGTAGAGGAACTTGCACGTGTAAATGCCAATTTCCTTCGGAGATGCCAGGAATGTGTTGCAGCAGAGGGACATCATTTTCAACACCTTCTGTAGTCAAGGTTAGAACACAATATGAAAACTGTAATTTTTATATCCGACTCTACCGACTGTCGCGGACCCGTTCACCGGGAAAGACAAGCGCTGATGCCGGGCCGCTTGCCGCTGAGTCTCGTAGCGAATGTCAGGGAATGCTCTGTATAATGCTATATTGGAAAAGGATAAAAAATTCCTGGGACAAATTTTAGACACATTACAGATCTCATCTGAACGTTTAAGTAGTAATTTAATGTAGAATACATGTATTATAACATATATACAGGGTGGTGCAAAATTCCGTTTACAACGCTTGGGAGGTGAATCGCCAAGTAAAAACAAGGAAAAAATGCCATGTGAAAAAATGTCGAAATCGGCACCGTTTGCGAGTGACAGGCGTGCGAAAATCGCCTCACACCATGTGTAAAGCACAATAACTCAAGACGGAAGAAAGATATGAATGGCGGATTAAAATAATAGAAAGAAAGTCGTGCCTGACGAATACAATGGTGCAGCAATTGAGGCCCAGCGTAAATTGCGCAAGGGGACTCTCAAACAAAGTGGGGAATCCCCTGATGGAAAATATAGGAAATTTACTACTATTTTCTACATAATGTTGAGATCGGAATGTAGGCAGTAAAAAATGACAACGTATGTCCACATGTCCCACTACTGCTAGGACACCGTCCCACACTCGGGAAATAGGAAATTCACCCGAAAATGACGCTATGCCGTCAGATTACGCTGAGATTGATTTCAGCTAATTTATACAGAAAGCCCCACTAGAGGCGCTGGGAGTGTAGGTCACCTGTTACGTATTAGCGTTGGTGGATACTACGTAGAGAGTGTAGTCGACCGTTGTTCTTCCTGTCTGTTCTGCGTGTCGCAGCGTGGAGTTTAGTCTGGCGTTTGTGTGTGGTTGAATTACGCTAAGGAATATTGTAAGTAGAGTACGTATTCCATGTTCTTTCTCGGTTTGCAACAACTGCGTGGACACCTGTGTGACATTACGTGGGTGCTAATCACGGTAGTTGTGATCCGTCACTCGGAGGGAAAGTGCCCCTGTTGCTGGGCAGTTCTCGAAGAGGACAATAGTGGAGTACTCTACCCACGAGCTTGCTGATATGCATCTCGTTTATGGAGAGGCAAACCGAAACAGCCGTGAAGCACGGCGTTCGTATCACGAACGTTTTCCCAATAGACGGTTACCAGCACATGCACTCTTTCAAAGACTTGATTCTCGACTGCGTAAAACTGGATCTCTACTACCCCGTAGGTGGGATTGTGGAAGACCCCGCACTGTGCGCACTGTGCAATTTGAACAGGACGTGTTGGGCGCGATACAAGACCGTCCTGGCACCAGCATACGTGTCATTGCTCGTACGCGACAAACACTACATACTACCCACGGACTTTTCCCTACGCATAGATTTCTGCCAATGGTACGTGCAAGAAACTCTTGCCATTCCAGATTTCCCAACAATAGTTTTGTGGACCGATGAGACAATGTTCAACAGGGACGGCATGTTCAATAGCCACAATAGCCACGTCTGGGATATGGACAATCCGCATGCAATGATTGTGCGCCATCATCAACATAGGTTCGCAGTGAATGTGTGGCGTAGCGTAGTAGGTGACCACTTGATAGGCCCGTATATTTTGCCCTCTACTTTGTGTGGTGGGAATTTTCGGGTGTTTCTACATGACGTATTACCTGAACTTTTGGAAAACGTGCCACTGGCAGGTAGACAACGTATCTGGTTTCAACACGACGGCGCCTCTGCACATTTCGACCGGGGAGCCAGGCCATTACTCAACGATATTTTCGGCGATCGTTGGATTGGCAGGGGTGGGCCTTTGCCGTGGCCACCTCGTTCCCCCGACCTCACACCACTGGATTTCTTTGTATTGGGAGAAATGAAAAGGCTCGTGTATGAAACCCTGTGGAAAGTGTTCAGGACCTCGTTGCTCGTGTTAGTGTCGCTGCTGGGACAATTGGTGACATGCCAGAGGTATTTGCGCGTACTAGACAATCAGTGCTTCACCGATGCCATCTTTGTCTTGAAGTCAATGGCGGACATTTTCAACAACGTCTCTGAGTATACCAGTGTTTGTGAGCCCCTATCAGCACCGCATAATGTCCTTTAGTGAAAGGTGCGAGTGAAGATGCTGGAGATCGCTGTACTTCATACCATCGATCTGCATGTGCGGAGGTTGTGCGCTTCTCAATGGAATCCGTTCAAGATGTGCTGTGCCAGGAAATGTTACATGCCATTGTGTGCGTTTTCTCGCCATTCTCAGTCTTCATTCCTTCGAGGATTACCCACTTTCTTTGGGGAGCTCTCTTGTAGTATGTGGCCATTGTTTAACTTTTGTTTTTCTTACTGCAAAGTAGTGTGTCAACATTAAGGGACTGAAAACGATTTTTTATGATTTTCCGGGGTTTTTCTCCATTTGGGATGATGTCCCAGCAGTAGTGGGACATGCGACAACTTGGTTTCTTTTCTTCTTCGTACAGCAATGTGAACCGTGTACAACAGGAGATTTGCAGTTATTTTCCTATTTCCCGGATGTCGGACGGTGTCCCAGCAGTAGTGGGACATGTGGACATACGTCGTCATTTTTTACTGCCTACATTCCGATCTCAACATTATGTAGAAAATAGTAGTAAATTTCCTATATTTTCAATCAGGGGATTCCCCACTTTCTTTGAGAGTCCCCTTGCGCAATTTACGCTGGGCCTCAATTGCTGCACCATTGTATTCGTCAGGCACGACTTTCTTTCTATTATTTTAATCCGCCATTCATATCTTTCTTCCGTCTTGAGTTATTGTGCTTTACACATGGTGTGAGGCGATTTTCGCACGCCTGTCACTCGCAAACGGTGCCGATTTCGACATTTTTTCACATGGCATTTTTTCCTTGTTTTTACTTGGCGATTCACCTCCCAAGCGCTGTAAACGGAATTTTGCACCACCCTGTATATTATCTCTCTCTCTCTCTTTCTCTCTCTCTCTTTCTCTCCCCCTCTCTCCCTCTCCCTCTCTCTCTCTCACACACACACACAGAGAGAGAGAGAGAGAGAGAGAGAGAGAGAGAGAGAGAGAGAGAGAGAAGCATGCCCACTAGCGTGAGCAGGATTTGTTTTCTTTTTTAGGGAAGGGCTGTAATGTTAAGGATGGATAGTACAGTCAACGTCAAAGATAACGGTAGTCATATTGTTCTTGAGTTAGTGTTTCAAGTCCACTTTATGCACAGTAAGGCTAATCGGAACTGGAACTACAGTTTAAAGTGCGATCCAAACCACTTGTGTCTCCACCGGGTATCGAACCCGGGACCCCTTGATTACAAGGCGACGACGCTAACACTAAGCCATCGGGGAGGTCGGTAGTCATATTGTCCACAGCTATTCTCATTACTTTCGTATTCTACATTCCATGTTGTTTTAA
This sequence comes from Lepisma saccharinum, assembly GCF_977018435.1. Taxonomy (NCBI): domain Eukaryota; kingdom Metazoa; phylum Arthropoda; class Insecta; order Zygentoma; family Lepismatidae; genus Lepisma; species Lepisma saccharinum. The sequence continues at coordinate 13,208,327 of NC_139258.1, forward strand.
GGAATGAAACTATGTTTGTTCGAAGCAGGCATTGTTCTCTGCTTATGGACTTCATTACTTCAATTCACTTCATCACATTGTGTAATGCAGACCGAATGCAAATGGTGGTGGATAATTCGCCTACTGTTTCTTTCGCCGTTTGGTGTACATAGTTGCTTTCTACGGAGGCAGTATACACAATACAATAATTCAAATATTAAGAAGTTTCCGCCATAAAAATGGCAATTGGGGGGTTATTCCGAGGGGATTGAATTTACCACTCTGGTTTTTACCGAATTCTTCACTGCTTTTATTTGAAAATGTTAACTTTCCCAAAATTTCAGAGGGGGCTTTACGTCAGTGAGCACTCCTAAACGTCTGATTCATTTCGTTTGTTGTACTTAACTTCTCTGCCAGTTTTGGATAATCGCGAAGATAAGGATGCGTGATGATATGATGAAACTCATGAAGGGTACTCACAAATAACACCCATACCGTGACTGGGATTCGAACTCTGTACCCCTGTCGTTGAAGTGTGCTGTGTTAACCACTCCGCCCCTAAAAACCTATTTTATAACCACATCTCATATATACCGGGTGGCGAGAATTCAGGGTGGCTACAAACAAGCAGAAATGAAATTCCCTGACTTTTCCAGGTTTTCCAGGACAAAATTTACATTTTTCCCTGACAATTACGAAGTTAACTAAATCGATCTTTTTGCAAATAGAAATAATAAACTCACACAGATCCACGTATGGTTTTGTTAAGTACCAATATTATCTTCTATGAAATTGACAATTTCTCTATTCTCTATGATTTGAATTCAAACTGCAAAATAGTGAATTTGGAAAATTTTTACAATTCACAAGCTAGGGAATGATTACGGAACTTTTCATATGCAGTAAGTTTAAAATAAAATACTTGATTATTTTTCAAGTTACGACTAAATGAGATAAGAGTGAAGAGTGATTGATTAAGAAATACAATTTGTAATTTATCAGTCTCCTTAGCTATACATTCTCCGTATTATATGTTGATATTTCCACTGAGGTTTGGAACCCTCTGCTTGCAAGAACCATGAGTGCGGACTCATTTTTCAATGCATAAAGCTACTTCTCTCTTCTCTGTAAAGCAAACAATTGAATCGAACAAAATAAAGTGTCATATTTCCTTACATTATCAATGGGATTTCTGCTTCAGTACAATATATCCAAGTGAAGTACTGTGAAACTGACAATATGCAGTTATACCATTAATACTGACGAAAAGGGTATGTAGGTATTAGAAATTGAACGCAAGGAATTTATAGAATTGCATTGTATAGGTACCTGATTTAGCTAACCACACATTAAAACAGGAACACTCTAATAATAAAAGCTTCTGAAAGTTCATATACGAGGGGCATCCTGAAAAAAGCTCCTCCAAAGGTGCCTATACACAGCACTAGTGGTCGGAGAGCTACACACACACATGCAGGCAGGAAGAAGTGGCATGTAGCTGTAATCTGGTACAGTTGCAATGCAGCCGTTTTAGGACAGTTCTAGGTTAAAGATTGCAGCTCTCTTACAGTCTCCCACCGACTGTGATGTAGCCTACATTGCACGCTCAGAATTTGGCACAGAGCCACCAGCAATCGTGTCAGGTGTGCAGGCCAGACGTCGTGAGTGATAGTAAGGTCAGACGATGGTGCAGACAATTCACGGAAGGCCAATCGAATGTGCACAACCCCATACAGCTGAATACACACGGGTACTTTGCATCACTTCGGGCGAGAGATCTTGGACAACTCCCTGTACAGCCCTGGCCTTGAATGTACCAACTTTCATCTCTTTGTTTAACTGAAGAGGTTTCTGGCAGGGCAAGGATTTGACAGCGACACTGCGGTAGAGATAGTTCCAGTCTTTGCTGTCAGACACATATAACATGGGCATACAAAATTTAGTGCCATGCTACGACAAATGCCAGAACAACGGTGGTGATTATGCCGAAAATTAGGTTAGGACTCACTGTTACTAATGTAATAAAGTACAACTGATATTCTTGTTTTATTTATGCCTAATCAGTAGGGACCTTGATATTTTGTTATTTTTTTAAAAAATTGGTGTATTTTCTTATTTTTTATTTTTTACTACACGGTGTTATTTTCCCCAAAATTCACATTTTCATTTTAGCACATTTTCTGGCAAATATCTGAAATTATACCTTCATGGTGTTTTTAAACTACTGTTTCAAAGTAAGTCAAATGGCTTACACCTCTTCGTGAGAGTTTGATATCTTGAAAGTTATTTTGGGAAAGTTATTTTCCATATCCCTTTTTTAATTTTAAGGTAAGGATTTTAGATAATGGAATTTTCCCCGTATATACTGAAGGGTGCATAATGGCCATAAGTGGCGACGCACCCAAAAAATTAAAATCAATCAATCTCACGTGACAGATACCGATATATTATGGCACCAAAAATTGGCATTATCTTTTTTTCGCTTGTTAAGTTGAAAAAATCGTGGGAAATACATGATTTAATGTGGCTGTCGGAATTATTCCATGTACGTATAACTCTATAGTTTACTCTTGAGTAAAATGTTGGAAACCTTGCATGTTCTATGTACACAAACATGGCCTACAAAAGACAAGAATGTTGGATTTCATGGAATTTTTCGTTGTATTAGGACATTTCTTTAAAAAAAATCGCTAAAAATGGCAACAATTCGCATTTTATGCCAAATTCACATTATTTCGAACAGGCGAAAAATGTGTCCAGACATCATCACTGCACATTCCTAAACACAACTTCGCAGCAATTACCATTTTTCACAGTTTTCGCGTTTCCGAAAAATCAATGTCCCTACTAATTGGAAATTACTTTCTGGCCACCCCTCGAATAAATCAGTAGATGGAAAGTAAAAATTTAGCAGGGCTGGCAGAGAAAAGTCAATTCTTGACGAAAGTGATTTGCTTTTATGATTGAATGATTCGAGTAAATATGATATTCAAATATTTACGTATCTATTATTAGTATTTTATTTCATAATATTGGACATTAACCTTACTCAGTGAGAGATTAATGACCATCTCTCATGAGTTTAAACAGACAGGAATTTACAGTGTTGCAGTAAATTTGAGGTTGGGAGCATGCACTTGCCAATTTTTATAACGTTCACTAATGCAGATTTATGTTTCACTTTTTCGTGATAGTATTCAATATATATTCCATTTGGTTGGATTCTTCTTGATATCTAAGAATAGTGCAATGTCATTGTAAACGTATGTTAACTTGTGCAAAATCAGTAATACGTCAGGATGATGAAAGAAAACCTTCGTAAGTACTGCTACATTAAATAAGGTGAAGTGAGCCAGAAGAGTAATAAAATTCCAGCAGCATATTTGCAGTCTAAAGCTCTTCTTGTTTATGCATTCGATTTTTGTTGGATGTTGCAGTCCATGCAATTTCTGTCGTATGTCGGGTGGCAATATTCGACAAAAATCTTATGTATCAATGGAACCTATTTGTTTCCATGTTCCTTCAGTTTGCCCAACAAAATGCCTTACTACGACGTCCGACAACTATCCGACGGCGCCACCCGTTCTTATCCCCTCCATCTGTTGACAAGTCCCCTTATTACTCCCATATGGACAAGAAAAAAAATGATAATTCAATGCATTTTCCAAGTAACATTTAGAGGCTTAACATTTACTCCCCCGATGATACCATATGGTATCATCAGTGTAAGGTCGTACTCGCCCGATGATACCATATGGTATCATGGTGCTGATTCCGAAATGAATGTGCTTTTTGGACCTTCATACACTTATGTTTGGGTGGAAACTCTGACACAGGTCTGGAGCAAGCCTGGGAAATTCATATTGATGACCAACCTCCCCCTTCTCTGCAACATATCCATGCCACATTTCCGAACAGAGTTTCACATTTTGGCTCATTATTCAACTTGTATAGCACCCAGGAACATGAAATATGTTTCAATCTCTTTGGAAACGTCCATTCTTTGAAGGGAATACTAAGGTTTACGACTTCTCCCCAAAATAGCGGGAGAAGAGGAGGTAAACTCCAGATTTTTATGTTTTTTTTTAATTGAAATTTGGTCACGCCCCCAACCCCCCCCCCCCTTCCTCGGTTCGGCATTCTGAATTATACACGGTTGCATGCTATGATGTTTTAGCTGCAAAACAAAACTTAGCCGAAGTAGATTGCTCCCATTGTGCATAGTGACCAAGTTATAACAATTTTCCTCCAAAAATGCAAAATACCTATTTTTCGTAAAAAAAAAAAAAAAATCACATTTTGGCTTATTATTCAACTTGTATGGCACCCAAGAACATGAAACATGTTACGTTCTCTTCAGAAATGTCCATTCTTTGAAAAGAACACTAAAGTTCGCGCCTTCTTCCCAAATAGCGGGGAAGAGGGGGCAAACTCCAGATTCTTATGGTTTCTTCATTGAAATTCGGGGGCTGCGCCCCCAAACCCCCTTTCCTCGGTTCAGCATTCTAAATTGTACACGGCTGCATGCTCTGATGTTTTAGCTGCAAATTAAAACTTATCCGAAGTAGATTGCTCGCATAGTGCCCGAGTTATAACAATGTTCCGAGCAATATGCAAATTACCTATTTTAAGTACAAAACAGTGTTTCACATTTTGGCTTATGGCACCCAAGAACATGAAACATGTTTCATTCTCTATGAAACGTCCATTCTTTGAAGAGAATACTAAGGTTTGCGCCTTCTCCCCAAAATAGCGGGAGAAGAGGGGGCAAACTTCAGATTTTTATGTTTTTCCATTGAAATTCGGGGGTCGTGCCCCCAGCTCCCCTTCCTCGGTCCGGCGTTCTGAATTGTACACGGTTGCATGCTATATGTTTTAGCTGCAAAACAAAACTTATCCGAAGTAGATTGCTCCCATAGTGCCCGAGTTATAATAATTTTCCTCCAAAAATGCAAATTACATATTTTTTGTAAAAAAAATATCACATTTTGGCTTATTATTCAACTTGTATGGCACCAAGAACATGAAACATGTTTCATTCTCTTGAGAAATGTCCATTCTTTGAAAATAATACTAAATTCCGCGCCTTCTCCCCAAAATAGTGGGAGAAGAGGGGGCAAACTTCAGATTTTTGTTTTTTCTATTGAAATTCGGGGGTCGCGCCCCCCAAACCCCCTTCCTCGGTCCGGCGTTCTGAATTGTACACGGTTGCATGCGCTGATGTTTTAGCTGCAAAACAAAACTTATCCGAAGTAGATTGCTCCCATAGTGCCCGAGTTATAACAATTTTCTGTTCCCGTGCAGAGTTCCATAACGATATTAAATTTTAAAAAAAATGAAGACGAAATTCCCTGACATTTCCCTGACTATTTTTGACACCTCAAATTCCCTGACTTTTCCCGGTTTTCCAGGTTTTCCAGGTCTGTCGCCACCCTGGAATTAAAGTTACCCAACTCAGAGCCCTCTGTAGCCTGTTTGAGGCATCGTAGAACTCTGAAATTTTGTGAATCCACTATGCAGACCATGGGGAAGAAGATGGAGATAAAAAATAGTTCAATTTTCCGCCACCAGGTTTAAATGTGGCGCTGTACTTCCATGATGGTTTGTAATAATGACGTAAACTGCTCCAATTGGTTATGGATTTGCCTTTACCTTGCAACCTTGCAATAAACGAGAGATTATTTTCTCGCAACTTCCAGCCACTAACAAATGTCTTTCTAATTAATAACTCAGCTAAATCACTTAACGTGAGTGCTGAACAAAAGTTCGGAAGTGATCAACATGCCATTACATACGAAAGAACGTGCATTGCTGGTGGAGTTGTTTTATCAGAACGGTAGTAATAGTTATAGTCATGCGAAAGGACTTCGAAAGGGGCGCATGGGTTAAGAAAGATGAAGAAATTTGTACATTATTACAGCGCCACATTTCAACCTGGTGGCGGAAAATTGAACTATTTTTTTTTTTATCGCCATCCTTTTCCGCATCGTCTGCATAGTGGATTCACCAAATTTGAGAGTTCTACGATGCCTCAAACAGGCTACAGAGGGTTCTGAGTTGGGTAACTTTAATTCTGTCCTCCCGGTACAATACTTATCCATTGGATCCATTGGAGATTTGTTTTCATTGGAAGACCAACAAGGAGAGGTTGCATTCCCGTCTACATTTATGAAAGAGACTCCTCCTTCGCCAAGCTCTCATCATCATTCGCAGCTTCCTTAAGGACCAATGACCGTCTGAGGGCATCTCTGTTGGAAGAAGAAAATCATCTGGTAATGGACAGGGAAGGCCTTCCGGTGCCGTAAACATTCCTCCTCCTTCGCCTGACGTTCAATCGCCCTTCCATCTGGAGATCCAATGCGGCGTAAACAAGATATAAAAAGCTCACGCCGGGAGGGGGCGGTAAGGGGGGCCATACCCTAACAAATTTATGGAAAGCTGACGTCTCCCCCTCCTCTACCCTTCATTCGTATTCGGTTGTTCGAATCTCCTGGAGGATCCGATTGAACGGACGCGCCTGTCGAGGCTGTCACATTCTTGACGCTTCTTCGCTGAGAAGAAACTCGATTTCAAGTATGTTCTTCGATTTTTCTCGTATACAGTAAAATCTCAGATTTACACGCTTCGTGTCCATATTTTCGAATATATTGTAGAGTTTTATACACATTAAATTGAGTTTTAAGGTACCTTTATGTACAGATAAGCTAATCGGGACTGGGCCTACAGTTTAGAGTGAGATCCCAACCCCTATGCACCTCCACCAGTTTCCAGGAAGTATTCATCAGATGTTCCTTGGATACCTATATACCCGCCCAGGAGGCATCATTGAATGTTCCTTGGATATTGACATGACTGCTCAGGAATCATCCATTGGATGTCCCTTGGGTATCCACATGTCTGTCCATGGGCTGTCCATTCGAATTTCACATGTCCTCCCAGGAGGCATCTGTGGGATGTCCCTTGGATATCCATATGTCCGCTCAAGAGGCATCTATGGGATGTCCATTAGATACTCACAGCTCCACCCAGGTGACATCCATTGGATGTTCCTTGGATATTCACATGTCCACCAGAAGACATCGTTGGATTTCCCTTGCATATCTACATGTCCGCCCAGGAGGCATATATGAGATGTCCCTTGCATATCTACATGTCCGCCCAGGAGGCATCTATGACATGTCCTTGCATATCCACATATCCGCGCAGGAGGCATCTATGAATGTCCCTTGCATATCCACATGTCCGCGCAGGAGGCATCTATGAGATGTCCCTTGAATATCCACATTTCCGCCCAGGAGGCATCTATGAGATGTCCCTTGCATATCCACATGTCCGCCCAGGAGACATCTATGAGATGTTCTTGCATATCCACATATCCGCGCAGGAGGCATCTATGAGATGTCCCTTGCATATCCACATGTCCGCCCAGGAGGCATCTATGAGATGTCCCTTGCATATCCACATGTCCGCCCAGGAGGCATCTATGACATGTCCTTGCATATCCACATATCCGCGCAGGAGGCATCTATGAATGTCCCTTGCATATCCACATGTCCGCGCAGGAGGCATCTATGAGATGTCCCTTGAATATCCACATTTCCGCCCAGGAGGCATCTATGAGATGTCCCTTGCATATCCACATGTCCGCCCAGGAGACATCTATGAGATGTTCTTGCATATCCACATATCCGCGCAGGAGGCATCTATGAGATGTCCCTTGCATATCCACATGTCCGCCCAGGAGGCATCTATGAGATGTCCCTTGCATATCCACATGTCTGCCCAGAAGGCATCTATGAGATGTCCCTTGCATATCCACATGTCTGCCCAGGAGGCATCTATGAGATGTCCCTTGCATATCCACATGTCCGCCTAGGAGGCATCTATGAGATGTCCCTTGCATATCCACATGTCCGCGCAGGAGGCGACCATTGCGTAACGCAATGTTACTACTGGGTTGGGATCGAACCAAGAACCTTTAGATTGTATTGGGTGGTGTAGTATTTCATCATTCATCTTTCAGATGGTTGTCACTCGCTTAGCCTAAAGTATGATGTATGCGAGAGGTTACATTCAAAGGAAGGGCAACAGAATTCACATGTGCAGTAATTGGATTTCTGTACCCTCCATGACTGAACCGATATGGATATGGATAAGAAGAGGATGAGGATAATACTTGCCTCAGAAATGGATGAAGGTTATTCCCAGAATTCAATCCGTTTGCACATCAAATCGCTTCCCAACTCCCTTCTGTCTCTCTCTCTCTCTCTCTCTCTCTCTCTCTCTCTCTCTCTCTCTCTCTCTCTCCCTCTCTCACACACACACAATCGCCAACTGATCTCGCTCACTCACGATTCCAACGCTCATTCCCTAGCCGTCTCTCTCTAACGTTTGCCTAATTGCTTATTCCGCATTCCTTCCTCTGCTTCCTGCTATGTTAAGAATAACATAAGACTTGTAACTTCTTACCCAATACCTTACCTTAGGTACGATACGATTGGATGTCCCTTGGTTATCCACAAGTCCGCTCAGGAAGCATCTGTGGGATGTTCCTTGAATATTCACATGTCCGACCAGGAATCATCTATGGGATGTTCCTTGAATATCCACAAGCCCGCCAGGAAGCATCCATGGGATGTTCCTTGTATATTCACATGTCCGACCAGGAAACATCTATGGGATGTTCCTTGAATATCCACATGTCGCCCAGAAGGCATCCATGTGATGTTCCTTGGATATCCACATGTCTGCCTAGAAGGCATCCATTTGATGTCTCTTGGATATCCACATGTCTGCCCAGAAGGCATCCATGTGATGTTCCTTGGATATCCACATGTCTGCCCAGAAGGCACCCATTTGATGTCCCTTGGATATCCACATGTCTGCCTAGAAGGCATCCATGGGATGTTCCTTGTATATTCACATGTCCGACCAGGAATCATCTATGGGATGTTCCTTGAATATCCACAAGCCCGCCAGGAAGCATCCATGGGATGTTCCTTGTATATTCACATGTCCGACCAGGAAACATCTATGGGATGTTCCTTGAATATCCACATGTCGCCCAGAAGGCATCCATGTGATGTTCCTTGGATATCCACATGTCTGCCTAGAAGGCATCCATTTGATGTCTCTTGGATATCTACATCTCCACGCAAGAGATGGGATATTCACATTTGCGTCCAGGAGGTGACCATTGGATGTCCCTTGGATATTCACATGTCCACGCTAAATTTTCCTTGTATATTCACATGCCCGACCAGGAAACATCTATGGGATGTTCCTTGAATATCTACATGTCCGCCCAGGAGGCATCCATGGGATGTCCCTTGGATATCTACATCTCCACTCAGGAGACGAACATTGATTACTCAATAAATTTAGAATCCAATGGTGTAGGACGTTGTAATCTAACCCTATCGGATTAAACCAGAAATCTTCCTGTCTCTGGATGTATTAAGCATGTGACGAGAAACATATGGGCGGCATAATAGAAGCGTAGATTCGAACCCATCCCACAGCAGGATTTTCGATTCCGTGCAGACCCAGTCCCAACTCAAATTCCTTCCGATCTGGGAACAGACGAACCGATAGAGCGGTGGGCGTTCTGTTTGCTTTCCTAACCTCCTCGCTCAGTACTAAGTTCACCAACTGGGCCCTTGGTTTACTTAGAATTTATCGTCGATCCGCTGGAACAATCTCAGAAGACTTATTTTTGTCTCGCCCCTTACGTCATTGACAGACGCGAAGCTTAAAGCACGGAACGGGCAGATGGCGCTCAACACTGTTCTAGCTTTTCAACAGTTTTTTTTTTCAAATAGATCGAGTCTCTTCCTCACTTTTCAAATCAGAAACATTTGGAACAGTTCTTAGCGTAACTGAAACTTGGTTCATTTCTTAAAATTTGGAATTAACTGAAGCTTTTCTACTTAAAAAGAAGGAGTAACTCACATTCAATCTTGTTACTTTTACAAATATGTAACTAGAAATTGAACTGACATTTTGCTAAAAGTGAAACTGAAACTGTTGGCTTATTAAAAGTAATTAACAGTAATTGGAACTGAAACACAATTGATTTTCAAAAACAGTAATTGAAACTGAAGCTCTATTTCTTTTTTTAAAAAAAGATATTAAGTGGAACAAACACTACTACTTTCAAAAATTGAAACTAAAACTCTCTTTCATTCAAAAATGTAATCTGAATTCTGAAATAAAACTAAGTTTTTTAAAAACAAATATGAATAAGAGGAACGTACCTCTAACAAAACAGAAATTTGAACTGAAACACTATTGTGTTTCCAAAATAGTAATTTGAAAAACTATGCTTTGTTCTAAGAAGGTAATCAAAAATGAAAGTCAGTTCCTTAGAAAAGAGTAATTTAGAAATGAAACACAGTTGGTTACATTCCAAAATAGACACTATATACAGGGTGTCTCAAAATTAATAGCTCAAACTGACATAGTTGAAACTACACGATAATAGAAGCAAAAAAGTCTCAGTACACATGGGTCTGCAAACGAGCCGTTTTCGAGATAATCGCGAATGTATGATTACAAGCCGCCAGTTACTTCATTGTTTGTAAACGTCGTCCTAGTTGGTAAAATGCTAATAATGTGTGCGAATGTGTCGGAAATGTTCTGTTTGATTGCAACGCCACCTCTCGGAAATGTTCTGTTTTGTAAACAAAGAGCAAACCTTGATCCGCGCAAGAAGTAAAGCACTCGGTGTTTACAAAATGCAATCAATGACGGCTTGTAATCACACATTCGCACACATTATTAGCATTTTACCTACTAGGACGACGTTTACAAACCGATTATCTCGAAAACGGCTCGTTTGCAGACCCATGTTTACTGAGACTTTTTTGCTTCTATTATCGTGTACTTTCACCTGTGTCAGTTTGCGTTATTACTTATGAGCCACCCTGTATTTTGAAATGAGCTTTGATTTGAAATTAATGGCGGGACACTCACAACGAACACCCATGCTCACAGCTGGATTCGAACCCGGAACCTCTGGCTATTAATAAAGGAAAAAGCAAGTATAAAGCTCTCCCCTGTGCATCACGCCATGCCATGAAGGCGTATGGCGGATATAAAAATTGGGCTCTGCACATTCTCGACTCTAGTCATATTTGAGTTGGTGAGATAAGCGCTACGCTACAACTATCATTACCTCGGTTTTCTCACCATGTATAGTCACTGACACTTCTGGGATGTAACAATCTTATTGACTCTCAATGGTATCGTTACAACCCAGAAGTGTCCGTGACTGTACATAGTGTTGAGATACTGGTTTGAACTTCACGAACCTTCATCTACCCTCGGGCATGGAATAGGATGTACACGTTGTAGGTTGTTATGGAAAGATCTGCGAATCAAGTAAAGATTGAAGAAGCTATTGAAAGTGTTTCCAAACAGTGCTCTGGCTTTTATCAACCTATCCTCCATACGATTAATCTTCCTAGTTTCCATTCTCCACAACATCTGGTTCTTATCTATCTTCCCTTGAGCATATTTTCCGCACAATGCCGCTGTAAACAGGAAGTTTCTTCAAGAATGAAAATCTCTCCTTTGCAACTTCCAGCAAAACTTCTTCATCTCGCCACATAGAGCGAGTGTAGAGGCAACTCGACATTGTTAAACTTGGAACTTATCGATTGCTAGTACGGGGTCACTTTAATTTGTTTTGTGTTCGGTAGGTGACAGCACCTTAGCCTCTCTGTTCCGTATGTCCTGTGATGGATGGCTTCCCCTTATTGTCCCTGCGTCGGTGTGCCACAAGCGATGGAGGAAAGTAAATGCCACGCTTACTGATAGATGGCAGCACAATCTGCTCTAATTTAGAAGGGCGTTTCTTCTCATTGCGGACGTTTGAGGTGGTGAAATCTAGTTACATTTTTCGGAGAAAAATGAAAAATCTAGAGTTAGATGATTCATAAATGTTATGATCAATTTCAGGCGATATATGCACGTATTACAGTCCACATCTTGGTAATTGAGTATTACGTACCTTCTACTTATTCTACAAGTCCTACATTCAAGTTGCTCATTTCGATTTCCCATTATCTGTCTTGCAGAGGTGTAATGGGATGTCGCAATGATCCGTTAGTTTTTAAGGCAACCTGGGTAAGAGCATTGGTAGGCGGCCACCACTTATTGTGGCGGCTGTTTTGTTCTTGGATCTTACTCATGTCGTCTTGTTGAGAGACTCGCGGTGAGATGTCGTGGTGTGTCTGGGGGTAGAGGTGGTGTCTCCATTGCGATAAGAAACCTGTCTAATCTTCTTGAGTCTGGAATATTTCCACATCCTAATTATACAAGTTACATTGCAGGAAAACGCCTCTCTGTTGGTACTGTAAATTTTAACCGAAAAATACTTCTTTTTTTAATTGTGAGTGCAAATCGTGCTTTACAACTTTAAAACCCCACTAGTCATCTAACCCCAGCTTGTTGGGGTAAGATAGCGAAATGGAAAGAGTTTTCTGGTGTTACATATTAAACTTCTATTTTTCAATTTTATGCTCAAAACCATATATTTTACAGGTGTGGTAACTGGAAAATATGTTCTCATTTAGTGTTTGCCAGTGTCTATTCAAAACCAAACTGGTACCTTCCTCCAAGTTACTAAACTGGCCAGTAGCTTATGTTTGAATTCGAGTTTGAGTTCGTGCTTTTAGTTTATGCACAGATCGGCTAATCGGTATTGGACCTACAGTCTATAGTGATATCCGAACCACAACGCGTGTCCACCGAGTTCCGAACCAGGAACCCCTTGATTACAAGGCGACGCATTACCATTACGCCATCGTGGAGGTCCAGCTTATGTTTCGGGAGCAGTAAATTGTTTACCTTCTGATTTGTTTTCCTCAACGGGTTGCCAGGTAGCTGGTTGAGTCTGCTCGAATAAAGGTTTCATAACGGTAGGAAACACCTTGTGTAGCAGCTGAGGTATTGAACTTTGTAATGCATTTATCCGAGATGGGTGTTATTGTTGTTCAATAACGTGATGTAGTGTCCAAAGTCCTGATAATGTGACCATCCATTGTGCCTTGGGTAATCACATTTCTCTAATCATTATTCATCTTCATCGTTGCTTTTAACTTAAAGAGGCATTATACCCCTTTTCTGGTTACACCAGAACCCAGCAGTGGATACATCTTCAGCAAACGGATTTCTCGGTGCATCTCGTCGAAAGAGCTTCGAGAGTTCTTGAAGTTTTCACCGGCGCGAAAGAGTTTCCATCTCTTCAAATCTTCCGAGTCGGTGCTCCGGTGAACTCGGCGGAAGAAGGAACTCAACAGAACAGAGTCAACGTTGCGAGCGGGGAAGCAAAACGAAAACGGGGGCAGTGGTTTATTCACTCCACCCCCTTTCCTCACACGGGGAGGGGAGGCATACATGGAAGGGACATTTTTCTACCTCAGCTCAACGCCATAACCCTGGATGCAGAGCGGTGAGATAAAAGGGAGACGAATCACTGGTAGAGGTACTTAAAAGAGCAATACCAGGCGACCAGGTTATGTTGCCAGCCTCCTCCTATTCTCCGTACACAGAAAGAACGGAGTAAGTATCAACATACGAGTCAATATAAAAAATGGGTAAACCATCTAGTAGGAAAGGCTAGATTTAAACAAAGAGGTTCATACTGTAACAATGTTTTATTATTTATGAAGTAATGGTGTACACGTTGTACACTTGTAACAAATAGTTATTTTAAGAGTGAAGTGTCAGAAGGACTAAGTGAGATTATATATACGATTTTATAGTGTTGTAGGATATTTTCAAAGACGTGTAGCCGGCCCCTTTGGCAGAGCGGTTAGCACATCGCACTACGACGCCAGGGGTCTCGGGTTCGAATCCTGGCCTGGCCATGGATGTTTGTGAGTGTCCACTCATCGATTTCATCATATCATCACTCATCACCATCTTCGCAAATTAGCCAAAAGTGGCACAAGAAGCGGAGTAAAATAAAGCAACTCAATCACGTAGCGGGGAGAGAGTGTGGTTTCACATTTGCCACGCACAAATAACAAAAGCCCCGTTGTCTGCATCGCGTCAAAAGAGACGAAAACTTCAAAATGATGGAAGGATTTTCCTCATCATCATCACCTGCTTGTTCCATGCAGTGCAATTGCTGCTACAAAGTGGATAGAATCCGACGGTGAGCCAATCGTAATGCATCGCCCTCCAAGGGGCAAGTCAAGTTAGATATATCGAGTATAAGCCGGTATTGGCAAATGTTTTTGAAGCAAATCATTACAACACCAGGTTCGCTGCTGTGCACTCCGACTTGGTTCTCACATGAGCGAAGCAGTTGGGATGATTATAGATTTTGTCCACTCTTACGGCGGGCGTTCTACATGCTGGCAAGGCAAGTCACCAATCAAGCGCGTTGAGAAACACAGCTGCCTGTAGTACGAGGTGCGCGAAGCACCTTCTCCCGCGACGTCTTAACTCTCGACGCCACCGCTGTTGTCTGGTTGGTCTCGGTGTATTCCCCGTTCACCACTTCCATTGCCAGCATGTAGGTCGCTCGCCGTAAGACTAGGCAAGAACTATAGCGCAAGTGCTACAGAATCGTGCAGTTAAGTTTGGTCATTCTGCTGTAGCTCGTCTAGCGGTGGCACCTCGTTCTACAATTTGCGTGCTTCTCCGCTCCTGCCTTGCCAGCATGTAGGCCGCCCACCGTAAGACTGGAGAGGAGCTATACCAGAGAATAGACCATACTGGTGAAGTCACGAGAACACGCTCGTCATATGGTGCTTCCCTGTACTATAACATTATATTTTCCATCGCAAAGATTAACTTTCGAAATATCGACAGCCGTTATGAAACAAAAATTATGATGTGTATCGTACATCAATGTAAAGATGAAAAGATTTCGGAGAATACGTCGATATATATTACACATATCTTGAAGATGATATGGTAATGAATAACTGGATTATGGAAATATGTAGATACAGGTCCTACCAAAAGTTTAAGGACACATGCATATTTCATGAACATGCTTCCTGTGCGCAAACGTCTTGTCTCAGGCATACGATTTTTTACAGGGAACTTGTACTTGTGAAGAGGAACATTTGCTGACATTTTCATAAAAGTATCAATCTTTGTTTTGAAGTTATTAATTTGTTTTGTTTTACATAATTGGAAAGAAAATAGCTATTTTTTATGTTTGAGGAGATGTGTACAGTACACTATGCGGATGACATGATTTTTGTTATGGAGAAACACAGATACCTATAGAATATTTAAAATTGTAATGGAGCAACAGAATGTGTTTCCATTAAAAAAAAATTCCCCAGTTTTATAACGAGAAATAGACCCGCAGAAATTGGCCATAAAACAAACAGGCTTTGACCTTGGCTGGACTGGAGACCTTTCAAGCTACAGAGATCGCTTATGTGTCACGTTGTAGTGTGAATACCGTACTACAGAGTGCAGAACTGTATTGGTTTAGGAAGAACATTCTCCTCGCTGCATTTCTCAATCGGTTCGAGGGTTTGCTGGTGTCTGGTTGCGCAAAACATATGGAACGAGGAAAGCAAGTGGCAGATAATAGCATTCATAAGTGCGGTAAGTGTTATAGAGAGATTGCAATTCAGTTGGATGTCAGTAAAACGTGTGTGGAACAAGCAGTGAAGAAATTCAAGACGACCAGTAGCTTTGGTGACTTGGCGCTGAGCGGTAGTGAAAGTATGGTGAAAAGTATGGGAAAAAGTATGGTGAAGAGGGTGAAATTATGTTTGACATATGTGTGATACGATGCCATTACATTTTAATTGTATGTACAGGGTGAGCATAAAGTCTTTCCCTGATTATGAATATTTTCATCTCAACTTCCACGGTAGATAGGCAAATAAAACCTATGCCAATAAGTAATGCAATACATCAAGTTTTTTTTTCATTTCTTTGTTTTGTCTGATTCTTATCCTGATTCCAATATCATGGCCACCGCGTTCGCCGAACATAACCCCTCTTGACTTTTTTATGGGATTACTGTTTAGTTCACCAGTTTCTGATATGCAAACTCTTCAGACACTAATACGGGATGCTATAGAGACGGTGACGGAAGAGATGTTGGCAAAGACATGGAGAGAAATTGAGTATCGCCTAGACGTTCTAATGGCAACAAAGGGAGCACATGTCGAAGTGTACTGAAGTGTACTGATAACAAAACATTATGAGTTAAGCTACCATTTACAGCAAACTGCATATATGTATCTAGCATAGTTCTTTAACAATAAAGGTTTGTAATCAGGGAATGACTTTATGCTCACCTTGTATGTGTGTGCCAAATACAGAGTTCACAAATTTCATAGGGTGTCCTTAAACTTTTGGTAGGACCTATTCGTATGACGTATTTTTTAATGGCCATTGTACAACAAAAATGTTTATGACACATGAATATGGCGTTCAGAAAGTCTCTTGGGCAAACGATTTCACCTTCGCAGTTCGAATGTTTTTTGATATACCGGTGGAAGACATGAAGAGTCATCGCTTAAAAACACTTCGATACCTATCCTGCTAACTTCCTTACACGTTTTCTCAAATTGTATACTAAAATGTTTGTATATCATTAATTTCTTCTTTTTTATCTCAGAAAAACAAATGATCATTCTCCTTTTAGATATTAGTAACCTCAGCCTCATATTCCAATGATTGGTTGGTTGACGGACATAGTCAATTTCATTTCGTTCTGCCACTTCTGGCTAACACAAAGGCAAGTATGAGCAACGGGATTCGAACCCGGGACCTCTGGCGTCGGAACGCTCTGTGATAACCACTCCGCCACGGATATCTGCTCATATTCCAATGGTGTGCGTACAGATGGAAACTCTTTCTCGGCTGCAACCCATTGATCCGTAATCTGCAGTCCGACTCTCGTAAAAAATTCAGGAAACTGTGCCCGCATCATTTCCCGATCAATAAGCCTACCTGACGATGCTGTTACGTAAAAGGAACTCGCATTTATTTTTAGATTTTCCTGCAAGGAACACAATTTCCTGCTGATCGTGAAGTTGCCTTGCTCTTTAACGCACAGAGGAAACTTTCCCATGCAAAAAAATATGTTCTTGCATATAATATCTGATGTCGAGATACACTTGCTTTCGTCCAGCTTCCCGCTGAGATATTTCATCTCGCTCACTTTCCCCCACACTTCAACTTTTTCTCGTCTTTGACTGGGCAAAAAAGTATTATAGACTTTTTGCTTGCACTCGCCTCTCGAAATTTCCCTACCTCTTAGGAATCT
Organism: Lepisma saccharinum; assembly: GCF_977018435.1. Lineage (NCBI taxonomy): Eukaryota > Metazoa > Arthropoda > Insecta > Zygentoma > Lepismatidae > Lepisma > Lepisma saccharinum. The sequence continues at coordinate 13,225,566 of NC_139258.1, forward strand.
TTTTCACAAAGCGGAGGGATATAAAAAGAAATATAGAGGAGGGGGTTTATTTTCCACTTGCTTTCGCATCGATTGTGAACCCCCCTTCCCTACCACGTGCGAATTTCGTGAAATAAACGCTCCGCGCCTGTGCACTATGCAACCCACAATGTAGTAGATAACTGTGGGTCGCATAAGCGCCAGGAAGCAATATATTTCATTGCTCAAATAAAGTATACTCCAACCGCACCTCCTGTAATTCAAATTACGTGTCGGGAGATTTCCACATGAATTCACGAATTCATTACAAAGCATTGATGGATATATTGGTGACCGTGTGGTGACAGTTTGTGCAACAGTTCCATACATCACGTTCACTTTTGTATTTCTGATATTTACAAAGGCTGTCGCAGAGAAGGTGAGACTAATTCCTGCATAGGAAAACAGCGACCTCCATTGGCTAGCAAATGTACTAGGGTGAAAATTTGGTTCATTAGCTGCCGATTGAGACAAAATGAGCACAATAGTTCAAAAAGTCGTGACTGTGTAGCAGTTAAAAGACAAGCATGTACATGGACCCCTCCAAGAATCATTAAAATGAAACAAAAAAGTGCAAACCACAATTTTTTTATTCAGAATCAGCCATATCGAGTAGACGTACATCTTTTTCAAAATAGGCACCATTGACAGCTAAGCAAGTGTTCATACGCTCCTGCCACTTTGTGAATGTCTTTGAAAATTCGTCGTCAGGTAGCGAACTGAAGAAAACGTGCGCTGCGGTGATCACTTCTTTGTTCGTCATGAAATTACGACCACGTAAAGCGGCCTTTAAAAGTGGAAATAGCCAAAAGTCGCAGGGTGCAATGTCCGGGCTGTATGCTGGATGCGGGAAAATGTGTATAATAAAAAAGCCCGCGAGGTATGCAACCGTATTCACTAGCGTCTCGTTAATCATGGACGGTCTTTGTCTAGGATGCGCCTGATTCGCGCCCATCTTCAAACAACTTGTGCCATCGGTACTCTGTGGCTCTACTCAGTCTGTCTTGATCGGCATATGTCTGTTGAAACATTGCATATGTTTCCGCAACACTTTTCCCTAAACGCCAACAAAATTTTATGGCATGTTGCTGTTCATCTTGAATACTCATCGCGAAAAGCAATGTTATACACAAAAACCTGGAGGGGTAAACGAAACACCTTCCACGTAAATCAACACAGCTGCTCACTAACGTGGTTTCGCAACATTTGACAACTTGCTACGGAAACAGAATGAGTCATCCTACACGACATAACTAGTGCCGAAACCATAGGCAGTGTTGCCAAGCCCGGAAAAAATCTGTCTCACCTTCTCTGCGATGAACAGTTACAAGCCTAGTGGTTGATGATTGGATTATTGATGAATATAGCCGGCCCCCGTGGCGGAGTGGTTAGCACATCGCGCTACGACCCCAGGGGTCCTGGGTTCGAATCCTGGCCCGGGCATGGATGTTTGTGAGTGTCTATTCATCAATTTAATCATGTCATCACTCATTCCCATCTTCGCAAATTAGCCAAAAGTGGCACAAAAAGCGAAATAAAATAGAGTAAATCAATCAAAATCAATCAATCTTGATGAATATAACAATAGACCTTAATGTCGCATCATTGTTAGTATCAAACCGCATTCTTTCAGCTAACTTTGTCGTAATATTAAGGCGTAGTCACTTTTTGTGTGAGTGGTCCCAGTGGGAGCTGCTAAGATTTAAGTGGTGATCCAGCCACGTAAGGGGATGTCTATACTCTGTCCCGCCTATCTCTGGAGAAAGCCCGCGTATTGTGGCAGAGATGTCTGGGGAAATCAAGTGGGCAGAACGAGGTAGTACATGCTGCCGCGAAGTATGGTAACAGCAGTCGCTTTCCCCCTCCACGCAATCCCATTCTCTCTCACGTGTTTTGGTGGAGCCGTCTCGCATCACTACTTGCCCAGAAACTTGTTTTCGTTCGCCTGCTCCAGAGTTAGCTGGAACAGAGTATAGTTGGTAGGGCGTTTGACTGTCATGCGGGAGAACCGGCTTCGATTGCCGCTGTGAGTGATCCAAGGTCGAAATCTTCCAGCCTTCTCCCCGCATAAAGAGGCTCTGGGACTCACCCAGCCTCAAATCAATGTTTTTTTAAGATACATATGTCCTACATTTATTGCAGGTGAATGTACAGTCACTGTTACTTCTGGGTTGTAACAAATCTAATCATTACAATCCAGAATTGTCTGTGACTGTACAACTTACAAATAATATGAACATAGCTCTATAACAGTAATAATTTCAAGTTTGGATTCAAGTGTGAGTAGTTGGAGAGTAGATGAATGTAAAACAATAATATAATAAGTATGCTTTTAATTTCTTCTCCTAGTCGTAGTAGCACTTGGTTGGCAACACTGATTTTATGAAACATGTGAAAGTCTGCAACCTAGAGCTTCAACTTGTTCCCAAGCTCACACGAAGAGTTAACATCCTATCCTTAGACCTAATGCACTACACATTGCAGCGCCTCTGGTGGAGACAATACAAGACAATCACCCTACATGGTGCAAAGCCTAATTATACATATGCGCCTCTGAAACACTGCGGCAGTCGGCATTCAAAGGATGAAGATAATGGAACAGAGCTGGATTAGAGGACAAGGCGTATTGTTTATAGAAGAAAAGAGCTAAATTCTGTCCGGAAACCGGATGCTGTTTTGACATCTCTTTAGCGTAACTTCCGGTTTACTTTCGTCTCTTGTTCTCTATTCTTGTAATCAGGAAGTGGTGCAGAAGTTCGGTTTCAAACAATGAATGTAATCCCGCGGAAATGGACACTTTGTGCTAAGAACACTGTAAGGTTAGAAAGTCTCAGACCCTGACACGTACTCGGTGGGTTACGTATTCAAACCTGACCAAATCAAAACGTGTCGACACGGACTTCAATTACCTATTCTCAACCCTCGAAATGAACATGAACTTTACAATAACATAGGAGTGAAATCGGCGTCCTCTGAGATGCTTCCTCAAAGGAGCAAATAGATGCTAAGCTCTCGTAGCAAGGTCCGGGTTGTATGGTGGATGTTGGAGCACATGACACTCAAAACCCACCAGGATGATATCACTTGTATTGTGAGCGTGGAGTCGCGATGTCATGAAGCAGAACGACTCCTGTGGCCAGACGTCCGAGCCTGTTATTCCGAATCGCTGTTCATAGGCGCAGCAGTGACTGGAATGTGTTGTACAGCCCGAAGCAAGGGTTTGGCTTCCACAACAGGGCCCCGAGTTCTACGAAACAGCCATCAAAAACCTCGTGTAGCGCTGGGATAAACGCCTGAACTAGGGAAAAGACTATGTTGAGAAGTAGTGCATAAAGTATCCATTCATGTGAATCAGTTTCTATTCGCCTAATAAATACCTACTGGAATTTACAGGCTATGTATTGTTTTCTCTCGTATATGGACCAATTGAGCTCTCATTTCATTCATGTTACAACATTTTCAGTCCCTGTTTATGTCACAGTAGCACGTGAAAAGAAAAGGAAGGAGGTTTGCCTCGAGGGAGAGAAAAGGCGTTGGGCTTAACATTGGATTGGCCAAACACTGAGCCTTCCACTGTGAACAAGCGAGGTTCTTGGGAACCTCTCGCGATGAGCGGGGCTCCACTATGCTTTTCCCCATTCAACTCCATGGTTTTGAATTACCAGAAACTTGTCCCCGCGAGTTTCTGGCGATGTGCTTCACTGTGTTTTTACCTTAAGGGCAGGAGGAACAGTTTGTGTCCAACCAGACGAGAGAACCCTAAACTTATCCTCCCCCATCGAATGAAAGGAATCTGCGCATTACGATTGTAGGAGGGGGGGGGAGAAAACTTGCTCTCTTGGGAATACAAAACTTTCGATGGCGTAGAAAAACACATTAACGGATAGAGGACACGTGAAAGATTTTATTTTTCTTCGGAAAAGTCTAAACCCCGATTTTATTAACCGTAACTTGAAGTTGAAGTCGTTGGTTCTTTTTCTCTCCATAAGGAATGCATGGGAATCGGATAATTCTCATTTATCATATTTTTCAAACATCGTTTCCAGCTTAATGATCAACTTGGAAAACAGCTTCCACTTGAAACTAAGGGAGAAATTCATACTCTTGTATATTCGTGTTTCTTTTCAGTAGGAGTGCCCATTCCGACGATATTGAAACAAATACACAACTGGTGCGAAACTGCCACTCTTCGCCTTAAGCAAATACAGTATGATTCAAAATTCTCTTGACATTTTCCTCATATTGCTAACGAATGGTGTTCAGAATGGAAAAGACACTGTTGTTAACCAGCAAGATGGTGCACCACCCCATTTCGCCAGAATCGTTGCTGACACTTTCCCCGAAAGGAGGATTGGCCGTGGCTAAGACTTTGGGCGGGTTGCTCTCCAGACCTAAATCCCCTAGGCTTTTCTGTCTGGGATTTAATTAAGTCTAGAGTGTACCAAGCAAAGGTCAACACAACTGACACAGCGACAGGGGAGATTACGCCATCTATACTGGAGCATGTGTTCCGGTCTACGAAAGAGAGGTGGGTGCTATTCCTAGACTTACAGGGCCACCACATTGAAATGTACCGAGTTTGTCTTCTATTATAGACTACTTCTCAGCAATACTATCAATTTTGTCAATAAAATGCATTTTGATTATGTCAAGAGACCTTTGAATCACCCTGTAGTTTGGTATAATAAAATCTAGTGTGTGTAAAACAATAGGAGGAGAAAATACCATCTTAAGAGCCGCTACGTCATTAGTAAACCTACAGACCAATCGCTGAAGGACCCGAATCTATACGTGGATCCTTGTGGACATAGTTCGCAGACGTAAAACCCAGCTCCGGATACAACCCAACCGCTATTTAACCAAAGCAGGAAATGAACCACTGTCCCTTATAATTGATTTCCATTCCCTCCCGTGGCCTCAGCGGTCTCTGTGTGAACTGATCGTGTAATGTGATCATCAGATTCCCTTGTAATCCGATTTCCCATCCCTTTTCATTTTGCATCCCCCGTTCCTGTTTTTCCTACTTAGTACCTAAGAGGGAATCCAATGATATGGATGCAGGTTCCCTTTTGATTCAGTGTGAAAAATCCACTGAAAAAATAATTAGATTTCAAGGAACACGTACAGTCACCAGCAATAAAGGTTGGACACGCAGATCCTTGCTTGGCGTTGTGCGTGTTGCCCAACTATACGGCGAACAACGAGCTTCCTGTCCGAGTTATGCAACCCACAAAACACCTTGTAGAGAAGCGTTTCTTTCAGGATGTCTGTATCCCATGTTTTGTATTGCCGGTGAGTGTACAGCTTGAGAGGGGCAAAAAGAAGTTTGGTTTGGAAGATGAGGATGGAGTGATGATATTATATTAATGAAGGGACACTCACATTAGTCCATACCGGGTTTTCGAAACCAACCAAAGCCATTCGCGTCGTAGTGCGTTGCGCTAACCACTCCGCCACGGAGGAGAGCAAGAAGTTTGACAATGTATCTATGCTCCAATAAGCTAATCGGCACTGAACCTGCCCTATTTAATTCAGGCCTTCGTCCTGCAATAAATAGCACAATATACGAGTTATAACACCATTAAGCCTTGTTTCCACGATATAAAAAAACCTCAATATGCTGACCAAGGCAGAAATTTATTTTATTATAAAACATAAACTAAACGTAACGTTTCAACCTTCTAGCAAGGTCTTCTTCAGACTCTGCACCAAGTACAAATGTAACAAGGTACAAAACAGCACGAGATATATATACACAAAAAACAAGCCACCTGCTAGAATGTTCCAGAACAACTTTCTAATAGTCTGGAGGGAAGTATTTTTATGTATATATATCGTCCTGTTTTTGTACCTTGTTACATTTGTACTTGGTGCAAAGTCTGAAGAAGACCTTGCTAGAAGGTTGAAACGTTACGTTTAGTTTATGTTTTATAATAAAATAAATTTCTGCCTTGGTCAGCATATTGAGTTTCTTAATATACGATTACATACAAAAGCTTGATTTTAGAATACCTTTCAGTTTTGGAGGATAAATTGCAAGAATACGTTCATGTCCTCAATATGAATGCACGTGGCTGGGTATACGCTAGTTGAAGTTGCTGAATAGGCATTGGACAATGCTAGGATTGCTTACAATTCCGAGGACTTCAAACCAAGTCACTGGTTACGATGACTGTCAAGATATAAAAATGTAAAGAAGAGAACATGTTTCAACCAAAATTTATCCTCTTCCTGACATATACAGAGTGCCCACAAAGGTACCTTCCGAGATTTTCAAGATAGAGAAATAGAGCTTGTGCCAAAGTGTGAGAGAAACCACCAAGTATTTTGGGCAATCTTTAGTTGCACGAAGCACATCTAAGCGACCACTGACCATATCTTTGGGCAGATTCCTCTGATGGTATTGACGTAAAGACAGCATCTATCCTGTTCTTCAATGTGCCGATATGTGGCGTGTGGGTCTGCAAACCAGGACAATCTGCACCTTGTACGCATTGAAGAGCAAACTGATGTTTTTGGACTTCGATCTAAACGCCCACGAGTTGCTGTTTTAAGTCCACTTTATACACAGTATGGCTAATCGGGACTGGACCTACAGTTTAAAGTGGGATCCGAACCACTTGTGCCTCCACCGGGTATCGAACCCGGGACCCCTTGATTACAAGGCGACGATGCTACCACTGCGCCATCGGGGAGGCCCTAAACGCCCACGAAAACGCTCTGTGCTTTCTTCCGATGTCGATCTTCGGTCCTTTCGTCAAAGATCACACACACGCTCTATTTTCTTGAACTTCTCGTGCCAGAACTTTATACTCTTGGCCAGTGTTTGGAAGTAACTAGTTACAAGTAACAGTTACTTTTTCTAGTAACTGTAACTAATTACTTTTAAAAGTAAGTAACGGAGTTATTTTTCCAATAGAAGTAACGTTTCAACAATTACTTTTACAGTTACTTTACGACACTTAAATTGCTATAACCTGTCCCAGCTAACTGTAGACCAAGGCCGCGCATAGCGTTAGAGAAGCGAGGTAAATCCATTGGCCAAAGCAAAGCAGCAGACACTGACGGGAAAGCTGATAACTTCAGTCGCTTTCCTCAACAATTCCGTTCCTCTCAAGTGTTTATTGGTGGAGCTGTCTCACGTCACTACTTGTTTTCGTTTCCCTGCTCCACAGTTAGCTGGTACGGAGTATATGTAAATTATTGGCGATTTGAGCCGGAGCTCAGTTTCTGCGGCTATACAAAAGTCCATCCTTTGTTACATTAATTCTTGCAAACAGAAGATGTTGAAGAAAAGATAAAGTTGTTCCTGTCGGTGGACAGTCGTTTTCATGGTGACAGGTTTATCCCATGCTTGATCTTTCGTTTGCTGGTCCTCAATTCCAAAGCGATATGCATATCTCGGAAAAGGGGTGGATTTCCCTGAAGCGGGAAGATAAGCTCCTAGGAGGAGAGTTCGTTCCTCTTCCTGACAGTTTACCATTGTCAGGCGTGTGCTGTGAAGTGTCTCTTGTTTCTGCAGCTTGTTTCTCTATCGCCTTATTACTGCCCCCTTGTTCCAGCATCCGATAGCTTTCTTTGCTAGAATACCAGATTAAAATGAAAAGGATACTGAAATATTTCAGTGTTTTCACGAAAGACGATACTGTTACTATGAACGAAACTGAAGGAAGACGAGAGCTAGCAATTGCGCATATGAATAGAAAACAATGTAATTGTTTCTATGTGATTTAATTTATCTCATATCTTGATAATTTAAAAATGGAAGTAAATATATTTCCAGTTACAATTTGCTTATTTACGATTATTCAGCATCTCTGGAAATTTTGAGAAAATAAAATATATTGTTAACTGCTATTCGTTTTAGATGAAAAAAATTCCTCAAATGACAGACGTAACAGATTTTTACTCTGGGTGCAATAATAATAATAATAAACACCATTGTTATTGACACAACAGTGAATTAACAATACTCATGTGGCAAAGCAACGAATCAGGACGACCCTACCCATCATTGTCGCTTGTTTATGTAATCGTCTCAGTGAGAACTGAAGGGGTAAGTTTAAAATGGCATTCTCAACTTCATTTATAACTCACAATTATATACCACTACATTATCATTTTTATAATTTTCTGGTTCACAAGCACTAGAAATTGCACAACAAATCTCCAAATTGTTTGCAAAAAAATATCAAACATAAAGTAACTGTAAAAATATTACTTTTTGAAATGAATAACTGTAACTCTGTTACTTTCTTAATTATGTAACTGTAAATAGTTTCCTTTTAAAAGTAACTTTTCGAACACTGCTCTTGGCATTTGTATTCATGTCCTGATATTATTACAATAATTAAATCAAGAAGACTTAGGTGAGCAGGCCATGTGGCACGAATGGGAGAGGAAAGAGGAGTTTACAGGATTCTTGTTGGAAAACCTGATGGTAAGAGACCTGTAGGAAGGTCAAGACGAAGATGGGGGGACAACGTTGAGATAGACCTGAAGGAAACTGGTAGGGATGGAAATCAGTATATAGATCTTGCTCAACGTAGGGACAGATGGAAGGCCTGTGTTGCTGCAGCCATGAACCTTCGGGTTTAAGAAGGCTAGAGAGAGAGTTAGTTTAGCTCTTGGCATCAGGTGGTGACCTTTCGTACTTTTTGTGAACGAGCAATGGCGAATGTGTCTCGAGATATGACAGCTCACATTTCACGATCTCTAGATTTTAAAAGTTTCTTGGAACACAGAAGACAGCTAGGAACAGACTTGTGTTGCTGCAGCCATGAACCTTCGGGTTAAATTATGCTAGAGTGTTAGTTTGGAACACATTTTCAGTTTCACCAACAGCACATCAATGGGCCTAAACCCAAAACTTGACGAGTTTTCCCACACTTCGACATAAATTTTACTCCTCCAACTTGAAACTCCAGAAGATACAAAGGTGGACACCCTATATATGTATCATCTTCTTCATACTTGTAATTCAAAATAATGATCGCTTGGGCGAAGTGAACCTAGCCCTTTAAGCCAAACCCTTCAAACGCCCTTTAGGGTGTGTAACGACGAACTCGTCTATCTGGAGGGCTAAGTGGGGGGCGAGAAAACCCTTGCGGGCGGTCGTTAGCATTCAAAAGTAGGCTTCCCCCAAGCCTTAACCACGCCTTCCAATCAGACGTAACGGCTTCTCAAGGCTCCCGTCGCGAGAGATGAATAAAATGTAATTGATCAGGTTCCCCATTCTCCACGTCTTCTCCATCGATAATCACGCCATTGTTCCCGATTTCCGGCGACCGGAAATCCCTCTTTTTCTCCCGGAAAGATTCCATTGATGAGCTCACAGATTAGCTCTTGCTTGCCGGAAGTCCGGTGCGCGATGACGTCACGAGGAGAGAATGGTATCAATTGAGCTGCATAGCACTTTTGAAGCTACCTTTTAAACTGTACTCAACCGATTTTTATCAATGATTGTATTTCAGTTCTCCAATAAGCGAAACAAAAGTTCTGTTCGTCAGCATCTCAGAAGTTATACAGAGTAACCAAGAGTTTTTTATTTCGATTTTTGCTATTTAGCGCCAGTTTTCTGCCACTATGGCTGAACAAGAACGGAGAGACAAAAAGAAAGATATAATAAGAGAATGGAAAGGTTGATAAATGAAGAGGAAGGAAAGTGAAAGAACATAAACGAAAGAAAGATAAATGGAAGCGTGGAGAAAGTATAGGAAAAGAATGGGGAAGGGAAGTAAGAAGATAGGAAAAGAAAGAACTAAATAGGATAATGGGTTAAGGAAAGGGAAAGGAGCGAAAGAGAAGAGATAAGGAAAGGAAGGAGAAAAGAAGAGAAGAGGAAGTAGTGAAAGAAGGGATAGGAAGAGAAAAGAGAAGGAGAACGTAGAGAAGAAAAAAGGTAAAGTAAGATATGGAAAAAGTTGAGAAATGAAGATAAACCTAAAAGAGGATAAAGGAAAGGAAAAAGAAAGAGAAGAGAAAACGAAAGATAATAGAGAACGAAATTGGAGAAGGGGAAAAAGAGAGGAGAATATGCCTGAGGTTGCGATTTTTGTATTTGTAATGCATCTCTCGTTAAAACAGGTAGCATTCATAAACGCATGTTTTATTTGAAACGCCCTGTGCCATGAGCAATGGTTTGATATGAAACTCGCGAGGATAAGAGATACTATGATGAAATTGGTAAATTTACGCTCACAAAGAACAACAATGCCCAGTCCGGGAATCGAACCCTTGAGCCATGGCATAGTAGCGTATGGTGCTAACCACTCATCACAGAGGTCGGCAAAGATCTACTAAGAATAAATCTGGTGAACTGATAGAATTATGAAACAAAAGATAAAACTACTTACTGCTAATTTCAACGTGCAACGAAACGCACTTAGGAGAACAGGGTTTGGGAGGTAAGGACCATGTAGGTGATTAGCACCATGCTCCAGCCGCCTTTATACACAAGGGTTACCCCTGCAATACTAATTTATTAGAAGGTGAGTAAACTCCAGACCGCTCCACGCATGGACAGTCAGGAAAGTTCCCAGCTGAGATCGCGAATTCTGTGAATCGAACCCGGTCCCCTGCGTGACAGTCAGACGCCTATACCACCGTAGACCTTGAGAGAGCGGACAGAACTGGAAGCGTAATGTCTTGCATTAAACTTTATACACTCCAAAGCTTTCTGATTGGCCAGTCTGTTCGAAATTTGTGCTAACAATAATCAATCAATAAACATTGCTGAAACAATTCACCATATCCTTTTTCTGTTACTCCCTATCATGGAAATGGATATTTATGTAAATTCGACAAGATTTCTCAATGTGAAAATCTTGCATTTAGTGCAGGCAAATATATCTTTGCTGAAACAGAAAATATGAATCAGCAAAGGGATATTTCTTCACTAACAATGAAAAGAATCATTGCAATTATAAAATAGTATTGACTTTATATACAGGGTGGTCCTCTGGGAAACTGTGAAATTGTAAATGGAAACCCCCATTTTGTATTGTAGAATCGGAAAGAGGACTTCATTCCGAGTCCAACGAGCTATTAACCATCCTCCTAGCTCAATTAGGAACAGAGATATGGCGATTTTAAGTAAGCACGTAAAAAAATAAGTTATTTAAATATGTAGCCTTATTACTTGAATACACTGGATTATGTGGAATAAGGGCGAAACCCTCATCGGTAATTTTAGGTGAAATGAATAATTTAGCGTCACTCTAATCTCACTATTCCGTATACCAAGGCTAGTGGTATCTGAAATATCAAAGGTTGACTCGACGGATTTCAAATTCCATCAGCACTGCTCGACCAATTAGAAAGGATTACCCACACTCACATCTGCACATCAATGGGAGACTGCAGATGCACGCAGGGAGAACATCAAACAAAGCCAGTATCTAATAATGGGAAGCTGCAAGAAATAGAGATGTTGCAGAGGACAAGGGAATCCGAGAAATGCAAATAAATTAATAACAGAGACTGAATCAGTATCACTACACGTCAAGGCAAGAAAGGCAGGAAAAGGATGAATCAATCAAAAAAGAGTTAGAGGAATAAATAAATGAAAGACAAATTGAAATAAAATAATAGTTTTGAGGTTTTTATAGGGTTTTTGTTTTAAGACACTTTATGCACAGAAAGGCTAATGGGGACTAGACCTACAGTTTATAGAAAAGGGAAGGAAGGGGTGAGATAAAACAAAGTGAAGAGACAAGACAAGGAAGAAGAAAAGAACTAAAAGGGAAAGAATGGAATAGAAAAGAACTAGAGAAGAAAGATGTGAATGAAGGAAAAACAAAAGTAAGTTATACAAACAAGGAAATAGAAAGCAAGAGAGTAGAGAAGTTGGGAGAATAGAAAAGAATTCTGCCGAATAGGAGAGAGAAAGGAAGGGAAAAAATATAAAAGACAAGAAGGAAAGAGAATGAACTGCAAAAGTATGAAGAAGATAAAGAGAAGAATTATGTAAGGAAAAATGAAAGTAGGAAGATTGGAAGAACAAAAAATAAGATAGATATAAAAAATGAAAAGATAGAAGAGAACAAACAACAAGAAATGAGAAGATAGAGTAAAATTCGGTACATGATAAACTAGAAGAGCATTATATGAAACAAATCCCAAGGTAGAGAATCTGAAAGCATCAGAATCAGCACATTGTTACTACAGGCCAAATGTTTCAGTAATGACCGCCTGCTACGAACGTCATGTAAAGCGGCAATTTTCTGGATCCCGGACGAACACAGGAAACAGGAAATTACGTTATAGGCCGTCATTAAAAGTGCTACTTCACGACTAATTGCGTTACTCTCTGCACGCGTCATAGTCTGTTTCATGTGAAAGGTCGCTCTATTGACGTATGTAAACCTTGAAACGTTTCCTCCAGGGGAAAAATTATTGCTTATATCTTAGGTATGTTTAGTAATGAAGTAGAATCATGTTTTGAATATTCTTCATGACGTACAATTAAGATTTAATAGAGTGGTTGTCGAAACGTGCCACAAATTGGAATCCTGACTATGGGAAGGGGAGAGGAGAACAAAACAGAAGAAATGGAAAAAAGGGAATGAGAAGAAATGGAAAAAAGAAGAGCAGAGAGAGGAAAAGAGACAATGAAGTTGTTTAAAAGAAGAGAAAGGAAAAGCAACGTAAGAGATGAGAAAAGTGAAGGGAAGAGAAAGAAAAAGGAGGAAGTAGTGAAAGAGAAGGGATGTTAAAAGGTAGATAAAGAAGAAAATATTAAATAGGAAAGGAAATGGGGAAGGGAAGGAAAGAGAAGAGAAAATAAATTAAAATAAAGAAATAAATGGGTTAAGAGAAGAGAAAGGGAAAGGAGCATAAGGGAAAATATAAGGAAAGAGAAAAGAAGAGATGGAAGGAGATTAAGTAGTGAAGAAAAGGGGTTGGAAAATAAGAGAAAGGATTGGGAAATCAGCAAGTAAGAAAGGAAAATATAAGGAGAGATAAAAATGAGACACCTAAATGGAAGCGAAGAGAAAAGAAGAGAAAGGAAAGGAAAAAGAATTGGGAATGAAAGGATAGAGAAAGGAAAATGAGAGGTGGGAAAAATAAGCAAAAGGAAGGAACGAGATTGGAGAAGTGGCAATAGAAAATTGGAAAAGACGGAATAGAAACAGCAGAGAAAAGGGGAGATCATGTCTAAGGTTACGATTCGTATTCGTAATGCTTCTCTCGTTAAAACAGGTAGCATTTATAAACGCATCCACAATAGCACTGAGCAGAGCTTTGATATGAAACTCGTCTGTGCAATGTTCTGGGTATTTGACCAGTGAGTTAGTAACTTCCTCTGGTAGAGCATTCCCATGTTAATTAGTGTTTCACGTGGTAAATCCATGTTTTTGTGTAATTTGTGGTTCACCAAGGTTATAAGGGCGTGTGTTGTCTACCTGGTTACGGCATTTGGTTTGCACTCAACTTATATATCTGAGAGCCATTAACCCTTGAGTAAAGTCTCATGCGTTGGTTGATGAGATGAAAATTTTGCTCTACCTTAGTCGACTCCCGTGGTTGAAAGGGTCAAAAGCAGTGATGTGCATCTACACGTAAACAACCATAGTCTACATTCTACACGTATACTATTTTATACACGTAGATGACGTAATCTAGGTAAACAACATGGCGAAAGGTAATAACTTAGCAAAGGACGCCGTGGAATTAAAATAAAATTATACTGCGTGTCAGTTGCTGACGTGTGAAGAGAACTTTTCATACTCTTTCTTCCAAATTTGAACAATTTCTCACCTAGGAAAAAACCTAATATAGGAAATATTCTAGTGTTTTTGTGGGGAAAAGACCATTCTTGCCTCACGACTGCCATCTGTTGTTGTTTTTTTCATACTATTTATCTTCTTCCATAGATAGAAGAGAAGAGAAATTTGTTGTAAATAGGATTCTTTTTATTTCGTTAGGAACCGATATAGTTGAAAATGTTACTTTCCTTTCATGAAACCCTTGAAAATTAATTTTAATGCACTTTAGATTGTCTACGTAGTCTATGTAAACTACAACCCAATGTAATCTACGCGTAGATTACGTGTAGACAACGGACGTAGACGTAAACTTATAGTCTACGGCACATCACTGGTCAAGAGTGAAGTGTGTCCAGGTGTACGAGGTCTGTTAGAAAAGTAATGAGACTGGCAACACTGTGCACGAACCGGCCACGCTGCTGCCTCCACCTTCACACAGCAGATAGGTTAACGCTTGCCGTTCACTCAGTACAAGTTTCAACTTGCTACAGTTGCTACACAATTGTTGAGAGCGTCTGAAGTGAAGTTGTGTTTCTGAGGTGCTTTACGAGAATGGACTGGCAAAGGTTTAAACAACGTTGTGCCATCAAAGCTTGGTGAATCCACTAATGTGACTTATGAAAAGTTGCAAAGTGCTTATGGAGAACATGCACTATCCAGGGTCATGGCCGTAGGGAGAAAAAAAATTCTGGGCGTTCATTCATAATTGTTCCCATGGGCGTTGCCAGCAATTTGAATAATAGAAATAATAACAATAATTATACAATAACAATTAACATTTCATAATAATAATAATAATTATTATTATATCCTTGAGGGATAATCCATCACAAAGTTTTTTTGTTTTTCTCTTGTTTCATACAGTGTGTACTGAAGTGCACAATTATTATACTTCGTTATTAAATTTTGGATATCTTCAAGAAAAAGGTTTAAAATTTAGATGGAAATTTTAGTCATAAAGTTTTTGTTAAAACTTAATTTTTGAAATTTTGATAAGTGTGGAACCAGTTATTCTTTTTAAAAACTTAGCCTGGTGCATCAATCTACGAAACTGGAGATTCTAGGTTTGAACTCTTATCAAGGGGGATTTTCAACTTTATCGGACAGGGAATTTAAAAGTTGGAAAGGGAATTTTGGGACAATCATAAGGGGATTTTCAGTCTATATTCCTTGTGACGCAGGAACACCTCTGGAAAGAGGACAGCAAAAGTGAAAATTGAGGAGTCGCGGGTGGACTACGATTCCGAGAATAAATCCTGTTTCACTCAAGTTTCAGAATTGCAAATGTATGAAAATTCTAGCTCGATCGTTTCAACATTGTCTGCTTGTATTTTTGTGATGCTTCGAAAAAAATTTGAAAATGAGTTACGGATTTTGGTTTCTGAACTTCCATTTATCCAAGATGTCAGAAGTTTCGGGGGCGGTTTGAATGCTAGAAACCCCCCCCCCCTCTA
The DNA here is from genome assembly GCF_977018435.1 of Lepisma saccharinum. NCBI lineage: Eukaryota > Metazoa > Arthropoda > Insecta > Zygentoma > Lepismatidae > Lepisma > Lepisma saccharinum. The sequence continues at coordinate 13,240,807 of NC_139258.1, forward strand.
AATATGGCCATGCCCAGGGCTCAAGTGTTCAGACGGCACAAGTCCTTTTTAGAAGGCCGAGAACAAGTGGAAGACGAACCTCGTGCGGGAAGACCTTCAACCTCAAAAACGGATGACAATGTGGCAAGAGTGAGGTCTCTTGTGAGGTCAGATCGTCGATTGACGGTGAGAATGATCAGTAGTGAGTTAAATTTGAACGTGTTTACCGTCCTTCAAATTTTAACACAAGATTTGGACTTGAGAAAAGTGTGCGCGAAGATTGTTCCAATGCACCATGTCACAGGGCAGTCTCCATCAATGACTTTTTGGCCAAAAAAAAAGCATTCCTGTGGTTCCTCAGCCCCCCTATTCGCCTGATCTTAGTCCTTGTGACTTTTCTATTCCCCTTGCTCAAAAACCACTTGAAAGGATGCCATTTTGATACTTTGGATAATATCCAGAAGAGCATAACCACGAGCTGAAAGGTATTCCAGCAGAAGCCTTCCAGCACTGCTACGAACAATGGAAACAACACCTCCATCGCAGTCTTATTACTTTTCTAACATACCTCGTATGCTCTCTCCAAGGTGTGGTATGTAGCAAAGATCAATTGGAGGTCCCCATTGATGTTACAAGACTACCAGACCGATTATGGTATTTTAAGAATATGTACCATAGTGGACATCAGTTACGCCCTAATACAATCTCCTATCCTTCTAACGCCAGAGACGTCGAAAATATGAGGAGGTATCAAAAGGTTTTGCCTGTTGAGGTATAATTTGTATAATAATGGAACGATTGAAACAATGAACATACATATAGTTTGCCTGTAGGATCCTCTACTCAGAGTTACCCTTACACACAGTTGCAATCACGTTCGATGCATTTGTACCAGCGTTTTATCCAGCTCTGAAAACCAGTTTGGAAAAATTCCACAGAACACTCTCTCCCCCACCGTTTAGAGCTGTTTTAACCTCCTGTAGGTCATCGAATCTCATGCCACGAAGCACAGACTTTATGGTATTCCAAACTCTCATTCATTGCATGTGCTTACCCATAGGACATGTGCACTGCGTCAGAAATTCCCTGGATGGTGATGCGTCTATCCTCTCGAATTAGCTCATCATCCCTGTGGCGGTTGTCGTCGGTCAACGACGTTGATGGCCTGCCACTCCTTGTCATGTCCAAACTTTCGGTTTCTCCCACTTTGAACTTAACTACTTAAGTCTGAGCTAAGTCTGAGCTAAGTCTGTGCTTCTGAGTAGAGGACACTACAGGCAAACTATATGTAACAGTTGGGCTGAAAAGTTCGTAGGCTAACATAGTAAAAAATATTTTTTGAAAGTCTCAGCTATCTCGATCAACCTCACTTTACGATCATTTAAAATTATTTTGTGGACTTTTTTGATGTTTTCGTCGGTAACAGCCTCTTTGGGGCGTCCACTGCGTGCATCGTCTTCGATGCTCATTTCGCCTCGTTTAAATTTAGCAAACCACTTCTCAACGGTTGATTTTCCTGGTGCAGAGTCCGAATAATGTTTATCAAGCCAAGCCTTGGCTTCAACAGTATTTTTTTCGCCAAAAAGCAATGCTTTATTAACACACAAAATTCTTTTTTATCCATTTTTTCACAATAACAAAAGCTGCTTCACTCACAATGCTATATCTCACGAACCAATTATCCGGCAGCTGTGAAATTTATACACGTATCTTTTGAAGGTTAGTACTAAGTAAAAATCACATGGATTTAATTCTAGTAACGCCATCTATGAGTCAGCCTACGAACTTTTCAGCCCAACTGTTATGTTCATTGTTTCAATCTTTCCATTAAACAAATTATACCACAACAGGCAAAACTTTTTGATTCCACCTCGTATATAAAACAATGTGTACAGTATCACAAAAACAGTTTAAAATTGTAAATCGGAATCCAAGAGTCAATTGCCGAGTAGCATGGAATAATACAGGCACGCCACCTTACTTTAACAGTCAGATCAGCGTGGTATATAATTGAGGGGTCTAATGAGAGAGGGAGTTATGCCACTTTGACAATAAATGGAAATAAATTGAGTTTTCTAAAGCATTGCGTTGAGTCATAATTTGTATAACAAAGGGTAATTTTTTTCTGAACATATTGTTTGGTAAATTATTCAAAAGGAAAAATATGAATTTCAATATAAATGCCATTTATTATGAACATGTATGGTATATTGTTGTAGTATACCCATGTGGAAAAATCAATCTAGCACATCAAATAGCAAATACTTTTGCCTGAGTGTAAATCATGTTCACAGGGTTACATATGATCTACATAAAGACAACTTCATATGTCTTCGGGAGGATCTTCTGTGGATTTTAGTTTTTGGAAAACACCATGAAAAACTGGAGGAATATAAGGCATTATTGCCATGAGATCTTTTAACTTCAGGGCTGATATTAAATCTAGCACCGGTTACTGCAACACAACCTCTGCCACTCCTATTGCAGTTATAACACCATCAGTAAGTGGCATAGCTCCTTCTCTCACTCAAAATGCTGATGAGGACGTATTCAAGAACTCAGAAAATCTGCTGCAGAACAAGCGGGAGCTACGCCACATGGTTGTAGTTCACATGATAGATGACATGGTAGGAGAAGACTGAAAATGGCCAAAAATAAAATTTTCAAGATTTGTGGCATAGCTCCCTCTCTCACTAGATCCCTCAATTGTACACCAAATATTCATTACTGGAGGCAAACTTTATTATATAAAATTAGTAAATACTCCAATGTGCGCTACATGTAGTGTACCAGATAACTTAGTGCATAAGCTCTCATAAGATGGGAGAGATGCACGCACTTAATTTTATCGTTGTATCTCCATTAGTTGTGGATTGGTATCATCAAATAAGGTTATGTTTACATGTTGTTGAAAATCTTCCCGCTTGGAATATTTCTGGCAGATTTAGCCCATTTTCATCACTATCCTCCATGCCCATAAAATCATCCACTGTTAATCCGGAACAAAGGCTTTGCAGAACAACCAGACCGAAAAGTCCACATAACATCCTCGCTTGGGTGTTAGATGAGATGTTGAAAAGGGAGCATTTTATCCCGATGCAGTCACCTTCTGCACTGTGTACATTTTCGATGATTGTACTAAGGAGATGTACGCTTCAATGATAGAGATTAATACAGCACATATTGATGCGGTTCATCTCGACGTGCAGCGATGATTTTTCCATCCGTAAAGACGTTCCTATTCGGGAAGGAAATCTGAATACCTGCTCGCTCCCAAGATATCACATTACTAAGAACATCCTCAGTCTCAGAGCTAAATAAATGAACATCTCCTTTTGGGGCGGAGAACGGAAGGGAATTTGGCAGAGATGAAGCGACGCCGAGACAAAGAGACGCGGTTATCGCAAACCGGGCTCCAGGTGAAACCCCCGTTATTGTTAATGAAGTCGCAGTTTATAGTCGACGAGTCCATGTCTTCGGATGAATTGCCGTCTGTCGGATCCGTTTTAAGTGGCGAGTGTTCCCAAATGCAGGCTTTTGTGATTAACAGACCCCGTGGATCGTTCATCTTGCCTCCACAAGGAGCGTATTGTCTCTGAGAGCGATGGAGGGTTTCCGCGCTGGGATGAAATCATATTTAGACTGGCAATTTCCCGTAACGGCGAAATCTAGATTGGGTTGTGTGGAGTTTCGATGACCAAGTACAAAGATTCGGGTCTGGGTGAAGTGTTCTTACGAGTGAATGCTAAAACGTTCTTACCCTCACTATGATAGATGTGCTAGGGATCTGAATTTTTCACAATTGAGGGGTCTAGTGAGAGAGGGAGCTATGCCACAAATCTTGAAAATTTTATTCTTTGCCATTTTCAGTCTTCTCCTGCTATCTGTCATCTATCATGTGAATTACAACCACGTTGCATAGCTCCCGCTTGTTCTGCAGCAGATTTTCTGAGTTCTTGAATACGTCCTCATCAGCATTTTGAGTGAGAGAAGGAGCTATGCCACTTACTGATGGTGTCTGCAATAGGAGTGGCAGAAGTTGTGTTGCAGTAACCGGTGCTAGATTTAATATCAGCTCTGAAGTTAAAAGATCTCATGGCAATAATGCCTTATATTCCTCCAGTTTTTCATGGTGTTTTCCAAAAACTAAAATCCACAGAAACAATGGACAGTGAAGACACATGAAGTTGTCTTTATGTAGATCATATGTAACCCTGTGAACATGATTTACACTCAGGCAAAAGTATTTAAGCCTTGTTCAAAGTATTTGATGTGCTAGATTGATTTTTCCACATGGGTATACTACAACAATATACCATACATGTTCATAATAAATGGTATTTATATTGAAATTCATATTTTTCCTTTTGAATAATTTACCTAAAAATATGTTCAGAAAAAAAATTACCCTTTGTTATACAAATTATGACTCAACGCGATGCTTTAGAAAACTCAATTTATTTCCATTTCTTGTCAAAGTGGCATAGCTCCCTCTCTCACTAGACCCCTCAATTGTAGGCTGGTATCGCAGTAACAATCGTGCCAATTTATATCATTGCAAGTCTTGTTGAACTGGAGTTAGAGCCACGAGTGTAGGAAACGACAGCATGTTGAACAAAACTGGGTATTGAGCAGTGATCGGAGGTATTGAGCTCTCAACACACAAATACACATCTTCCCACAAACACCAATCCTACAACCAAGCACTCATCCACAAATTAACATCTTCCCACAAACACCAATCCTACAACCAAGCACTCACTCACAAATTCACATCTTCCCAAAAACACCAATCCTAAAACCAAGCACTCAGCCACAAATTCACATCTTCCCAAAAACACCAATCCTACATCCAAGCTTTCTTCCATAAATCCACATCTTCATACAAACACCAATCCTACAACCAAGCAATCATCCAAAAGTAAACATCTTCCTCAAATACCAATCCTACCACAAAACACTCACCCACGAACTTATATTTTCAACTAACACCAATCCTACAACCAAGCACTAATCCATAAATCCACATCTTCCCACAAACACCAATCTTACAACCAAGCACTTATCCATAAATCCACATCTTTCCCAAATGCCAATCCTACCACAAGACACTCACCCACGAACTCATATTCTCAACAAACACCAATACTACAACCAAGCACTAATCCATAAATCCACATCTTCCCAAAAACACCAATCTCACAACCAAGCAATCATTCACAAACTCCACATCTTCCCCAAATACCAATCCTATCACAAAGCACTTACCCACAAAATCATATTTTCAACGAACACCAATACTACAACCAAGCACTAATATATAAATCCACATCCTCCCACAAACACCAATCCTACAACCAAGCACTAAACAACAAATTCACATCTTCCCACAAACACCAATCCTACAACCAAGCATTGTTCCATAAATCCACATCTCTCACCCATGAACTCATATTTTGAACAAACACCAATCCTAGATCCAAGAACTAATACATAAATTCTCTTCTTCCCACAAACACCAATACTACAACCAAGCCTTCTTCCATAAATCAACATCTTCCCTAAATACCAATCCCACCAAGAAACCCTCACCCACGAACTCATATATTCAACAAACATCATTTCTAAAACTAAGCACTAATCCATACATCCTCATCTTCATACCAATCCTACAACAAGCACTCGGCCACAAATTCACATCTTCCCACAAACACCAATGCTACAACCAATCACTAATCAATAAATCCACATTTTCTTTAATACCAATCCTACACAAAACCACTCACCCACGAACACATATTCCTAACACACACAAAATCCTACAACCAAGCACTAATCCATTAATCCACATCTTCCCAAAAACACCAATCCTACAACCAAGCATTCATTCATAAATCCGCAAATACTAATCCTACCACAAAACAATCAGCCACGAATCAGGTTTTCAACAAACACCAATCCTACAACCAAGCACTAATCCATAAATCCACATATTCCCACAAATACTAATCCTACAACCAAGCACTAATCCATAAATCCACATCTTTACACAAACAGTACCTGGCACCACGTACCTATCCGGAGACACTTTCAAGACTGCAAACCCATGTTCGAAACTAGTCGAAACTAGCTGTCACCAATTGTAAAATGAATTGAATTCTTGGTCTTTGCGTCTGTGTTGATTTTTAAAGTAGCTAGTTTTGGCAACTATACTGCAGGAGGCATTAGAATGAGCGCTTCGCGGGCTAACAGCAAACGTCGCTCGCACACTGTTGCCGATACTCTCGTGTCGTCTGCTCCTCAGCCGAACAAACAGGCCGAGGTAGCAAGAGACAGAGGTCATTCACCCTTCCAGAAGGGTGTAGCGAGCTAGCTATGGCAACCGGGCTCGCTCATTCGCGGACCTGATTCGATCTCGCACACACACCCCCATATTGTCGTCTGCTGCAAGCCCGCGAAGCGATCCTTTTAAGGCCTCCTGGAGTATAGACAATGGCTGTGTTCAACGGACAGAGCGCTTTATTATTTTTCCTCCCGTCATCAAGAACCTTTCGATTACTTAACAGTTGCTCTCCCCTCGCATTTCAACCATGTACTTGGTTGAAGTACTTCCTCCTCACCGATGGTGTAGTGGTAACATCGTCGTCTTGTAATCAAGGGGTCCTGGGCTCCGATGAAGGCGCAAAGTGGTTTGGATCCCACTTGAGACTGTAGGTGAAGTCCCAATTAGCCTCTATGTAAAAAAAATTGACTTATAGAAACTCAAATCCATAAAAGTCGAGAAGAGCAGCGCTATTCCAGAAATATTTTCCGTTGGGTCAAAGATCTTTGCAAGTCTAGCAATAAAGTGGAAAACACAACATCAACGTTACAATGAAAAAGTGCTTCTCTTTGCTTGTTCATTATTGCAGCCTCACTTCGTACCTGAATTGTTATCGAAATATTCTGCATTTGTGAACAAACAATGCGTTTAATATTAAAAATGTCTCACAGTCAAGGAAAAGAGGGGAGCAGATCCTAGACTACTCCACATTGTTCACAAGCAAATGCTAAACTCAAGATTAGAATATGGCTATTTCTTGATTAACAATAATCTAAATTGGGCATTTGGGAAAATATCTTCAATACAATATCATAGTTTATGTAGAATCTTTGGTCTATGGAAAGGAACACCGAAACATGCTACGTTTGTTGAAGTAGGAGAACCACCATTTCATCTACGGGCACAATATCTTGCGAGAAATTCCTAATGAAAATTATGTCTTCCATATCCAGTTCGATAATACCAAAATTATTACTTTTACAAGCCTTAATGTCATCAAACCATACAGCTAAATATAAATTAAATCTTCCAATCTTATTCACAGCATACAAGTCGATTAAGGATTTCAGACCGAAAGTTATTACGTTTTCGACGTCTCCGTGCTTTACGACAGACTATTTTAAATTAGCAACAATACTTCCCGTTCACTTTTCTCCATATCCAGATAAAGATACACGAACGTCAACGCCAAGTATGGTGAATAACATATTCATGGAATATGTACACTCTGTAGTGCATGAAAATGTTTACATAGTATATACAGACGAATCAAAGTTCGCAACTGGTAACACTGGAGCTGCAATATATTGCAATAATCTAATGGAATACAAAATCTACCCATTACCAGCAGAATTTTCAATATTCGTGGCGGAAGCGTTTGCTATTCGTCAAGCATTGTTGTATATACAGAAGAAAAACCTCAAGAGGGTAGTGATCGCAACTGATTCAGCGTCGGTCTTACACTCTCTGGGATCGATAACAGCTGATTACTATGTAGACTTGTACATTGTTAACATAAAAATTTCGTATCACAAACAAACGAACTCAGGATACAGTATTTCTTTTGTCTGGACTCCTGGGCATACATCCATAGAAGGGAACCACATAGCAGACGCATTAGCCAAGTACGCAGCTGAAGAATCAAGTCACCGATCCCTTCGGATTAAATTTTCTGCAAAAGCGCTAGAGTCGCATGCTAAAACAGAATTGTTGAAAAGTTGGCAGAAACAATGGACAATTACAGGGAACACTAATGGGAAAAAATATTATTCAATTCAACCAATTATACCTAAAGAACCTTGATATCAAGACATTAACCTCTCAAGAAACTCTTTAACAAGTCTTCTTAGATGTCGGCTAAATTACACCCTAGCGCCTAAAGACTTGTACACTAGGAAGATTGTGCAGTCCCCAATCTGTCAGTGTGGTGCAACTGACGGAACACCTGACCATATTATATTTGAATGTCATCTTAATGCAACTAAGCGTGATTATTTCTTTAGAGACCTAAAAGTAGCAGGATATAATATCCCATACGCCTTGTCAACACTTTTGTGGAACCCAACGAAGAAAACAATATATGTACTTACCAACTATATTGTGAGAGAAAATATTATATTATAAAATTAGGAAATTGTAAAATTATGAAATTGTAAAATTATAAAATGTAAAACAAATGTAACTGGTGCATAGCAGCAAAGCTAAAACCAAATATACATTTATATATAAAAAAATTGTAATATGGTTGTTGTTTGACTTACTTCTCTTCGCTTTTCTGCCACTTTTGCCTAATCGCGAAGATGACGATGAAATTGATGGCAGGATTCAAACCCGAGCTAGCCATTTAATATATAGTACAGGTACTATAAATGTTATATTTCACAATTTTTAACGACGCCAGGCTCCCGGGTTCGAATCTTAGCTTAGGCATTGATGTTCTTTGTCACTGTTTCATCTATTTTATCATATTACTCATCCTCATCTTCGCGATTAACCAAAAGTGGCAGGAAACGAAGACAAATAAACTAAATCAATCATAATTGATAATCACCATCAAAGTGAAAATAATGATTTATGTCTTTCACATATTGATATTTGGCCTTTCTTAATTAAGGCGCAGACTGGCGACTACGTTTTGAGTATGGCGACAATAGGATTAAATGTCGCCTGTCACTGTTCAGTTCTGAACACTGCTGCAAACATCTATCGAAAGCGCCTATTCGGCGACGCCTATTATGTATCTACCCACGCAAGAACTAGCTTAGGCTTTATGTCCGATTATTACCCATGCTGTTGCCACGCCTCAAAATTTAATGTCTTTCCACAAACCTCCGAATCATTGCTATTCATCCAAACTCAATTAATCCGCTCAATATGAACTTGGACTTCCGAACAATACGCTCCAATTCTCCCCTCTATACTAAGCCATTCCATCACAAGGAAGCGAGAAAAAATGGACAGAACGAACTTAAACGTTACAGCAATGAGGTCTACATGTTGCCATAGAAACGACCCCTCCTCCTCCATACTTCTGGGACGGTTCAGACAACAACGGACGTTATCAACCAATCGAACAGCCGGACTGGGAGCTGTTCATTACGTCAATGCATATTGAACAAGTCCTGTGGAGGCGAAGAGGAAAAAAGATTTATGTATTAATTGAGTTTGCGTTAATCAGTAACAAGTCTGAGAGAGACTGAACTGTTTCTCCGTTCGCTGCTGAAAAGCAAACCGAACAATCCCCGCGAAGGACGCACAGATGGTGGACACGTGTCACAGTTTTGTGGCGTTTTGTGGGCATTCATCAAAGCTTAATTGCGTGGTGCGAAGGAAGTATCTGATGTCATTAGCACTTGTGTAGTGTTTCCAACTGCATATATATGGTACGAATTTCATTTTTTTTACTTTTGTTAATTCACGTCGCGTTTCTTCCACTTTTGGCGAATAGCGACGATGAGGATAAGTAAAAATTAGATGAATTTTTTTAAAAATTCAAAATTGAGGAAATATTACGTCAAATTTGGATACGTTTTTGTTTAGTATTTATTGTTTTGACTTCAAATTCAAAATTTTAGACCAAATTTGATCAAAAGATGAGGTAAATGTCTTTTTTAAATCCAATTTTAAATGGTATGTGTAAAAAAGTAGGTGATAAGCTACTCAGAACCAAAGCTATGTATCCCCATCAATATTACCGACATGGGAAACCTATATTTGGAGTTTAAATTCGAGTTCCTTGGACCAGATGTATAAGGTAAACTTATTATACAAAGCCGTTATTTCTAAGAGTTCTGTTTTCTTTTATTCCGCGGCCCCGAAAATCCCCGTCAATGAACACTTGAGAGGGAATGGGATTGCGTGAAGGGGAAAGCGACTGCAGTTACCAGCCTTACAGCAGCGTGTACTGCTTCGCTCTGCCCACTTCCTCCCCCCTTAGAAGCCTTGCGACAGACTTAACTGGGAACAGGTTATAAATGTCTACGCAGATCTTTCTATTACTCCTGTATGTCTGAATATCTCATAGTCGTCCGTTGCCTTGTAATCAAGGGATCACGGGTTCGATATTCGTTGTAGGTACATAGTGGTTCGAATCCCAAGCTAAACTGTAGTTCCAGTCCCTATTGCATCACCTGTGCATAGAGTGGATTTAAACGCAATTCAACTATAGGGTGTCCCAACAAAGACGACGGATTTAATATGCTTAATAGGATACTTTTTTAAAAAAAAAATGACAAAAATGTTTACATCATTGCCACGGGAAAATGTTCCGATTTAAGAATGCAAAGTTTGATTTACGCAACATGTCTTGTGGTTGTGTTGGTAACTCTGTTCTTACAAGTTCCTTTATCAGTGATTGTTGCAGCTTAGTTCCACAAAGGAATTACGAGTTTTGATAGTGAAAACTCGTTACAAGAATGGCGAGTGTTATGCAGATATTATTAGGAAGCTTCGTGCAATCCTTGTTCTTACAAGTTCCTTTATCAGTGATTGTTGCAGCTTAGTTGATATGGGCCCGACCCTGTGGCCGAGTGGTTAGCACATCGCGCTGCGACGCCAAGGGTCCCGAGTTCGAATCCTGGTCGGGCTTGGTTGTTTGTGAATGTCCATTCATCAATTTCATCATTTCATCACTCATCCCCATCTTCGCAAATTAGCCAAGAGGCACAAAAGGCGAAGTAAAATAAACTAAATCAAATCAAATTAACTAACTAACTAACTCTCTAGCCCTCCCAAACCCGAAGGTTCATGGCTGCAGCAACACAGGCCTTCCATCTGTCCCTATCTTGAGCAAGATCTATACACCCATCCCTACCGATTTCCTTTAGGTCTATCTCAACGTTGTCCCTCCATCTTCGTCTTGGCCTTCCTACAGGTCTCTTACCATCTGGTTTCCCAACAAGAATCCTGTAAACTCCTCTTTCCTCTCCCATTCGTGCCACATGGCCTGCCCACCTAAGTCTTCTTGATTTAATTATTCTAATAATATCTGGACATGAATACAAATTATGTAGTTCTAAATTATGTAACCTTCTCCACTCACCTGTCTCCTCATCCCTTTAGGTCCAAAGATTTTCCTAAGGATCTTATTTTCAAATACTCTCAATTTATGTTCCTCTTTCAATGTAAGGGACCAAGTTTCACACCCATATAATACTACAGGCAAAATTACTGTTTTGTATATTTTAACTTTTAGTTTCTTAGATATTAAACGAGAACATAAAAGTTTATGAAGAGAGAAGTAACATGCATTTCCTGAATTGAGCCTACTTTTTATTTCCTCTTTAATATAATTTTCATTTGTTAATATTACTCCTAAGTATTTGAATTTGGAAACTGGTTCAAACGAGTTGTTATCAATAATTAGATTTTGATTATTACCTAACACTTGGTTTCGCCCTGTAAGCATATATTTAGTTTTCCCTTTGTTAACTTCCAAACCTATATCTTTAGCAGTTTTGAAAAATTTTTAGCATTATTCTTAATTGTATTCACATCATCCCCCAGTAAGTCTACATCATCTGCATATGCTAACAACTGAGTCACACCATTTAATTTTAGTCCTTCTTTAGTTTCTCTTACCTTCCTTACAGCATATTCTAAGGCAAAATTAAAGAGCAATGGAGATAATGCATCTCCTTGTTTTAACCCATCATGAATTGTAAATTTGTCAGACACATTATTACCCACACGAATTTTACTTTCTGTTTCACTAGTGCATATTTTTATCATACTAACAAGCTTCTTAGGTATTCCAAACTCTACTAATATATTATATAATTTATCTCTTTTGACCGAATCGTATGCTTTTTTGAAATCAATGAATAGCTGATGGACATTTTGATTATATTCCCACTTTTTTTCAAGTGTCTGTCTGATGTGAAAAATTTGATCTGTAGTTGATCTGTTACGTTTAAATCCACATTGATAATCACCTATAATTTCATTAGCATATGGGGTTAGTCTTGTTAAAAGAATGTTAGACAATATTTTGTATGTTGTTGAGAGTAGAGAAATTCCATGGTAATTATTGCAGTTCATTTTATCACCTTTTTTAAACACAGGAACAATTATGGATTCTTTCCACTGTTGAGGGATTTCTTCTTTATTCCATATTAAACAAATTAATTTATGAATTTGACATATTAATGAATTTCCACCATATTTAATTAACTCAGCTGGTATTAAATCAATGCCAGGTGCTTTGTTATTCTTTAGCCTTTTAATAGCATCTTTAACTTCAGTCAAGTTAGGTTCTGGAACTAAAGGTTCTGCTGTGTGTACTTCATTTACTTCTGATTTATCTCCTACATGGACATTTAAAAGGTCATTAAAGTAGTTCTTCCAAGTAGTGGTATTTACAATAGGGACAGTGCCGGAAAGTATGAACCCCCCTCCAGCAGCTTTGCTTACACTTAAAACAAGCTCAACATGACCATATGAGCTTTTTGCTCTAGTGTGGAACCCTGCCTAATCCAAGATTTTTGTAAAAATGCCCTCGGGAATATTTCGGAAAGTATGACCCTCCTCAGATTGATGAGGCTACACTTATAAAAGGCACTTCTGAGAGATTGTTGTCCATAAACTTGTCAAAAATATGCCCCTCTTGTGGCCACACTTAAAACTAGGCCACCCACACCCACACACACACACACACACATATTTATTTCTGGTTTAAGTTCAATTGGATACCAGCTTCAATTTGTTTATCTAATATTAAAACAATGTAATTCTTATAACAATGTAATATATATTTGATAAGCAACAACAACAGGGCCATCTATGTGCAAATGTCTGAACTCGGTGAACACTTGGGAACAAGTCAATTTTTTCATTATGTCAATATTTTTAACTCTTTCTGCCAGTAATAGGGAATGGTAGTAAGTGTTAGACAAAGTACTTTGGAGCTGAATATGCCTTTCTTAAGACGTCGTATATTGCTAAAATATCTTTAATTCACATATTTCTCATACCGCCGTATCTTGTTCTATTAGGCCTCTTCAAGAAAATTGCCAATTAGTGAAAATTAATTGAGCACAACAGCAAAAGAGGTACCAATAGGGCATGCATACAATGATATGGGGATATGTGAATTGTCGGTTTCTTCAATTCAGATAAATGGATTGAATTGAAACTGGGATATTTTGCATTTTGTTACATCTAGCTTGTTTGTTGTAATCTATTCATATATAAAATCAAGCACCGAGAGGGTATAAGATCAATACTTGAACAATATGTGCGCATGACGGCCCCAAAGCAATAGGATCAATACTTGAAGCGGGAGCTCTATTGACTGTAATTTCTCCCTATCAACCGATCGCTGCGGCGCGGTTTTCTCTATTGACATCGATTAGTTCCAGACAATTCCGCTTCCCCGGCGCTGAGGCATGGCGCTGCGGTATGGATTGCATGTACGCTCAGCAGAAAAACGGGATACACTCAGAAGAAAGTACTTCGGCAAAAATGTTAGAGAATAGCTCATGTTTCTGAATACACCCCCACCCACCCCCATACACACCTACCCACATCCATACATATTTACTTCCCGGTCCACTTCTATTGCATCATGTTGTACAATATTAATTGATTAAATGGTTATGACATAATGTGATTATGTGGTGTTTTCTGATTGGTTGCTTATGACATAATGCGATTATGTGTTACGTTTAAATAAGCAGTGTTTCTATTGGCTCTGTAAATCTATATAAGCCAGGGCACAGTGCAGATTCTTCACCATTGCTGGATCGGCAGTGGAACCCACATCGCGGGGGATAGAACCTGAACAGGCTCCACCAAAGTATAGGAGACTTGAAGCATATAATTTGGCGGAATAACCCAAGTAAGGTCATAGAGACAATATATACTGATACAATAAAAGCCAATTTTTGGCAGGGGGGCCAAAGTGGTTCCTAAATACAAAATCTCAAGAACTAATTGACATAGAGCTATGCAGTTTTTTTGTCTGCACTGAACCCAACTGATCCAGCATAGAGTTTTGATTTGAACCCCAGGAAATTTTATATAAATACCAAAGCCAAAAATATTAAGTGTATACACACATATATACGTACACACACACACACAGCACAGTGTTGAACCCAACTGATATTTTTATCCAGTATAGAATTTTGATTTGAATCCCAGGAAATTGTATATAATAAACAACAACAAAAATGCCGAATCAAAAATATTGTAATCAATGCAATAAGAATATATCCAGCCCCAATTGGGCCAAGCACCAAAAGATTTGTAACCCAGATAAATACAGAACTCCCACAATAATTTGCCCCAAATGCAATAGAAAATACAGCATGCAATACTTCATATATACACATAAAAATACTTGCTCTGCACAATCATCAGCACAACCATCCACATCTGGTCTGAAAAGAAGGCACGAAGCACCTCTTAATGCCAGAGCAGCAAAGCAGCCACGCTATGAACCCATCCGTAGCAGTTTTAACGGCCAATTAAGAGATCACCGGTTTGTATCAGAGCCAAGATGTGGTATTGAGAATTTCTTGAACAGTGTAAATCCTGATGTGCAGGCAATTCTTAATGCACAACATGGCTCTTATAAGCTGTCCCTCAAATTGTTTGTACAATATAAGAAGCCAAATGACACAAAATGTACACAGCCCCACATAACAGAAACTGTACCTGTATATTCAAATGCAAATTCGGACAGAATAATAAGCAGCTTGATGGATCAATTGAATATCAAACACTCTGAATTTGCGGCAAAAGAGTCCGGATGGAGCCTATGTGGCTCTCCGCACAAGTTATATGTTAATATTTCTGAATTCTGCCCATTACAAGGTTCCACATATGTGCCATTACCTGCCAATATCAAAAACAGAAGAGCTGTGGTCAATATAAAAAACACCGACCAGAAATGCTTTTTGTGGTGTATTTTAGCTGCTTTGTATCCAGTTTCAAGGAATCCTGAGAGAATAACTTATTACAAACAACATGAACATGATTTTGACGATGCAATGGAGGGTTTGGAATATCCGATGTCTGTTCAGAATATTGATAAATTTGAAAAAAGGGCCAGGAATATCAATGGTAAACAATTATCTATTAATGTATTTACTTGTTCTACTGGCCGTGGCAATTGCTTGATAGCACCTCTCAGAATCAGTACACTTGATGATGAATCTGCTATTCCGATTGATCTGCTCTTAATTGAAGGGGATGGCACATATCATTACACTCTGATACACAGTCTTGAAGCTTTAGTCAGAAAACAACAAGGCAAATCCAATACAATATTCAAGTTGTGCAGAAGATGTTTAACTGAATTTGATGGTCAAAAAATGGTGAATGGGGTTCGGGAAGTGAATGCAGAAATTGCCAAAAACAAGTTAATTGAGCATCAGAAATACTGTGGGAACCATAAACCTGTTTATATGGTGATGCCCAATCCAAGTGAAAATTGCAAATTCAAAAAGTATGAAGCCTTGTTGGAACACCCAGCATATATTGTCTGTGATTTCGAATCGAACGTCAAACCTATTGCATCCTGCAATCCAGATCCTGATGAATCTTCAAGTACATCATACCAGCTACATGAACCTTCCAGCTTTTGTTATACAGTTATACGGGATGGTGTAGCTAGTGAGCCACGCTTATACATGGGACCAGATGCCATCAAAATATTTGCACATAGAATAGAAAATGAGAGCCGTGACATAGCATCTAACATCTTATTAAAATCAAAGCCTATGTTGCCTTTAACAGAGGAACAGATTGAAGATTTCAACAATGCAGAAAAATGCCTGGTATGTGATTCTGAATTTTCAGATACAAATATCAAGGTTCATCACCATTCTCATGCAGATGGTCGATATAAACAGGCCCTGTGTAATAGCTGTAATATTCAGATCAAGAGATCAAGATTTATCCCTGTATTTTTCCATGGTGGTTCCAATTATGATTTCCATCATCTGATCAGGTACGAGGGGTTTGACAAGCAGAATTTAAATATTTTAGCTGAAAATGATGAGAAATATATATCTATTAGCAAGATAATTAAAGTTGATGGTGTTCCTATTGACATAAGATTTCTTGATTCTTACAGATTTTTATCGGCTAGCCTGGCTACACTGGCCACTCAATTACCTGATGATCACTTGAAAATCACACGTGCATTGTTTCCAAATCAGGACCTGAAATTAATTAGGCGGAAGGGTGTATATCCATATGATTATGTTACAGATTTTTCTAAATTTGATGAGTGTTCTCTGCCACCACAAGAAGAGTTTTACAGCAGAATCAGAGGATCTGGAATCACTGATGATGATTATCACCATGCTCAGTTGATGTGGAACAATTTAAAATGCAAGACATTTGGTGATTATCACATGGCATATTTGAAACTTGATGTCACCCTCTTAGCTGATATATTGCAAGCATTCAGAAAATCTTCCATGCAAAATTATAGACTGGACCCAGTGTATTTTTTCAGTGCCCCGGGTCTAGCATGGTCTTCAATGTTTTTGAACACTAAAATGCAATTGGATCTGATCCCAGATCAAAATAAGTATCTGTTTATGGAGCAATTTATAAGAGGAGGGATGGTGCAATGTTCCCAGAGATATGCCAGAGCAAATAACAAGCATATGCCCGATTATGATCCAGCACGGCCATCAAATTATATACTGTATGTCGATGCAAACAGCCTCTATGGTCATGCCATGATGCAAAAACTGCCATATGCAGGGCTTGAATGGGTCGAAGATTTCAATATTGAAGATCTTCAGAATTTTGATGACAGTGACTATGGCCTCTTCTTAGAGGTTGATCTGACAATTCCTGATGATTTGCACAATAAATTTTCTGATCTGCCCCCAATTCCCGAGGTTCAGTGCTCACCTGGCTCTAAACAGAAGAAGCTCATGATGACACTGGAGCCGAAACAGGATTATGTCATATATTACAAAAACCTCCAGTTCCTGATGAAACATGGTGTCCAAGTGACCAAAGTTGGCAAAGTTTTGAGGTTCAGGCACTCAAGATGGTTGAAACCATACATTGATACAAACACGGAGCTTCGAACATCTGCAAAGAGCCAATTTGATAAGGGCTTGTTTAAATTGATGGTTAATTCTGTCTATGGCAAAACAATTGAAAATGTCAGCAAACATACCGATGTTAAAATAATTACTGACCCCAGCCGGAGCAAAAAATTGGTTGCAAAGCCTAATTTCAATTACAGAAGAATTTATGATGAGCACATGGCACTTTTCAACATGAAGAAAACAAAGATTAAGTTTGATAAACCTATTTATGTAGGGGCTGTGATATTGGAATTGTCCAAATTACATATGTTAAAACTTTATTATGATGTGTTGAAACCTTTTTATGGTGATCGTGTAAAATTGATGTACATGGACACGGATAGTTTTATTCTTGATATTCAAACAGAAGATGTTTATCAAGATATTGCACAGTCTGAATTGTTTCAATACTTTGATACCAGTGAACATACAAAGATTCAACACCACCACAACAAAAAGGTGCCTGGCAAGTTAAAAGATGAGACACTTGGTGATGTTATTGTGGCATTTGCTGGGTTAAGTGCCAAGATGTACACTTTTAAAACATGTAGTGCTGTTGTCAAAAAAGCCAAGGGCATTGGCAAAGTAACTGTTGACAAAGATCTTGTATTTGAAGATTATGAAAATTGCATCAAATCCCAGAATTCAATCAAAACATCGGAAAATAGAATTCAGAGTGAGGATCACTTGCTGACTAGCAATATTGTAAGAAAAGTGGCCCTGGACCCACATGATGATAAGAGATGCATTTTATCATGTGGCATACATACTTTACCATGGGGTCATTGTGATTTGAAAAGTGGGAATCAATGCCCAATTACAGAGCATGATTTGAAATAAATAAACATGCCTATGAACTTATTTGGGTTCAAAAAACAGGCTATTATGGAGCTGCCAACACCACAACCCTCTTCTGATATGCTGTCTAAACTGAGTGGCTTGTTAATTATTCATCTGAACAGCATACTTACAGATGTTGATGATGAAACAGGTAAAACATTGTACATATTTAACAATAATTTAAATCATTACCAATTACCTGTAGGTGGGCAATTGCAATTTATTACAACCCCTGAGGGTGATGTCAAGATTTCAGTAGGGAGAAATATTTACAGAATTAAGCACTCAAACATGATTTCTGGCACTGTATATACTGTTTCTGCTGGTGACTGCTTATATATTGAGGTCCCGGGATCCTATGACAAGCTTATACCCTTTTTATAGAATTAAGAATCAGATACTCTATAATAAATAACCACTAAAACAAAAATGCCTAATGATATATTTGGCCATACAAGACATGAAGATCACAGTGATGAGATTCTGATGCTTGATGTCAGAGTCAAGAAATTAAGAAGTGATTTACAAGCTTTACAAACCACACTCAATGCCAGTCTTCAACTGGAAATTACAAATTTGCAATCACAATGCATGGACCCTCTTCTTAAAATTGACTCAGAACTCAAATTGCTGCTTCAGAAATATACTGATCTGGCAACATTAGATAATTTTCAAAGTTTGGAAGAAGCTGTTGCAGCTCTTCAAGCCAAATTTAAGACCCAGGCTAACAACTCTGAGCAATTGAAACAACAATTGGAAGAACAGATAAATAATGTCCAGGCACAGCTCCAAACAATTGTCAAAAGCATAAAATCACAAGAAGATTTTGATCTAGTGATTTCCACTCTAAAAGAACAGATTCAATCCCTCCAGATACCTAACCTGGATCCTCTGCACAATGCCATAGCCGAGGTTAAAGAAAAAATTGAGACACTTGAAAATTTTATGAACAACTTGCCATCTTCTGATGCTTTGAATGCAATAACTCGGAGTGTTGCAAACATCAAGCTGCAACTTGAAACATATGAAGATTTTGGAAAAATTCAAAGTACCATAACCCATCTTGAGGGTACAATAGCAGCAGTGCAAAGTGATTTGGCAAATGTACAAGAAACTCGCCTGCCCGGTATTGTAGATACTCTTGTTAGTGTGCAGCAACAGATCACAAAGCTTGAAAACCTCAACACTGAATCTGAACTATCTCATTTTCATCACTTGATCGATGATATTCAAACAAAACTTGAAATTTTACAACAATCAACACCCTCTCAGGCTGATATAGCCCTGCTCCAAAATGCTATGCAAAATGTGGCTGATGCTTCTGAATTAAACAATGTGAAATTGGCACTTGAATTTTTGCAAAATACAGTATCAAATCTTCCTACATCACAGGAGCTTAAAAATATTAAGAGGGCAGTGAATAGGATATTGAAATCAGAAGATATCAAGAATATCCAGACAGAGATCAAACAACTCACTCAGACAGTGGCCACTCTTCCAACTAATCAACATATTAATGAACTGCATGCCCTGTTTGAGGATATCAGAAGACAGGTCCATGATCTTACTGCTCAAAATTCAAAATTGGCAGTTGTTGAAAATTTACAACAAATTGTAGCTAATATCAAGCAACAGCTAGGGACCATGGAATCCAATCAAGCAAATGCTCTGTCTGTTTTTGCCACCCAGCTTCAAGAAATTGTGCAACAATACAAGAAACTTATTGTGGACATAAAAATCAAGCCAGGCCACGATGATGTTGTTAGGACCATCAATGAGCATCTTGAATCTGTAATGAGCAGATTGCTCACAGCAGAAAAAGAAATAACTGGCCTCATCGAGAATCCAAAACATACAGTAATTCTTGAATTGTACAGCATCCCCAACAAAGAATATGATTCACCATTTACACCAGGTGGCAAAATATATATGCTATCTCCTGCACAATTTTATTATCAATTTTTTGTTGGGGGCACACTGAGACCAATCAAAATCAAATATTGGCTTCAACCACAGGCACACCACTACCCCACCTTATCAATAACAAATGCTGATAACAAAGCAAAAATCACCAGTGTAGAGTTAGAGGATTTTACAGATCCCAATACATTAGAAACAGCCTATGCTGAAGATGATGGCTCTCTGGAATTTAAAATACAAATAGGGGATAAATTATATTTAGAAAATCCTGCAGTATCAGCTGCTGAACACCCCATAGTTGCAATATTTTTGTTTACATATTATGTCTAGACAAATTATTGTTGATGAATTACACAGACAAGCCAGACATAATTATAAGAGACTCCCAGTAGTCACAAAGGGCATAGATGATTTATGGCAGAGCGACTTGATTGAGTTGTCAAGTGGACAGCTGAAAAACTTAGACAAAATCAACAAGGGCTACAAGTATCTACTCACTGTGATAGACACATTTTCAAAATTTGCCTGGGCTGTGCCACTCAAATCCAAGACTGGAAAATGTGTTACAGAAGCCCTCAGGACAATCATCAATCAGAGTGGAAGATCACCGCGCTATTTGCAAACAGATAATGGCAAAGAATTTTATAATTCAGTGTTTCAACAATTTATTAAAAGCCAGTCAATAAAACATTACTCGAGTTACAGTGATCTCAAGGCCTCAATTGTAGAGAGATTCAACAGAACCTTAAAAAATCTTATGTATAAACAATTTACACTTCAAGGTAATTATAAATGGATTAATATTCTTCCAGAACTTCTACATAAATATAACAACTCGGTTCATTCCACAATCAACATGAAACCCTCTGAAGTAACTTCATCTGATGAGCAAAAATTGATCAGGACTGTTTATTATCCTAGATACCAGCCAACAACAAGAAGGGCCAAATTCAGGGTGGGTGATCAAGTAAGAATCAGCAAATATAAGCACTTATTCAAAAAAGGTTTTACAAGAAACTGGAGCACCGAATTATTTACAGTGGTTCAAGTTAAACCCGGGACCCTTAACACATATATAATAAAAGATCACCGAGGAGAAATTCTCAAAGGCAGGTTCTATGAACAAGAACTCAGCAAAACTAAACAGCCTGACACATATCTCATAGAGAAAATCATCCGTAGAAAAGGTAACAAGTTATTTGTCAAATGGCTGGGTCATCCGGAAAACAGCTGGATCGATGCAAGCAAAGTGATAATATGAGCACCTGGGATGTTATAAAAAGGCTGCCAGAACCTGAACAACAGAATAAGAGAAATGGCAACTTGCTGCCTGATAATATTAGGTGTCTTATTGTTGGGCCATCTGCTTGTGGTAAAACTACACTAATGATTGATAATTTTTTATTGGCACCCAACTGGTTAGACTGGAAAAATAGGCACTTGTATGTTTTTTCTAAGAGCTTGGAACAATTAAAATATCAGCAGCTGATGAAGCTATATGATGGATTGGATATTGCTACTATTGTACCAGATGTTAAGCCACTTGAAGAATGTCTCGATAATTCTGTTGTTGTGTTTGATGACATTATACTGGATAATCAAAACAAGGTTAGAAATTTCTTTACACAGGGCCGACACAAAAACATTGATTGCTTCTACCTGGCACAGACTTTTTCAAAAATACCGAAGCAGCTGATCCGAGACAACAGCAATTTTATATGTGTGTTTCATCAAGATCATATCAACCTCAAACACATACATGATGAATATGTAGGTGGGGACTTGAGCTACAATGATTTTTCCAAGTTTTGCAGTAGGTGCTGGAACCAGGACAGTTATGGGTTTGTCACAATTGATATGACAAGAACACCTAATACTGGTAAATACAGAAATAAAATCAACAATTTTCTAGACGTAGAGACGTATATAAACAACCATGAAACGACCAATCATTGATGATCTTAAGTTAAGAGATTATCTTGTAAAAAGATTTAAGGGATGGAAATCAGAGAACCGGGGAATCTATGAAAAACACAAACAAACAGAACAGCCTGTAATTGATGCTATTAATAATTTAGGTAAAAATATCAAAACTGTTACAGAGCAAAATCAAGATTTGATCACGGAGCTTGTACCTGTTGCTGCTAGGAACATATTAGATTATCCATTCACCCCACTTTCCAGTATTCATACACCTAGTCCTGTTGCTCCTAGAAGAATTGAAGCTACTCAGGATCCTATTGAATTGGGTCTTCTTGCTCAAAAATATTTAACCACACCTAAAGACAACAAAGATGAGGTGTTTGGCTTATATGCTGACACAGAGCTTGATGGTAGCATCATACATAGAATTGGCAATTTCAGAGTAACATTTATGGGGGATGATCTGATTGTTTATTCAGAATCTCGTCTCGGAGAAAAAGGTGGTTTTGTTAAGTACCCCGGCACACCTGGGTTGTGGGAACTGATGACTAGGAAAAGGCCTGGCAGCTATACAGATCAAGATTATGAACATTACAAAGAAATATTAATAAAATCAGATGCTCTATACCAGAACAATGATCCTACACAAAAAAGAGTCAAGTCTAGCAGTGGAGCAAAATACAACAATTTAATCAAGCCCATATGGTCACAGATCAAGACAGGTAGTGGAATCAAACAATACAACACCCTGCCCAAAGAATTTGTGTGGGTTGATGATGTCAGGAAACTTGTAGACAGGTTATTGGTGATAGCTGGGGAGGAAAATGCTGGGAACCACAATTTTTACAATGAAAAGGTTGGAATTATGGACATGATAAGCACAAAATTATCTAATTTTATAGTGAAAGACACTAAGGGGATTGGATATCTCATAAAAATTATTAATACTCTACCACCTAAATTTTGGAATATTTCTGAGGGTCGGGGCCTGGTTAATGACATTATAAACAAGCTGCCATTTGAACTACACATTCCAGGCTATCAGTATTGTGGTCCAGGCACAAAATTGGACCATAGATTAAACAGAGGTGATCCTGGTGTAAATCCCCTAGATGCTGCTTGTAGAGACCATGACATAGCATACAACACACATTCTGATCTTGACAAGAGACATGTTGCAGACAAAAAATTAGAAGAGGCTGCATTTGGTAGATTTGTAAGCAAAGATGCTTCTTTGAGTGAAAAAATAGCAGCATTGGGGACCACCATAGCTATGAGCACCAAACAAAAACTGGGGTGGGGTTTGTAAATAATAAACCTACAATGAAGGCCAAGGGTGTTATGTATCAGATACCTTATGCAGGTCTCAAATCTCTTAAAACTATTGATAGTCTTTTAACCAAAAAGCAGCGCAAGAAAAAAAGCTCTTGTATTGCCAAGGGACATGGTATGAAATTGTTGCTTAGCACCCCCCAATTAAAAAAATTACAGCAATCAAGAAAAAAATTGCATACAGGGGGTTTCATATTTACTATCCCTGCCATCTTAGCTGCTCTCGGGGCTGTGGGGAGCTTGGCCGGGGGATCAGCTGCCATAGCAAAAACAGTAATAGATGCCAAGAAAAATAGGGCGGAATTAGATGAGCAGAGGCGCCATAACCTGGCCATGGAGAAAAAAGGCAAAGGTGTTAAGAGAGCCATGAATAAGTTTAAAAAAAACAAGAGCCGCTTACAAACCAAGATATTGAAGCTTTAATCAAGCCACTGGGCATCAAAAATTTTAGAGGTGTGTACATGTCTGATTCTTTACCAGAGCAACCACTCAACAAAGAGTGTGGCATTGTTAATTTGGATGAGTACAAAAATCAGGGCACTCACTGGATTTGTTATCTTAAATATTTAAACAATGAGGCATTTGTGTTTGATTCATTTGGAGGTGTTCCACCTGAAAATTTAGTAAAATATCTAAATTCAGCTAATCTTTATTACAATAATGCCCGTGTTGAAAACTTCAAAGATGTTAATTGCGGACATCTGTGTTTATCTGTTCTTAGATATATGTCTCAAATAAATAAACCATCAATTGAAAATTTTCAAAAGGCCTTGTGGTATCTGAAACATCATGGGGGTATTCCATCTCACCAGCCAAAATTCAATATTGAAACTCAAATTGCATGATGATATAGTGTATCCCAAAACAATAGCTCTCAGAGCATTTTATGGCATGTACTTGATCCCTAATATTACACACCACAACAACAAAATTGCGGTAGGGGATCAAAAAATTGTCATCACTCCAGGGCAATATAATCTGTCCACTCTAAATGCTCAATTACCCAGAGGTATAGTATTAACTCAAAATTCTGTCACTCACAGAGTAGAGATTGTATCTGCTACAGAAACAGTGGATCTGGGTACTATAGGAGAGCTGTTAGGCTTTGAGAACAACACAAAACTTGAACCGGCCATCAAACACACTGCTATGAATATACCTAAATTCTTGGCCATAGAAACTCTGAATATTCACTGTAATGTGGCCGAGGGTATGATCACCAAATCAAATGGCATAGGCACTCACAAACAAACTGGCATCATTGCAACATTTAAACCTAATTCCGAATTTATGGAGCCCATCATCTACAATCCATCCCCAACATTATATTTTCCTGTGTGCCACAACAGAATAGATTATATTGAATTGATGGTCACTAATGAAAAAGAAGAATTAGTTGATTTTGCTGGAGCCACAACAACTGCTATCATAGAGATTAATATTTAAATACATACAATGGAAAATATTGAGAGTTATGAGCTACAATCATTCCCCCCAAACAGGAGGACATTTGCAAATTTAAATCAACCCAACACAGAAATTGAGGTTGATCTTGATGTAGGGGATGGATTTATACACCCTCACAGAGCAGATCTATACATCAAATTTGATGTTGTAAAGCTCGATGGAACAGATTATCCGGCAAATTCAAATATAAGATTGGTAGACAATTTTGTGCCGCATCTGTTCTCTGAAATTGAGATCAGAAAGCATGGTGTTGTTATAAACAGAATAGATTATCCCGGAATTACCTCCACAGCTTTGGCCACATTAAAATTATCCAAAACAGAAGCTTCATACTACCAAATCGGTGGATTTGAGGCTGGTGAGAAAATATTATCCAAGAGCCACACAGTGCTGTTTCCCATGCGCCTGTTGCCAGGATTCTTCTCGGATTACAAAGAAATTATGTGGAAGGGCGGGTTAAGAATTACATTTAGAAGAGCTGCAAATGATAAAAATACTTTGATGAGGTACAGCACATTAAACCCTACAGGGGAAGCTTTGCCTAATACCCTACCTGATGAAGGCAAATGCATTATTCAGACTATGGAGCTAAGAATCCCGGTTGTTGAATATGAAGCCGGTTATGCTCTTAAATACAAAGCTGATATAAGTAGATGTATTTAGACAGTTCTGCGCCCTCTTGTGGTGAGCTGAAGTGGTGAGCAGTGTTGCCAGCTTTGTACTCGAAAAAATCACCAAGGTTTTTGTTTTTGGGTCTAACCTAACCTAAAGCAAGGAGCTGGCAATCTTGCTTGAGGTATTTTCTCGCAGTGTTGCCAACTCCTCACTCGAAAAAATCACCAAGGTTTTTTTTTTGGGTCTAACCTAACCTAAAGCAAGGAGCTGGCAATCTTGCTTGAGGCTTGGTTGACAGCGCATAAATCAAGGTTGCCAACCCACTGGTAGTTTGCCATAGCTTTTTACAAGAAAAGAAAAGAGAAAGGGAAGAGTTAAACAACCGACGGCTTACCCACAGCTTTTTTGTCTAACCTAACCTAAAGCAAGGAGCTGGCAATTTTGCTTGTGCAATCAACCCGGTTGACCGCCCCTCAAGTAAAAATCAGCGTTGCCAACTCCTCACTCGAAAAAAAAATCACCAAGGTTTTTGTTTTTTGCTCTAACCTAACCTAAAGCAAGGAGTTGGCAATTTTGCTTGTGCAATCAACCCGGTTGACCCCCCTCAAGTAAAAATCAACGTTGCCAACTTCTCACTCGAAAATAAATTACCAAGATTTTTGTTTTTGGGTCTAAACTAACCTAAAGCAAGGAGCTGGCAACCTTGCTTGAGGCTTGGTTGACAGTGCATAAAGCAAGGTTGCCAACCCACTGGTACTTTGCCATAGCCTTTTACAAGAAAAGAAAAGAGAAAGGGAAGAGTTAAACAACCGACGGCTTACCCACAGCTTTTTTGTCTAACCTAACCTAAAGCAAGGAGCTGGCAATTTTGCTTGTGCAATCAACCCGGTTGACCCCCCTCAAGTAAAAATCAGCGTTGCCAACTCCTCACTCGAAAAAAAATCACCAAGGTTTTTGTTTTTGGGTCTAAACTAACCTAAAGCAAGGAGCTGGCAATTTTGCTTGTGCAATCAACCTGGTTGACCGCCCCTCAAGTAAAAATCAGCGTTGCCAACTTCTCACTCGAAAATAAATTACCAAGATTTTTGTTTTTGGGTCTAACCTAACCTAAAGCAAGGAGGCGGCAACTTGCTCGAGGCTTGCGTTACAGCGCATAAAGCAATTTTTGCCAACCTGCATATACTAAACAAGGAGAGCCGGCACTGCCGTAAAAGAGAGAGAGAGATGCGTGGACGGCAACGCAGTATGTGCGTGCGTGTGTGCGTATAATATGTAGCGTTATTAACTAGAGTGTGTTGGCAATTTACTTACAACTAAAAGAAAATAGAGATGCCAACGTTGGTGTAAGATGAAGAGAGAGAGAGAGAGAGACTTGTGGCTGGCAACGGTAATGAGCGAATGCGCCACATCGTAATTTTCCAACTTCGTATATCGCGACTTTTGTAAACCTTTCTCTCTCTCGGGGGAACGACGTGCCGCGCACACGCACACACGCACGCACGCACGCACACGCACACGCACGCACGCGCGGGGGGCCAAAATTTTTGAATTTACGGTTGGAAAAATGTTTTTCTATGACATGTTTTTGTTCGAGGCAAATTCGTAGGTAGATGTTGTTAAATAAATATTAATATTGTAAATATATATATACTTATTGTATTTAGTTTTTCGGTATTGAAAAGCGACTGTCATATTGTATTTGAAAAAATATTATGCTTTTGCCTGTGGATATCTAGAAAAACGACAATTTTGTTCCCTCTCTCTGTATATGCTATCAACGTTGGCACAATGACACAAATTCAACAAATACGTAGTCAACCGTATATTTTTTTTTCCTGACAATTTTGTTATCTGACTAGGGCGGAAATGGGTTTTTCGGTGACAGAAAATATGTTGCTCTATTTCTATACAAATAACTAGAAATCACCACATGCATTTCGCAACTATGCTTGGCGGCAGAGAAAAAATACAGTTCCGGTTTAAATTTAATTTCAATGAGCATCT
The DNA here is from genome assembly GCF_977018435.1 of Lepisma saccharinum. NCBI lineage: Eukaryota > Metazoa > Arthropoda > Insecta > Zygentoma > Lepismatidae > Lepisma > Lepisma saccharinum. The sequence continues at coordinate 13,268,269 of NC_139258.1, forward strand.
ATTGAAGATAGATTCAAAACAGTATTCAACCGGCGAAATGAAAACACGAAGTAGCGTCCGCTACATAACATAAATAATGCTTATGGTTTGATTTTAAAAATGGCGAGCGGAAAATAACTATGTTTTCTGAAATTATGATTTATACTTCATACGCCAAGAGGGCTGAGGGTTAGAAAAAAAAGATTGTTTGGTAGAATTATGCACACATAATATTTTTTGTGTTTTCTATACACAAGCTTAATTATTTTTTTTCAATTATTTACAGGATTTATTAAGACGCAAGAAATAGCATAAATAACACACTCCCATCAAACCCAACACTATTGTGAATTATTGCACAGTATTTATTTTGTGGCACTCCACTATATATATATAATAACATACCCACAAATATTTTCAACAAGATGCAATCTGAGAAAAATTGCCCTGTGTGCAAGATAACCATATCAAGCGCACATTTTGCAAGACATTGTCGTACCTGTGCACCTGGTAAGCGTGTAACCGCTAAAAAACCATGTCCCAGGTGCGGTATACCTATTACCATTAATAATTTGAAGAGGCATATAACATCATGCAAAGTTGTCGTCGGAGCACCTGTTCCACAACCGTCGACCAGCTCGACCAAGAGGAAAGCGGAAGCCGACTCGCCACCATCCGCCAAACGCGTCAAGCCTGTGGCGAAAGCTAACCAGTCTGCTTTCGAGCGGTTGTTAGAGGATTTTGTCATCACTTCGGAGGGCTCATGCGACGTGCGTAGCTTTTTGGAGAACGTGCGAGCAGAGATAGTTTCCATCCTCGACGATGCGCTTGCAATACACTCCACCAAATTCTACGCATCGTTACGTTGTCAGTACAAGAAGCCGTCCGATGAAATTTACAGCTTCTGCCACAACACCAAGGCGAAGACGCTGCATCCGGCGGATGTCGGCAACCTCGAGGCCATCTACAACCAGTTTGCCGAAGAGCTGGTGGCAAAACAGGAGGAACATCAAGCTAAAGGCTCGGGGGGTTCGCTGTGTGGCGAGCCTCACGAACTGTGCGTCAAATTTTGTAAGTTCATACCTCTCTCCGCCTTCAGCTACGTCCTCTTACCATCTTCCATTGTGAAAAAGAAGGCTGTCCTGAACATTCAAAACAGCGACGCCAAGTGCTTTCTCTGGTCGGTGCTTGCAGCGTTGCACCCAGTTGAGCGAAAAAACCATCCACACCGAGTTAACCACTACCTACCCTACGAGGCAGAGCTGGAAGATGCGATGGTTGGGATCAACTACCCGGTGGAGGTCCCGGACATTCGAAAGTTTGAGGCCCGTACACACAACCCTCGGTTGGCTATCAACGTTTATGGTCTCACTGACGAAAATGCGGTGTACCCCATCCGGGTGAGCGACGTAAAGGACGATGGTGCGCAGGAAATTCACCTTCTGCTTATCAAGGACGAGACCCATCACCACTACACCCTCATCCGTTCCCTCTCCCGGTTGGTGTCGAGCCAAAAAAGCAAGCATGATGGTAGCATAGAAGTTTGTCGAAGATGCCTGTCAACTTTTGACAATCAAAAACAGCAGGATTATCAGCACATCAGAGGTCCCAACATCGCTGCAGAGAAGCTTGCCAGCCACAAGATCTACTGCAATGCCAACGAGCCGGGTGTGGCAGTCTTGCCCGAACCTGGCACCGTGGAGCGTTTCCGCATGCACGGTGCTATGGTGGAGCACCCCGCTATCATCATCGCGGATTTCGAGGCCTTCCTCAAACCACTGTCCACTTGCGATCCCGATCCCGAAGTTTCCTCCACCACCCCTTACCAACTCCACGAGGCTTCGAGTTTCGCATACGTTGTGGTGCGACGTGACCAGCATATCGCCCCCGAGCCCTACGTATACCGTGGTCCCGACGCAGCCAAACACTTCCTCGAGAGGATGGTTGTCGAGGCCAACGAGATAACAAAAGTACTGTTGGCCCCCAAGTCTATGCTCCCACTGTCTCCCGACGATCAGCGTAGACACGACGAGGCCATCGCTTGCCCTGTCTGCGTCAAGGAGTACACCACCAACAACCGTAAAGTTCAACACCATGATCACTTTAACGGTAGGTATGTTGGTCCATGGTGCAACAGATGCAACCTCAATGCCCGGGACCCGCGCTTCATCCCTGTGTTTTTTCACAATGGCTCGGGATACGACTTCCACCACCTCGTCAAGCATCTTGGGTACGACAACGAGAGAATCAGCGTCCTGGCGCAGAACGAGGAGCGTTACATCAGTGTGAGCAAGTGGGTGCGAATCTCAGGATCACGCTCTACCGTCGAGCTTCGCTTCCTCGACTCCCTGAGGTTCCTCCCGGCAAGCCTCGATGCTCTCGCAGGGAAGCTTAGCGACGAGCAAATGCTTATTACCTCCGGAAACTTTCCGAACTTGGACGCCGGTCTCTTCAAGCGTAAGGGGGTCTACCCCTACGAATACGTCACAGACCCTTCCAAGTTCGCAGAGACGTCGCTACCTCCTCGAGCAAACTTCTACAGCAAGCTGCGAGGCTCGAACATCACCGACGAGGAATATCACCACGCCCAGTCCATGTGGCGCGAGCTGGGCTGTCGAACTCTCGGGGACTACCACGACGCCTACCTCAGACTTGACGTGACGCTCCTCGCCGACGTGTTCCAGACGTTCCGTGCGACCGCAATGAAGATCTACAAGCTGGACCCCGCCTACTTCTACAGTCTCCCCGGACTGGCGTGGTCAGCCATGTTTCTGGTGACGAAGATCAAGCTGGAGCTTCTTTCGAACGTGGACATGATGCTGTTTGTGGAACGCGCCGTGCGGGGTGGAATGGTCCAGGTGTCGCAGCGACACCCGCGCGCCAACAATCACCACATGGCCACCGGCTACGACTCCTCACGACCGTCCAGCTACATCATGTACACGGACGTCAATAACCTCTACGGACACTCCATGATGCAGCCACTCCCTTTTAGAGGCTTCGAGTGGGCTGACCCTTCCAACTTCGACGTCGAAAGCTTCGACGATTCGGAACATGGGTTCTTCGCCGAGGTGGATCTTGAGTTCTCCGAGAAGCTGCAGGATTTGTTCTGCGATCTTCCCCCTGCACCCGAGTTCAAGTGTCCACCCGATTCCAACCAGAAGAAGCTCGTCATGGATTTCGAGTCCAAAGAGCGTTATGTCCTGCACTACCAGAATCTCCGGTGGTTGATGAAGCAAGGGGTTACCGTCCACGCAGTTCACCGCATCCTCAAGTTCGAGCATTCTCCGTGGTTGCGTCTATATATTGAAGTCAACACCAAACACCGCACCGCAGCCACGTCCGAGCTTGATAAGGATTTCTTCAAGCTTATGAACAATGCGGTGTTCGGGAAAACCATGGAGAATGTGCGGAATCGTGTAGATGTGAGGCTAATATCAAACAAAGCACAATGTCGCAGGCTCGTAGCAAACCCGTTATTCAAATCGAGGACGATTTATAACGAACAGCTTGCTCTGGTGCATATGAGGAAGAGCGAGGTGAAGCTCAACAAGCCAATTTATGTTGGCGCCTCAGTATTAGACCTGAGCAAGCTGCACATGTTTCAAACATATTATGGGATACTACGCCAGCACTATAACGACAATATTAGCCTACTCTACACGGACACGGACAGCTTGGTGTACCACGTCCACTCAGCCGATGCATACGGGGATATAGTCACGGCACCAGCTTTGGTTAACCTCTTCGACACCTCGGGCTATCCCCAGCCGAACCAGTACGGCATCCTGCCCCGAAACAAAAAAGTGCCTGGCAAACTCAAAGACGAGAAGGACGGTGATGTAATTCTCGAGTTTGCAGGTCTTCGCGCCAAGGCCTATGCCATCAAAGCCGAGGGCAGCGTTACCAAGAAGGCCAAGGGTGTCGGCAGACAGGTGGTTCGGGAGCATCTCGCATTCGAGGATTTTGTCGATTGCCTCAAGACCAGGTCGTCGGTTCTAAGAGAAGAACAGCGCATCCAGAGCGTTGACCATGTGTTGACCACAAACAAAGTTAGAAAAATTGCCCTGGATCCCAACGACGACAAGAGGTGCGTCCTCGAGTGTGGTATTCACACATTGCCGTGGGGGCACTATCGCTTAGCAGAAAGCAAAACCTGCAACATATGTCCATCTTCAACAGAAGATTCATAAAAACAAAACAAAACAAAAAAAAAAACACTTTGACTGTCATTACAAGAAACTTTGACTGTATTCTTAAATAACCAGCATGCCTATGAATTTGTTCGGTTTCAAAAAACAGATCATTATGGAAACCATACCAGATCATGAAGTCTTACCTTCCGTGTTACCTAAACTCAACGGTCTGCTGATTATTCACCTCAACAGCATTTGGACGAAACTGAATGACGATGTGGGCAAGATGTTTTATGTTTTTAATAACAATTTACATTTCTACGAAATTCCGATCGACGGGAAACTTCAAATCACCGTGAATCCGGAAAACGCAGGCGAAATCAAAATTTCTACCGGCAAGAATATTTTTCGAATCAAGCACGACAAGATGCTTTCTAACATTACGTACGATGTTTCTGCAGGAGATTATTTTTACGTGGAACTCCTCGGAGATTACGACAAACTTATTCCTCTCTTCGTAGAATTACGAATCGTCTATCCTATTATAAATAACCGTTAACCAAAAATGCCTAACGACATTTTCGGCAACACCAAGCGTGTAGACCACGCAGAAGAGATTCTCATGTTGGACATTCGAGTTAAGAAGTTGAGGACCGATTTGATCGCTTTGCAGGAAACCTTAAACAAAAGTTTAGAGTCGGAAATCGCTACGCTCCAAACGCAATGTCTCGACCCCATTCTGAAAATCGATTCCGAACTAAAAACGCTGATAAAAAATTATGTCGACGTACCTTCTTACGACAACGTTCAAAATATACAGTTGAGCGTGGATTCGCTTCAAAATGATTTGGCCAAATTACAGCAATTTCAAGCGAAAAATGAAGATTTGGAAAAATTGAAACTCGAAATCGAAGAACGAACTTCCGCAATAGAAAAGAATTTCTCTGAACTTCAAACCGTCGTGAACGATATTGATGTAGAACGCTTGCACGTCGTCGTTTCCAAATTACAAGAAGAATTCACCAGCACGTTGGAAGAAATTAAATCCAAATTGCAGACTTTGGAAGATACAATGACGAACCTACCATCGTCGGACGAACTGCAGGTCATCGGTAAAAGCGTCGCGAACATAAAAATTCAATTGGAGGCCTATCGAGATTTCGAACACATTCAAACCACCATCGCTACGCTTCAGGCGTCCTTGGAATTGATCAACGAAGAAATTAAAAATATTCACGCTGAAGCGAGAGCGCTGACGAGCATTCAGGACACGTTAAGCACGGTTCAGCAGAAGATCGAATATTTAGAAAATTTGAACGTCGAAACGAATCTCGCTCATTTTCATCACGTACTCGACAACATACAGGGTGACTTGGAATCGTTACGGACGAGCGTGCCTTCGAGCGAAGATTTGGAAAAATTGAAAACGGCGGTGACGGCACTATCCGAATCGAGCGACATCAAAAGTTCGTTGAGCGATCTCGAGAGTAAAGTGGCCAATCTCCCCACCTCCAAAGAATTACATGCTTTGAAAAGAAACATATCACGTATGCTGAAACGACTGGAAACGGAAACGGCGAACGTGGAACAGATTCGAGACGAACTTGCTTCCCTGGTGTCGACGCTGCCCACTTCGCAGAGCGTCGCCGACCTTCACATGCAGTTTACAGAGATGCGAAGCATCGTGAACGATCTTACCGAGAAGAGCTCGAAATTGAATCAAGTCGAGAACCTTCAGAACATCGTCGTCAACATCAGAGATCAAGTTGGAGTGCTGGAATCCACGCAGGAATCGACGCTGACCTCTTTCGGTGCCAAGTTGCAAGAACTCAACGAAAACTACAAGCAGTTGAACGTGGAAGTGAAAATCAAACCGTCGTTTTCTGCCGTAACGGATACCATAATCGAGCATTTGCTGCCCATCGAAAATAAACTCGGACAAGTTCACAGTAATCTGCTCGGCGTCGACACTAAATTCGCTAAACTGCATTCTCTGCAAGCCATCGAAATCAACAGCGTACCCAATCAACAGAGAATCTCCACGTTCGTCGAAGGTAACAAACTGTACATGTTGCATCCTTATCATCCGTACTACAAGTTTCTCCTCGATGGCACGATTCAGATAAACGAATTTTCGTACTGGTCTCACGGTAGAAAAGCTAGCGTTCCCACCATGACTTTGATATCGAATCGTGGTGTCCAAAAAGCAGGAAACATTCCTCTGGCACGTTGGAACGAAACGCGCAACATATATGAAATACACGAAGACGAAGATCTCACCGTTTTCGACGTGAGTGCCGGCGATAAGCTGATCGTTCAAAACACGAGCGAAGTGCCACCCTCTTTGAATCCCATCACGCTTGTGCTTCTCTTGAAACGTAATCTCTAAAAAATGTCTAGGCAAGCCATCGTCGAAGAATTGCATAAACCTGCACGCCGTAACTACGAACGTTTGGCTGTGGTAACCAAGGGCATCGACGACCTCTGGCAAAGCGACCTCGTGGAGATGAGTAGCGGCAATTTGAAAAACGTGCATAAATTGAACAAGGGCAACAAGTACCTTCTCACCGTCATAGACACGTTTTCGAAATTCGCATGGGCTCTACCTTTGAAGGCGAAAACAGGGACGTGCGTCATGGAAGCATTCAAATTAATTTTTCGCGAAAGCGGCGGCAGACGACCACGGTTTCTGCAAACGGACAACGGTAAAGAATTTTACAACGCCGTATTCCAAAAGTTTATTCAAAAACACAAGATTCGACATTATTCGAGCTTCAGTCACATCAAAGCCAGCATCGTGGAAAGATTCAATCAAACCTTGAAAACACACATGTGGAAACGATTCACGCTTCGGGGGAATTACAAATGGGTCGACATCCTGCCGGAACTCGTCGACACCTATAATCACACGGTACACAGAACAATAGGCATGAAGCCAGTTGACGTTACCAAGTCCGACGAGCAGCGTTTAATTTCTACAGTTTACTGTCCAAAGTACACACCCACGACAAAAAAAGCTAAATACAAAATTGGAGACCAGGTGAGGATCAGCAAATTCAAACGCACCTTCGAGAAGGGATTCACAAAAAATTGGAGCACGGAACTTTTTACGGTGGTTCAAGTTCTACCCGGAAACCGACACACGTATATAATAAAAGATAGTAGCGGCGAGATTTTGAAAGGAAGATTTTACGAAGAGGAACTCTCTAAAACGAAACACCCCGACACGTACCTCATCGAGAAAGTATTGCGTAGGAAAGGTGACAAACTGTTTGTCAAATGGCTGGGACTTCCGGAAAAGAGTTGGATCGACGCGAACGAAGAGATCTTGTGAGTACGTGGAACGTGGTGAAGCGTCTACCGGATCCGGAAAGTCAAAAAAAGAAAAAGAACGGTGAGTTGCTTCCCGACAGCATCCGCTGTCTGATCGTAGGTCCTTCGGGGTGTGGGAAAACAACACTGCTCGTGGACAATTTTCTCCTCGCACCAAATTGGTTAGATTGGAAGAACAGACACCTGTACGTGTTCTCGAAAAGTTTGGAGCAATCCAAATACCAGCAACTGATAAAACTGTACGATGGTCTGGACATTGCAACGTTCGCCTCGGAAATAAAACCACTCGACAATTGTCGTGAAAATTCAGTAGTTGTGTTCGACGACGCCATCCTGGAAAATCAAAATGAAATTCGCAACTTTTTCACGCAAGGTCGTCACAAAGGAATGGATTGTTTTTACCTAGCTCAAACGTTTTCCAAAATTCCAAAACAGTTAGTACGTGACAACGCTAATTTCATATGTTTGTTTCGTCAAGATCACACCAACCTCAAGCATGCGTACGATGACTACGTAGGCGGAGACATGAACTACAATCAATTTTCGGAACGCTGCTGCTCTACTTGCTGGAACGGTGACGATTTCGGATTCGCGACGATCGACATGACGAGGAAACCCAACGACGGAAAATACAGAAACAAAATCAACGACTTTCTAAACGTTGCAACGTTGTGAGAAACGACGTATATAAATAACGTCATGACGAAACGAAAAATCGAAGACGAAAATCTCAAGTTGCGAGAATACCTCGCGAAACGCTTCAAAGGTTGGAAATCCGAGAATCGCGGATTCTACGAAGAGAAGAAACGACAGGATCAACCCGTGATCGATGCCATCAGCAGTCTAGGTAAAGAAATTAAAAGTGTCACGGAACAAAATAAAAATTTGATTAATGAACTCGTACCGCTCGCAGCTAAAAGTTACGCCGTACCCACGCCCATTTCGAGCATTCCTTCGACGCCGTTCGAACTGAAGGATGCACCTGCACGACGTCGAGCCATTGGTAGCACGTCGTCGTCTTCGGATAAAATCGAGTTGGGGCCTTTGGCACGAGACTACCTGAGCACGGGGAAATTCGACAAGGATGAAGTGTTCGGATTGTATCCCAGCATGGAAACCAGCGAAGGCGGCGGTGTGGTGTGGAAGATTGGGAAATCGAAGGTGACCTTCGAAGGCAACGACATTAAAGTCAATTTAGGCGACAAGGATAGTTGGAACAGGTATCCAGGTACGGTGGGACTGTGGGAACTCGTCGCCAAAAAGCAACCGAAAGATTACACCGACGAAGATTACCAGAGTTACAAGGAAATTCTGATCATGACGGATGCCTTGTACCAGAACAACGACGCCTCGCAGAATAGGGTGAAATCGAGCAGCGGCGAGAAGTACAGGAATCTCATCAAACCGATTTGGAACCAGGTCAAAACGGGCAGCGGCGTCAAACGCTACAACACGTTACCCAAAGAATTTGTTTGGGTGGACGACGTTAGGAAGCTCGTGGACCGATTGTTGGTGATAGCCGGCGAAGAGAATGCAGGCAACCGTAATTTCTACAACGAGAAGGTTGGCATCGTGGACATGATCAGCACGAAACTTTCCAACTTCATCGTGAACGACGACAAGGGTATAGGTTACCTGATCAAAATCATCAACACGCTGCCTCCGAAATTTTGGAACGTGGCCGAAGGAAAGGGACTTGTGAACGACATCATCAACAAGTTACCTTTCGAGATGCATCTACCTGGCTACCAGTACTGTGGACCGGGTACCAAACTCGAGAAAAGATTGGAGAGAGGAGACAAGGGTGTGAATCCGTTGGACGCCGCATGCAAAGATCACGACATCGCCTACAACGCCACGCAGATGGATCTGGATGCACGTCACGAAGCAGATAGAAAGTTAGAGCACGCAGCTTTCGAAAGGTTCGTGAGTAGAGACGCATCGTTGGGTGAACGGGTCGCCGCACTGGGTACCACCATCGCCATGAACACAAAACAAAAATTGGGGTGGGGTATATAAATAACATACAGTAAAAAAAAACAACATGGCTTGCATAACCGATTTGCCACCCGAGCTACTATCTAAAATATTCAAAAAGGTAGTTAACGGAGATGTTAATAAACTTGTAATCATGGCAAAAACAATGCCGGAATTTCGCATCCCTTGTGAAATGGTTCTCAAGGACCATCTTCGGGAGATCAGCGGCCTGAGGTGCGGTGATCTCAACATTCTGCTTTCGGCTGCAGGGGAAAAATTAAACGATAGGTCGGACGAACTGTACGAGGCGATGCAGGGAAGAAGACGGTATACTGATGATTGGTACAAGTCTATGCAGGAGAAGGAAGATATCACTACGCACATCCTCGCGTTTTCCGAAGCACGGACTTTCTTTCTTGTTAAAAAATAATAATATATATACGTGTCAAAAAAACTTGATATATAAATAAATAATCTTCGGTATATATAAATAACACACATCGTGAAAAAACAATTAAATTTCTCTCTAACACTTTGAAATTTTTTTTGATATGACGACTGAAAAAATAAGTGATCTCCAAGCATTAAAACAAATGCTAAATTTGTCAGTCGAGTATGTAAAAATTCAGGAATTGGAAGTCGACAAACCTTACACGATAACTTCAGGTTCAATCGTTTCTACCCAGTATGGTCCCAAGGTACGCCTGTTGCTCAACGCACAATACAGTCTATTTTTACCAGATCGATACGCTAACATGTTATCCGACGAGAAGCTATCTATTTTAATCGAGAACAAAACTCGAATTGTGTACAAGGGGACAAAGGAACTTCTTGGCAAGAAAACAAAGCATGTAATAGAATTTGTGTAACGACTGCGAGGCCTTGAAAATATATAAATAACATACCGTAAAAAACTACACAAGAAAAAATCTCAGAATATATATATAAATAACATACCGTGAAAATAACACATAGAGCATCAACATGAAGCCCAAGGGTGTCGTGTACCAGATACCATACTCCAATCTAAAAAATCTAGGTGCCCTCGATGGGTTACTCACCAAGAAACAACGCGAGAAGAAACGTTCTTGCTTGTCGAAAGGACATGGAATGAAATTGCTGCTCAGCACACCTCAATTGAAAAGATTGCAGCGTTCGCGGAAACAGCAAAAAATCGGAGGTTTCATATTCAGCATCCCGGCCATCCTGGCAGCATTGGGGGCCGTTGGAAGTTTGGCCGGCGGAAGTGCCGCCATCGCGAAAACCGTCATCGACTCGAAGAAGAACAAGGCGGAATTGGAAGAACAGAAACGTCACAACCTGGCCATGGAGAAGAAGGGGAAGGGCGTAATGAAAAAGTTTAAAAAAAAGAAACAGAAGCACTCACCAACCGAGACATTGAATCTCTGATCGGACCGTTACAAATCAAACACTTCAGAGGAGTTTTCATGTCCGACTCGCTACCTTCAAGCGTCAAAAGAAGAGAATGCGGAGTAGTCAACTTGGACGGTCAAGAAAATCCAGGCACGCATTGGATATGTTACCACAAAAACGACAATGATAAAGCATTCGTTTTCGATTCTTTCGGAGGTGTTCCACCTACAAATTTAGTTTATTATCTAAAAACGAACAAAACCTCCATATACTACAACGACGAACGCATTCAAAATTTCGGAGACGTGAACTGTGGTCATCTCTGCCTCTCCGTGCTCGCGTTTCTCTCTAAAATAAATAACCCTACGATCGAAGATTTCCAGAAAGCATTGTGGAACCTCAAACAGCATCACTAGGATGGGCGTGTTCCATCTCACGAGCGAATCTTCAATCTTGAAACTCACGCTGCACGACGACATCGTCTATCCTAAATCCGTGGCTCTGCGTGCATTCTACAGCATGTACCTCATACCCAATGTTACGCATCACAACAACAAAATTAGCGTCGGAAGCGAACACATCGTCGTCACGCCAGGACAATACAATCTTTCCACTTTGCAAGCTCAATTACCCAAAGGCACATACCTTTCTCAAAATTCGGTCACGCACAGAGTGGAAATCCTATCCGCGACGGAGACCGTGGACCTGGGCACCATGGGAGAACTTTTAGGTTTCGAGAACAACACCAAACTCGAAGCTGGCATCAAGCACGTAGCAACCAACATTCCTAAATTCTTGGCCATAGAGACTCTGAACGTACACTGCAACGTGGCGGAAGGTATGATCACGAAATCCTCGGACGGATTACTGGGAAGTCACAAGCAGACGGGAATCATCGCCACGTTCAAACCCAGTTCCGAGTTCATGGAACCGATCATCTACACGCCCTCTTCGCCGATCTATTTTCCAGTATGTCGCAACCGCATAGACGACATAGAGTTGGTGGTGACGAACGAGAAAGGAGAGGTGGTGGATTTCGCAGGTGCCACTACGACGGCCATCGTGGAGATCAACGTGTAATAAATAACCATACATGTAAAATGGAGCAAATCGAAAGTTACGAATTGCAATCTTTCCCTCCCAACCGTCGCACGTTCGCCAATCTGAACGAAGCGAACAGGGAGATCGAATACGACGTGGACGTAGGGGATGGGTTCGTTCATCCTCACAGAGCGGACCTCTACCTTCAATTCGACGTGGTGAAGAAAGAAAGCGGAGACGCGTTTCCCGCAGCAGCAAACTTGATACTCGTGGACAACTTCGTGCCTCACCTGTTCTCGCAGGTGGAGGTGAGGAAACACAACACCGTCATCGACAGAATAGATTATCCAGGCATCACGTCGACGGCAGTGGGAACGTTGAAATTATCCAAAACGGACGCAGCGTACTACCAGGCCGGGGGATTCGAAGCCGGGACCAAAATATCGACGAGAAGTCACACGGTGCTCTTCCCCATGCGTCTGCTGCCGGGTTTCTTCTCGGACTACAAGGAGATCATGTGGAAGGGAGGACTGAGGGTCGCGTTTCGAAGAGCAGCCAACGACAACGACGCACTGATGCGATACTCTACTTTGGGTCCGGACGGCACCACGCCGATAGCCAACACTTTACCCGAAGCAGCCAAGTGCGTCATCCGGAGCATGGAATTGAGAATGCCGGTGGTGGAATACGAAACAAACTACGCCCTCAAGTACAAAGCGGAGATCTTGAAAAATCCGCAAGTGCCGATTCACTTTCACGGTTACCAGTGCGTGCAGAAGATGGCGTCGGGAAGTCACATGGAATTCGACGTGACGACGCAGTTCAACATACAGTTCGACATGCCAGATTTCGTCGTAGTGCTCTTTCAGACCGGGAGGGACAACAACCAGGAAAAAGATTCCAGCAAGTTCGACGACTGCAAGATCAAGAACGTTTATCTGAAGAATGGACGCAACGAAGTGTTCCCGCGCGAAAATTACAACCTCGACGTGGCCAAAAACGATTACCTCAAACTTTACGAAGCTTACACAGCTTACAAACGCGTGACCGAGGGAAGTGTGGACATGTACTACACCCCCAGCGAATTCAAAATCCACAGGCCGATGTTCGTCATCAACACATCTAAAAGAAAAAAGGTTGTGGTCAACGATCGAACCAACATCAAGGTCGTCTGCGAGTTCCACGATGCCTTGCCCGAGGATACCCTATGCAGTGTCATCCTGATTGCAGAGAAGTCCTTCGCCTACGACGTGAAGAACGAGAGGGTCACAGAGCAGTTTTAACAAGTTTTTTAACATCTTTTCTTGCACAATAAGTAATTTTCTGCACTAGCACAATCAGTTACAATAGCACAATACGAATTTCACTAGTTCAGATCAGTTACAAATGTCAATTTCATTAGCTATCAGCTACAATATCTTTTTTGCACTATAGCACAAGAGACAATCAGAAAATTTGCACAAAAAAAAAATTTGTTGTTGTTTTTACACGTGAAAATTAACAATAATTTTTTTTTTTTTTTTGTCGTTTCAGATGCTGTCGAAACATCAAAAACACATACACGCACACACACTAGAAAAAAGCATGCAACTTTATTTGTAACACATACACATACATTCTCCATCTTCATCAAGAAAAATATTAATAATAAACATAATTATTTTTATCTATATCTCACAATAAAACTCTATATCCAAAAATATCACAACATCAAATAACACTAGAGTCGTTAGTACACGTTGCATGCATTACGGAGGTCCTCTGTAGGGTTTCATGGAAGTTTGGGGGAAAAAACACGTGAAACTCTACAGAGGTGCGGTAATCTATAACCGCAGCCATTAGAAAACTTTTACATTTTTTTGGTTGGGCACCACGCACCCTGGCGAGGTTATAGGGGCCAGGCATTCTAAAAAAAACAACAATTATTATTTTGTTTGTTTGTTTGCGTCACAATACATACGCGCGCGCGCGTGCGTGCGTGCGTGCGTGCGTGTGCGTGCGTGTGCGCGGCACGTCGTTCCCCCGAGAGAGAGAGAGGTTTACAAAAATCGCGATATACAAACGTTGGCCCCCCGGGAGTTGGAAAATTACGATGTGGCGCATTCGCTCATTACCGTTGCCAGCCACGGGTCTCTCTCTCTCTCTCTCTTCATCTTACACCAACGTTGGCATCTCTATTTTCTTTTAGTTGTAAGTAAATTGCCAACACACTCTAGTTAATAACGCTACATATTATACGCACACACGCACGCACATACTGCGTTGCCGTCCACCCATCTCTCTCTCTCTTTTACGGCAGTGCCGGCTCTCCTTGTTTAGTATATGCAGGTTGGCAAAAATTGCTTTATGCGCTGTAACGCAAGCCTCGAGCAAGTTGCCGCCTCCTTGCTTTAGGTTAGGTTAGACCCAAAAACAAAAATCTTGGTAATTTATTTTCGAGTGAGAAGTTGGCAACGCTGATTTTTACTTGAGGGGCGGTCAACCGGGTTGATTGCACAAGCAAAATTGCCAGCTCCTTGCTTTAGGTTAGTTTAGACCCAAAAAAACAAAAATCTTGGTGATTTTTTTTCGAGTGAGGAGTTGGCAACGCTGATTTTTACTTGAGGGGGGTCAACCCGGTTGATTGCACAAGCAAAATTGCCAGCTCCTTGCTTTAGGTTAGGTTAGACAAAAAAGCTGTGGGTAAGCCGTCGGTTGTTTAACTCTTCCCTTTCTCTTTTCTTTTCTTGTAAAAGGCTATGGCAAAGTACCAGTGGGTTGGCAACCTTGCTTTATGCACTGTCAACCAAGCCTCAAGCAAGGTTGCCAGCTCCTTGCTTTAGGTTAGTTTAGACCCAAAAACAAAAATCTTGGTAATTTATTTTCGAGTGAGAAGTTGGCAACGTTGATTTTTACTTGAGGGGGGTCAACCGGGTTGATTGCACAAGCAAAATTGCCAACTCCTTGCTTTAGGTTAGTTTAGACCCAAAAACAAAAACCTTGGTGATTTTTTTTTCGAGTGAGGAGTTGGCAACGCTGATTTTTACTTGAGGGGCGGTCAACCGGGTTGATTGCACAAGCAAAGTTGCCAGCTCCTTGCTTTAGGTTAGGTTAGACAAAAAAGCTGTGGGTAAGCCGTCGGTTGTTTAACTCTTCCCTTTCTCTTTTCTTTTCTTGTAAAAGGCTATGGCAAAGTACCAGTGGGTTGGCAACCTTGCTTTATGCACTGTCAACCAAGCCTCAAGCAAAGTTGCCAGCTCCTTGCTTTAGGTTAGGTTAGACCCAAAAAAAAAACCTTGGTGATTTTTTCGAGTGAGGAGTTGGCAACACTGCGAGAAAATACCTCAAGCAAGATTGCCAGCTCCTTGCTTTAGGTTAGGTTAGACCCAAAAACAAAAACCTTGGTGATTTTTTCGAGTAAGAAGCTGGCAACACTGCTCACCACTTCAGCTCACCACAAGAGGGCGCAGAACTGTCTAAATACATCTACTGATATAATAAAAAATCCACAGGTTCCTCTACAATTTTATACATATCAATGTGTACAGAAGCCCGCATCTGGCACATATTATGAGTTTGATGCTACAAGTTCATTCTCCAGTATTCAATATGATATGCCGGATTTTGTGGTGGTATTGTTTCAGACTGGAAGACACAACAATCAGGAAAAAAATTCGAGTAAATTTGATAGCTGCAACATCAAGAACATATATCTTAAAAATGGCAGAAATGAGGTATTTCCTAGAGAAAATTATAATTTAGACATGTCCAAGGATGATTTTCTCAAATTATATGAGGCATTTTCGGCTTTCAAGAGGGTCACTACTGGCAGTACTGACATGTATTACTCACCAGATGAATTCAAAGCACAGAGACCCATGTTTGTAATCAACACTTCAAAAAGAAAACAAGTTGTGGTGAATGACAGGACAAACATTAAAATTATCTGTGAATTCCACGAGGCATTACCTGAAGACACCATATGTAGTGTTATTCTCATAGGTGAAAAATCATATGTTTATGATGTAAGAAATGAGAGAGTCACAGAGCAATTCTAGAGGCCCGATTCAAACACAGAGGCCCCTTTGGATATAAAACAATACTTTACCGTCAGAAAATATATTACCTACCCATTTTACTTCTGCTCATAACAGAAAAGCTTTTACCTACCCAGCACATTTGCTATTGCAATTATTCTGTTGCGACAAGACCAAATCTTTGCATGACAATATCCGAGAAGGCAATTCCTCAATATGATAGATGGTTCCTGAAAAAAGCATAGTGTAGATAAGAATTTCTCTTTGAGTTCCATGACAAATGACATGTAATTTCCCTCGGAAAAGGCACAGTGTAGGTAATATCAACAGATATAATCTCCCAGACATTTACTAATAACGATGAATAACTCTGAAAAGACACAATATAGATTATATCTGTTGACATACAACTTCCAGGCATTTACTAATGGGACTGATCAAAAGATTATAAGAACATGGAAGCATATTTGTTCGCTCTTTCCCATTTACGCACAACTCGGGAAGCAAAAATCAATACATAACAAGGTTATGGTTAGACTAGAGGGGGTCTTTACATATTGCATTGTTTTAATATTAGATAAGCAAATTGAATGGTATCCAATTGAACTTAAACCTGAAGTAAATATGTATAGGTAGGTATGGTTACAAGTTTATAGACAAAAATCTGCTTGAGGGGGGTTAATATTTTCCGAATTACAAAACTCTTGGGTTAGGCAGGTGTTACACTTGAACAAATAGACATGTTGAGCAAGTTTTAAGTATAAACAAATCAATCTGAGCATTTTTTACAAAAATCTTAGGTTAAGCAGGTACTACACTAGAGCAAAAACTCATATGATCATGTTGAGCAAGTTTTAAGTATAGCACTCTGCATAAGAGCAGCTCTTCCTTTCCGAAAAATTCCCGAGGGGGATTTTTCCAAAATTCTTGGATTATGCAGAGTGCTACACTTGAGCAAAAAGCTCATATGCTCATGTTGAGCAAGTTTTAAGTGTAGCAAAACTGCTGGAGAGGAGCTCTTCCTTTCCGGCGCTGTCCCTATTGTAAATACCACTACTCTTGGATTTAATTTCTTCCAACGTGCTGGTGAATTCTTCTTGTAATTTGGAAACGACGACGTGCAAGCGTTCTACATCAATATCCTTCACGACGGTTTGAAGTTCAGAGAAATTTTTTTCGATTGCGGAAGTTCGTTCTTCGATTTCGAGTTTCAATTTTTCCAAATCTTCATTTTTCGATTGAAATTGCTGTAACTTGGCCAAATCATTTTGAAGCGAATCCACGCTCAACTGTATATTTTGAACGCTGTCGTAAGAAGGTACGTCGACATAATTTTTTATGAGCGTTTTCAGTTCGGAATCGATTTTCAGAATGGGGTCGAGACATTGCGTTTGGAGCGTAGCGATTTCCGACTCTAAACTTTTGTTTAAGGTCTCCTGCAAAGCAATCAAATCGCTCCTCAACTTTTTAATTCGGACGTCAGTAGAGTATTTTTGTGCATCTGACCGCAACTTTGATTTCTTGACCAAACGACCACAAAAAGTTGAAAAACTCACTTTCTCTCCCTGCTCCGCGCCTCATTTAGTACGCTGACGACGTTTCACGGGCGCAAAAAGGCAGTGATGAGTGAAAGATGAGCTCTCATCTCCTCATCCTCCTCATCTTTCTCATTCTCTTTTTATTCTCTCATCTTCCTCTCATCCTCCTCTCATCCTCCCATCTTTCTCTTATCCTCTCATCTTTTTAATTTCTTATTTTCTTATTTTTTGAAAGATGAGTGCATCTTATCGTAATTTTCCAAGTCTGGGACCAAATGTTTATATATCGTGACCTACGTAAACCTCTTTTCTTATTCTCTCATTCTCTCATTCTCTCATTCTTGAAGGATGAGTGCACTTTATCGTAATTTTCCAAGTTTGGGACCAAATGTTTATATATTGTGATCTTCGTAAACCTCTCTTCTCATCCTCTTATTCTCTCATCCTCTCATTCTCTCATTCTCTCTACCTTTAGAATATTGTCGTCAACATTAGAGATGAAGTTGGAGTGCTGGAATCAAGGGGACCAAAAAATGTTTATATATAGCGACCTTCGTAAACCTCTCTCTCGGGGGAACGATGTGGCATATACACACACGCGCGCTCTCATCTTCTTAATTTCTCATTCTCTCATTCTCTCATTCTTGAAGGATGAGTGCACCTTATCGTAATTTTCCAAGTCCGGGACCAAATGTTTATATATAGCGATCTTCGTAAACCTCTCTCTCGGGGAACGATGTGGCATATACACACGCGCGTGCTCTCATCTTCTCATTTTCTTATTCTCTTATTCTCTTATTTTGAAAGATGAGTGTATTTTATCGTAATTTTCCAAGTCCGGGACCAAATGTTTATATATTGCGACCTACGTAAACCTCTCCTCTCCTCTCATCTTCTCATCTTCTCATTTTTGAAAAAATGAGTGCACCTTATCGTAATTTTCCAAGTCCGGAGCCAAATGTTTATATATATCGTGGCCTTCGTAAACCTCTCCTCTCATCCTCTTATTTTTGAAAGATGAGTGTATTTTATCGTAATTTTTCAAGTCCGGGACCAAATGTTTATATATTGCGACCTATGTAAACCTCTCTCTCTCGGGGAGGGAACGATGTGCCACACACATACGTACGCGCGCTTATGTATTGTAACACAAACAAACAAACAAAATAATAATTGTTGTTTTTAGGAGGCCTGGCCCCTATATAACCTCGCCCGGGGTGGGTGGTAACGGCGAAATCATCACGAGTTTAGATTTGTACTGCGAATGTTGTCAAAAATTTAATGAATGTTGTTTATTCTCGATGCTAGAATCTTACATAGATTATTCTCTAAAAACGAAAATTGATAATCCTATGCCAAGCCCCCAAGGCATTCAGGCAATTTCTAATGTTCGCGTGGATAGCGACGCTCGGTAGAATTTTTCCTGTCCCCTGTGGAGCAATTGTGTTTCGTCGCCCAATGTAACATTTTCATCACGGACCAAACTATCCACAGCAACCCCTCCCCGAACCCATTCACCTTGCATCCTCTTTCGCCCGAAGAGATTCTATTTTTTTTTAGCTTTCCCACGGTTCTGAATAAAGAATCCATCACATCCCCGATAACAATAGAATCAGAGGGGGATGTGGCGGAAGCAAACACAGCAGCATCTTCCGCTTTTTGAGTTTTATACTGGGAATCGTTTGTTTCACACACCACACCCTGACGGGGCGTGGAATACAGGCCGAGGGGAAATGATCGACAATACATACATGGGTGGAACTATCAACGTCCTGTTTATTGTTATTTGTCCCCCCCACAGGATATTGTGCGCATCACAAAATTTTTGTTGAAAAAAAATATATAACATGAGTAAATCAGTCAACAAGGGTTTTTATTTGCTAGGACATTGACTATAGCGCTCATTGTGTTTTCACCAAAGAGAGTCGCGTGGAGTAGGAAGGAGAGAAGGAGAAAAAGGAGAGGAGTTCCTATATAACCTACCAGTTTTTTGTACGTCATTATCATAGTGAACGTCAATCGTGGCAGTTCAGTATTTTTTAATTTGTTTGTCTGGCAGTATACATATATATCATCGTGGAAGTTTTAGTGAGCTACAAGTTTTATTTTGAAGTCTCTCTATCTCTCTTGAAAGGTGAACGTCAATCGTGGCAGTTCAGTATTCTTAATTGTTTATCTGGCAGTATACATATATATTATCGTGGAAGTTTTAGTGAGCTACAAGTTTTTATTTTGAAGTCTCTCTCTATCTCTGTTGAAAGGTAAGTTTTTATTTTCATGATATATTAATATTTTTTGTTTTTGCGTCTGACACACACATATTCAGAGGAGTCATAAAAAATTGACACACACTTACATGTCGTATATTTTTAACCTCCTACAACAGTGCACGCACACATACATACATACATACATACATACATACATACATACTGTTTGCGTCTAATATATATATGTGGAAGGAAAAAATATCTAGCATTTTTTCAACTTTTTTTCCTTCTGTTTCAGTGCGCTTTCCACTACCATCACCACAACCCCCCAAAAAATTTCTCTGTGTATATATATATAAATAACAGAAGGAAAAAATGGAATCGCAACCAGGTCCCTCCGGTCTTTGCGGGAAAGTGGCATGTCGCAACTGTGGAAAGTTGATTTCTAAACCTAATATTGCTAGGCATTTGAAAAAATGTCGTCTTCCGGATCATGATGTCGTAGCCCCGCCGGCAAAGAAACCTCGCATTGATGAGCATGAGGAGGGTGCTTTGAATAAAAATGCACGCATCATGACGTATAAATCTGGAAGCGATGAAAAGTGTGACTCGAGCATCTTCCTCAACAATGTGAAATCTCTGGTAGTCGATAAATTACGTGATTGCCTCGTCAATGTTGCAATTAAAATTCATCTCGTCTTGACCCTGCTGTATGAGAAAGTTGTCTCGTCCGAGTCAAGCATTTTTAGTTTTTACGTAGGGTGTGAAGCCTTACACGATAACAATAACGAGGATCTTGACGAGATAGTGACACGGCTATTTGAGCACCTGACACAAAAACAAGAAGAGTTTGAAGGTAGAGGAAGTGGATGGAGTCTTTGCGGTCACAACCACATGTTAGAACTTCGAGTCTGCAATTTCAAACCATTACGCAGCACTCAAAAAAAAACAAAAAAACAAAAAAAGCAAAATGCAGTGTTGAACATACAAAGTAATGATCAGAAGAGTTTCTTATGGTCTGTCATCGCTGCATTACACCCAGCAAATAATAATGACCCCCAACGTCTGTCCAATTACAGAGGATACGAGGGAAGATACGAGAATATGATGAGAGGAATTTCCTATCCTGTGCCCCTGAATAAGATCAATCAATTTTTAAAAAACTATAGGGAGGAAAAAGGAGAATATATCGATATTTCTGTTTTTGGGGTTGACGATTCCGGCAATATTCGTGTCTTAAGACCTGCTAGAAGCCAGAATAATGTAATTCGACTCTTGCTTGTAGATGGCCGTTACAGTTTGATACGGAATTTCTCAGGATTAGTAGGAAGACAGATCAGCAAGAATCACGATAAGATCGAAATTTGCGATCGGTGTTTGGGAATTTTTCGCGGGGGTAAGAAGATGGGAGAACAGCACAAGTGTTTTGGCTCTGTGAATGCAGAACCCGAAGATGTCATGCCGGAACCTGGAACCAAGATGAAATTTCAGAAACACCAGGCTCTTCTCCACCATCCCGTCGTCCTTTATGCCGACTTTGAAAGCTTCCAAGTTCCTATGACGTCTTGCGACCCTGATCCCTCTACCTCAAGCACGACCCAAATTTTTCACCACGAGCCTTGCAGTTTCTCCATCTACGGAGAAAAATTGAATGATGTCATCTTGTATTGCGGACCCGATGCGGCAAAACATTTTGTTGAGAAGATAGCGGAATGCGCGAGAGAACTTGCACCCAGTCTGAAAGGCTCTTACGTTTCTCCACCTGCTCTCACAACAGAACAACAACAGAGACATGACGCGGCGACAAGATGCGAGGAGTGTAACCAGGCTTTCACCCCCGAAAATTACAAGGTCGTCCACCATAACCATCAGAATGGATTATTTCTAAGCACCATCTGTAATTCGTGCAATCTTAAAATTAAGGAGTCGCATTTTGTTGCCGTGTTTCTGCACTACACGGAGAAGTACGACACACATCTCTTCGTCAAAGAGCTCCACAACATAACTTCTCGAATCAGCATCATTCCGAGAACGAGCGAGAAGTATATTACAGTGAGAGTGTGGATCCCTCTCGAAGAAGGAGGAAGTGTGGAAGTGCGAATCCTGGACTCTTACAATTTCCTGTCCTCCAGCCTCGCAAGCCTTGCATCTCAACTTGGCGACGAAGATCTTGTGGCCACCAAGCAAAAATGTTTTTCGGGGAGAGATGAGAATTTGAATCTGTTGCGTCGCAAGGGCGTCTACCCCTACGAGTACGTCAACGATTTCGAGAAATTTGACGAGACGGAACTTCCACCCCGGGAGGTATTTTATTCTTCTCTCACGGAGGACGTTTGTTCCGAAGAGGACTACGAACACGCTCGTAGTGTGTGGACGGCATTCAATTGCCAAACTTTTCGCGATTATCACGATCTTTATCTGAAATTGGACGTGACTCTCCTCACGGACATTTTCGAATCGTTTCGTAAGAGATGCATCGCGATATACAAGTTGGATCCTGCGTATTTCTTCACCACGCCGGGATTGACTTGGGAATCGATGATGAAATACACCAACGTGGAACTGGGACTTATTGCAGAGAAGGAACAGTATGCTTTCATGGAGAGTGCGATACGCGGTGGCATCGTCCAATGTCCCCGACGCCATGCTCAGGCAAACAATCCTCATACGCCTGGTTACGATGCATCGAAGCCCAACACCTACATTGTCTACTGGGATGTCAACAACCTGTACGGCCACTCCATGTCCCAGTGTCTTCCCATCAGCGACTACGCATGGATGACCGAAGAGGAACTCTCCTGCGAGGATTTTCTCAACTGGAGCGAAGATAATGAATGGGGTTGTTTCTTGGAAGTGGATCTCGATTATCCCGAAACACTTCACGAGAAACATCATGGATTGGCCCTGGCCCCCTCCAAAAAGAAGCCACCTGGAGGATCGGAGCCAAAACTCATACTAAGCATGGAGAACAAGCGGAATTACGTTCTGCACTACCGACTCCTCCAATTTTACATAAGTCACGGCTTGCAGTTGAAGAAAGTTCATAGAGGATTGAAGTTCCGACAGAGCAAGTGGCTGGAACCCTACATAACCGAGAACACGCGCCGCAGAGCGCAATCGACATCGCCTGCAGACAAGGATCTGTACAAACTGTTCAATAACGCCATCTACGGCAAGACGATGGAGAACGTGCGTAATTACATCGACGCAACGTTGGTCACGGACGAAAAGAAATTTGAAAAGATTGTCGCGTCCCCCTACTTCAAAAACTTCACCATTTTCGACGAGAATCTAGTATTCGTCGAGAGGAACAAGAAGCAAGTGATGCTCAACAAGCCGATTGCTATAGGTGCCACTGTCCTTGAACTATCAAAATTGCACATGTACCAATCGTACTACGATCAGTTTCAACCTTTTTATGGAGATAACATCCAAATATGTTACATTGACACGGATAGCTTCATTTTTCTAATCCAAACACCAAGCCTCGAACATGATCTGTCTAAGATGAAGCATCTGTTTGATTTTAGCAACTTACCATCAGGCCATCACTTACATTCGGCAGAAAACAAAATGACGATTGGAAAGTTCAAAGATGAAGTTGGCGGGGAGTACATCAGCGAATTTGCGGGGCTTCGTGCCAAAATGTACTGTGTAAAGATTGCAGAAGAAAAAGAGATCAAGAAAGCGAAGGGGGTGGGAAAAATAAGTACCAGCAAATTTAGCATGCAAGACTACAAGGAATGCCTTTTTCATGGTAAAAGGCAACTCAGCACCGATCATCGCATTGCAAGTAAATTGCATGATTTGTACACGACGCGCGTAACCAAAGTAGCATTGGATGCAACGGACAATAAGTTACGTGTTCTCGATTGTAAAATCCACACGCGAGAGTGGGGACACTACAATGGAAGCGATAAATGTGACGTGTGTTAACTGTAACCCCATAGCCATGAAGTCCGCTGTGTCTTTTCCTCTTCAAAATATACGGAGGAAAAGAATGAAAGAGGGAGCCCTCGGGCGATGAAAAATAAGAGTTGAATTTAATGAGCCTCAGTTTGAAGCGGGCTTAACAACATAATAACAGGTTGCAACTCTTAATCGCCCGAGGGCTCCCTCTTTCATTCTTTTCCTCCGTATATTTTGAAGAATAGCAAAGGCACGTGTTAAATACCTAACAAGGACAATGAATCTCTTTGGTTTTCGCAAACAAAGCAACATGGACACTGCATTACCAAATTCCAATAACCTCTTACCTTCCGTGTTATCTAAACTCAATGGTCTACTAATTGTACATCTTAATAGTATATGGACGGAAATAAATAACGATGTGGGCAAGAGGTTTTATGTTTTTAATAACAATTTACATTTCTATGAAATTCCGATCGACGGGAAACTTCAAATCACTGTGAATCCGGAGAACACAGGCGAAATCAAAATTTCTACCGGCAAGAATATTTTTCGAATGAAGCACGACAAGATACTTTCTAACATGTCGTACGATGTGTCTGCAGGAGATTATCTTTACGTGGAACTCCTAGGAGATTACGACAAACTTATTCCTCTCTTCGTAGAATTACGAATCGTCTATCCTATTATAAATAACCGTTAACCAAAAAATGCCTAACGACATTTTCGGCAACACCAAGCGTGTAGACCATGCAGAAGAGATTCTCATGCTGGACGTTCGAGTTAAGAAGTTGAGGACCGATTTGATCGCTTTGCAGGAGACCTTAAACAAAAGTTTAGAGTCTGAGATCGCTACGCTCCAAACGCAATGTCTCGATCCCATTCTGAAAATCGATTCCGAACTGAAAACACTGATAAAAAATTATGTCGACGTACCTTCTTACGACAACATTCAAAATATACAGTTGAGCATGGATTCGCTTCAAAATGATTTGGCCAAATTACAGCAATTTCAATCGAAAAATGAAGATTTGGAAAAATTGAAACTCGAAATCGAAGAGCGAACTTCCGCAATAGAAAAAAATTTCTCTGAACTTCAAACCGTGGTGAATGATATTGATATAGAACGCTTGCAGGTCGTTGTTTCTAAATTACAAGAAGAATTCACCGGCACGTTGGAAGAAATCAAATCCAAGTTGCAGACTTTGGAAGATACCATGACGAACCTACCATCGTCGGACGAACTGCAGGTCATCGGTAAAAGCGTCGCGAACATAAAAATTCAATTGGAGGCCTATCAAGATTTCGAACACATTCAAACCACCATCGCTACGCTTCAGGCGTCCTTGGAATTGATCAACGAAGAAATTAAAAATATTCACGCTGAAGCAAGTGTGTTGACGAGTATTCAGGACACGTTGAGCACGGTTCAGCAGAAGATCCAATATTTGGAAAATTTGAACGTCGAATCCAATCTTACTCATTTTCATCACGTACTGGACAACATACAGGGTGACTTGGAATCGTTACGAACGAGCGTGCCTTCGAGCGAAGATTTGGAAAAATTGAAAACGGCGGTGACGGCACTATCAGATTCGAGTGACATTAAAAGTTCGTTGAGCGATCTCGAGAGTAAAGTGGCCAATCTCCCCACCTCCAAAGAATTACATGGCTTGAAAAGGAACATATCACGTATGCTGAAACGACTGGAAACGGAAACGGCGAACGTGGAACAGATTCGAGACGAACTTGCTTCGCTGGTGTCGACGCTGCCCACTTCGCAGAGCGTCGCCGACCTTCACACGCAGTTTACAGAGATGCGAAGCATCGTGAACGATCTTACCGAGAAGAGCTCGAAATTGAATCAAGTCGAGAACCTTCAGAACATCGTCGTCAACATCAGAGATCAAGTTGGAGTGCTGGAATCAACGCAGGAATCAACGCTGACCTCTTTCGGTGCCAAGTTGCAAGAACTCAACGAAAGCTACAAGCAGTTGAAGGTGGAAGTGAAAATCAAACCGTCATTTTCTACCGTAACGGATACCATAGTCGAATATTTGTTGCCCGTACAAAACACACTGGGTCAGCTTCACAGTAACCTCGTTAGCGTCGACACTAAATTCGCTAAACTGCATTCTCTGCAAGCCATCGAAATCAACAGCGTACCCAATCAACAGAGAATCTCCACGTTCGTCGAAGGTAACAAACTGTACATGCTACATCCTTATCATCCGTACTACAAGTTTCTCCTCGATGGCACGATTCAGATAAACGAATTTTCGTACTGGTCTCACGGTAGAAAAGCTAGCGTTCCCACCATGACTTTGATATCGAATCGTGGTGTCCAGAAAGCAGGAAATATTCCTCTGGCACGTTGGAACGAAACGCGCAACATATATGAAATACACGAAGACGAAGATCTCACCGTTTTCGACGTGAGTGCCGGCGATAAGCTGATCATTCAAAACACGAGCGAAGTGCCACCCTCTTTGAATCCCATCACGCTGGTGCTTCTCTTCAAACGTAATCTCTAAAAATAATAAAAATGTCTAGGCAAGCCATCGTCCAAGAATTGCATAAACCTGCACGCCGCAACTACAAACGTTTGGCTGTGGTAATCAAGGGAATTGACGACCTCTGGGAAAGTGACCTCCTCGAAATGAGTAGCGGAAAGTTAAAAAATGTACATAAATTGAACAAAAACAACAAGTACCTCCTCACCGTCATAGACACATTTTCGAAATTCGCATGGGCTCTACCTTTGAAGGCAAAAACAGGAACGTGCCTCACGGAAGCATTCAAGACAATTTTTCGCGAAAGCGGCGGCAGACGACCTCGGTTTCTGCACACGGACAAAGGGAAGGAATTTTACAATGCCGTATTCCAAAAGTTTATTCGGAAACACAACGTTCAACATTACTCGACCTTCAGTGACGTCAAGGCCAGCATCGTGGAAAGATTCAATCGCACTCTGAAATCGCGCATGTGGTCACGCTTCACGCTTCAGGGAAGCTACAAGTGGGTCACTATTCTTCCGGAACTTGTTAACGACTATAATCACACACGGCACGCAACGATAGGCATGAAGCCAGCTGACGTTACCAGGTCTGACGAGCAACGTTTAATTTCTAGCGTTTACTGTCCAAAGTACACGCCCACGACAAAAAAGGCTAAATACAAAATTGGAGAACAGGTGAGGGTTAGTAAATTGAAGCGAACGTTTGACAGGGGTTTCACACGAAACTGGAGTACTGAACTTTTTACCGTGGTTCGAGTTCTACCCGGGAACCGTCACACGTATATAATAAAGGACAGTGGCGGTGAAATTTTATTGGGGCGCTTCTATGAAGAGGAACTCTCTAAAACTAAATACCCCGACACGTACCTTATTGAAAAAGTTTTGCGCAAGAGAGGCAACAAACTTTTGGTGAAATGGCTGGGACTTCCGGAAACAAGTTGGATCGATTCAAACGAAGTGATTCTATGAGTACGTGGAATGTTGTGAAACGTTTACCTAATTCGGAAAGTGGAAGGAAGAAAAAGAACGGCGAATTGCTTCCCGACAGCATCCGTTGTCTGATCGTAGGTCCTTCGGGGTGTGGGAAAACGACACTGCTCGTGGACAATTTTCTCCTCGCACCGAATTGGTTAGATTGGAAGAAGAGGCACCTGTACGTGTTCTCGAAAAGTTTGGAGCAATCCAAATACCAGCAACTGATGAAACTGTACGATGGTCTGGACATTGCAACGTTCGCCTCGGAAATAAAACCTCTCGACGATTGTCGTGAAAATTCAGTCGTTGTGTTCGACGACGCCATCCTGGAAAATCAAAATGAAATTCGCAACTTTTTCACGCAAGGTCGTCACAAAGGAATGGATTGCTTCTACCTAGCTCAAACATTTTCCAAAATTCCAAAACAGTTAGTACGTGACAATGCTAATTTCATATGTTTGTTTCGTCAAGATCACACCAACCTCAAGCATGCGTACGATGACTACGTAGGGGGGGACATGAACTACAATCAATTTTCGGAAGGCTGCTGCTCTACTTGCTGGAACGGTGACGATTTCGGATTTGTGACGATCGACATGACGAGGAAACCCAACGACGGAAAATACAGAAACAAAATCAACGACTTTCTAAACGTTGCAACGTTGTGAGAAATGACGTATATAAATAACGTCATGACGAAACGAAAAATTGAAGACGAAAATCTCAAGCTTCGCGATTACCTCGCGAAACGCTTCAAAGGTTGGAAATCCGAAAATCGCGGATTCTACGAAGAGAAGAAACGTCAGGATCAACCTGTGATCGATGCCATCAGCGGTCTAGGTAAAGAAATTAAAAGTGTCACGGAACAAAATAAAAATTTGATCAACGAACTCGTACCGCTCGCAGCTAAAAGTTACGCCGTACCCACGCCCATTTCGAGCATTCCTTCGACGCCGTTCGAACTGAAGGATGCACCGGCACGACGTCGAGCCATAGGCAGCACGTCTTCGGATAAAATCGAGTTGGGACCTTTGGCACGAGACTACCTGAGCACGGGGAAATTCGACAAGGATGAAGTGTTCGGATTGTATCCCAGCATGGAAACCAGCGAAGGCGGCGGTGTGGTGTGGAAGATTGGGAAATCGAAGGTGACCTTCGAAGGCAACGACATTAAAGTCAATTTAGGCGACAAGGATAGTTGGAACAGGTATCCGGGTACGGTGGGACTGTGGGAACTCGTTGCCAAAAAGCAGCCGAAAGATTACACCGACGAAGATTACCAAAGTTACAAGGAAATTCTGATCATGACGGATGCCTTGTACCAGAACAACGACGCCTCGCAGAATAGGGTGAAATCAAGCAGCGGCGAGAAGTACAGGAATCTCATCAAACCGATTTGGAACCAGGTCAAAACAGGCAGCGGCGTCAAACGCTACAACACCTTACCCAAAGAATTTGTTTGGGTGGACGACGTGAGGAAACTCGTGGACCGATTGTTGGTGATAGCCGGCGAAGAGAATGCAGGCAACCGTAATTTCTACAACGAGAAGGTTGGCATCGTGGACATGATCAGCACGAAACTTTCCAACTTCATCGTTAACGACGACAAGGGCATAGGTTACCTCATCAAAATCATCAACACGCTGCCTCCGAAATTTTGGAACGTGGCCGAAGGAAAGGGACTCGTAAACGACATCATCAACAAGTTACCTTTCGAGATGCATCTACCTGGCTACCAGTACTGCGGACCGGGTACCAAACTTGAGAAAAGATTGGAGAGAGGAGACAAGGGTGTGAATCCGTTGGACGCCGCATGCAAAGATCACGACATTGCTTACAACACCACACAGACGGATCTGGATGCACGTCACGAAGCAGACAGAAAGTTAGAGCACGCAGCTTTCGAAAGATTCGTGAGCAGAGACGCATCGTTGGGTGAACGGGTCGCCGCACTGGGTACCACCATTGCCATGAACACAAAACAAAAATTGGGGTGGGGTATATAAATAACATACAGTAAAAAAAAACAACATGTCTCACATAACCGATTTGCCACCCGAGCTACTATCTAAAATATTCAAAAAGGTAGTTAACGGAGATGTTAATAAACTTGTGATCATAGCAAAAACAACGCCGGAATTTCGCATCCCTTGTGAAATGGTTCTCAAGGACCTTCTTCGGAAGATCAGCGGCCTGAGGTGCGATGATCTCAACATTCTGCTTTCGGCTGCAGGGGAGAAATTAAACGATAGGTTGGACGAACTGCACGAGGCAATGCAGGGAAGAAGACGGTATACTGATGATTGGTACAAGTCTATGCAGGAGAGGGAAGATATCACTACGCACATCATCGCGTTCTCCGAAGCACGAACTTTCTTTCCTCTGTTAAAAAAATCTTCGATACAAATCGCAAAAAAAAAAAAACTTGATATATAAATAACGCACATCGTGAAAAAATAAACTTTGGTATATATAAATAACACACATCGTGAAAAACAATTAAATTTCCCTAACACATACACTGAAAATTTCTCTTCTTTGATATGACAACTGAAAAAATAAGTGATCTCCAAGCATTAAAACAAATGCTAAATTTGTCAGTCGAGTATGTAAAAATTCGGGAATTGGAAGTCGACAAATCTTACACGATAACTTCCGGTTCAATCGTTTCTACCCAGTATGGTCCCAAGGTACGCCTGTTGCTCAACGCACAATACAGTCTATTTTTACCAGATCGATACGCTAACATGTTATCCGACGAGAAGCTATCTATTTTAATCGAGAACAAAACTCGAATCGTGTACAAGGGGACAAAGGAACTTCTTGGCAAGAAAACAAAGCACGTAATAGAATTTGTGTAACGACTGCGAGGCCTTGAAAATATATAAATAACATACCGTAAAAAACTACACAAGAAAAAATCTCAGAATATATATATAAATAACATACCGTGAAAATAACACATAGAGCATCAACATGAAGCCCAAGGGTGTCGTGTACCAGATACCATACTCCAATCTAAAAAATCTAGGTACCCTCGATGGGTTACTCACCAAGAAACAACGCGAGAAGAAACGTTCTTGCTTGTCGAAAGGACATGGAATGAAATTACTTCTCAGCACACCTCAATTGAAAAGATTGCAGCGTTCGCGGAAACAGCAAAAGATCGGAGGTTTCATATTCAGCATCCCGGCCATCCTGGCAGCATTGGGGGCCGTTGGAAGTTTGGCCGGCGGAAGTGCCGCCATCGCGAAAACCGTCATCGACTCGAAGAAGAACAAAGCGGAATTGGAAGAACAGAAACGTCACAACCTGGCCATGGAGAAGAAGGGGAAAGGTATAACCAAAAAACAAAAAAGCAACCTCGATGCTTTGAAGAAATATAAAAAAAAGAAACAGAAGCACTCACCAACCGAGACATTGAATCTCTGATCGAACCGTTACAAATCAAACACTTCAGAGGAGTTTTTATGTCCGACTCGTTACCTTCAAGCGTGAAAAGAAGAGAATGTGGAGTAGTCAACTTGGACGGTCAAGAAAATCCAGGCACACATTGGATATGTTACCACAAAAACGATGATAAAGCATTCGTTTTCGATTCTTTCGGAGGTGTTCCACCTACAAATTTAGTTCATTATCTGAAAACGAACAAAACCTCCATATACTACAACGACGAACGCATTCAAGATTTCGGAGACGTGAACTGCGGTCATCTCTGCCTCTCCGTGCTCGCGTTTCTCTCTAAAATAAATAACCCTACAGTCGAAGATTTCCAGAAAGTACTGTGGAACCTGAAACAGCATCACTAGGATGGGCGTGTTCCATCTCACGAGCGAATCTTCAATCTTGAAACTCACGCTGCACGACGACATTGTCTATCCTAAATCCGTGGCTCTGCGTGCATTCTACAGCATGTACCTCATACCTAATGTTACGCAGCACAACAACAAAATTAGCGTCGGAAGCGAACACATTGTCGTCACGCCAGGACAATACAATCTTTCCACTTTGCAAGCTCAGTTACCCAAAGGCACGTACTTTTCTCAAAATTCGGTTACGCACAGAGTGGAAATCCTGTCGGCGACGGAGACCGTGGACCTGGGCACCATAGGAGAACTTTTAGGTTTCGAGAACAACACAAAACTCGAAGCTGGCATCAAGCACGTGGCAACAAACATTCCTAAATTTTTGGCCATAGAGACTTTGAACGTACACTGCAACGTGGCAGAAGGTATGATCACGAAATCCTCGGACGGATTAGGAAGTCACAAGCAGACGGGAATCATAGCCACTTTCAAACCAAGTTCCGAATTCATGGAACCGATCATCTACACGCCCTCTTCGCCGATCTATTTTCCAGTATGACGCAACCGCATAGACGACATAGAGTTGGTGGTGACGAACGAGAAAGGAGACGTGGTGGATTTCGCAGGTGCAACAACTACTGCCATCGTGGAGATCAACGTATAATAAATAACCATACATGTAAAATGGAGCAAATCGAAAGTTACGAATTGCAATCTTTCCCTCCCAACCGTCGCACGTTCGCCAATCTAAACGAGGCGAACAGGGAGATCGAATACGACGTGGACGTAGGCGACGGGTTCATTCATCCTCACAGAGCGGACCTCTACCTTCAATTCGACGTGGTGAAGAAAGAAAGCGGAGACGCGTTTCCTGCAGCAGCAAACTTGATACTCGTGGACAACTTCGTGCCTCACCTGTTCTCGCAGGTAGAGGTGAGGAAACACAATACCGTCATCGACAGAATAGACTATCCAGGCATCACGTCGACGGCAGTGGGAACATTGAAATTATCCAAAACAGACGCAGCGTACTATCAGGCAGGAGGATTCGAAGCCGGGACCAAAATATCGACGAGAAGTCACACGGTGCTCTTTCCCATGCGTCTGCTTCCAGGATTCTTCTCGGACTACAAGGAGATCATGTGGAAGGGAGGACTGAGGGTCACGTTTCGAAGAGCGGCCAACGACAACGACGCACTGATGCGATACGCTACTTTGGGTCCGGACGGCACCACGCCGATAGCCAACACTTTACCTGAAGCAGCGAAATGCGTCATCCAAAGCATGGAATTGAGAATGCCGGTAGTGGAATACGAAACGAACTACGCCCTCAAGTACAAAGCGGAGATCTTGAAAAATCCGCAGGTGCTGATTCACTTTCACGGTTACCAGTGCGTGCAGAAGATGGCGTCCGGAAGTCACATGGAATTCGACGTGACGACGCAGTTCAACAACATACAGTTCGACATGCCAGATTTCGTCGTAGTGCTCTTTCAGACCGGGAGGGACAAGAATCAGGAAAAAGATTCCAGCAAGTTCGACGACTGCAAGATCAAGAACGTTTATCTGAAGAATGGCAGGAACGAAGTGTTCCCGCGCGAGAATTACAACCTCGACATGACCAAAAACGATTACCTCAAATTTTACGAAGCGTTTTCGGCTTACAAACGCGTGACCGAGGGAAGTGTGGACATGTACTACACGCCCAGCGAGTTCAAAGCACGGAGACCCATGACCGTCATCAACACATCTAAGAGAAAGAAGGTTGTGGTCAACGATCGAACCAACATCAAGGTCGTCTGCGAGTTCCACGATGCCTTGCCCGAGGATACCCTATGCAGTGTCATCCTGATTGCAGAGAAGTCCTTCGCCTACGACGTGAAGAACGAGAGGGTCACAGAGCAGTTTTAACAAGTTTTTTAACATCTATTTTCTTGCACAATAAGAAATTTTTTGTACTAGCACAATCAGTTACAATAGCACAATACGAATTTCACTAGTTCAGATCACTTACAAATGTTAATTTCATTAGCTATCAGCTACAATATCTTTTTGCACTATAGCACGAGACAATCAGAAAATTTGCACAAAAAAAAATTTGTTGTTGTTTTTTACACGTGAAAATTAACAATAAAATT
Organism: Lepisma saccharinum; assembly: GCF_977018435.1. Lineage (NCBI taxonomy): Eukaryota > Metazoa > Arthropoda > Insecta > Zygentoma > Lepismatidae > Lepisma > Lepisma saccharinum. The sequence goes on from NC_139258.1 coordinate 13,301,219, forward strand.
TCTTTTTTTTTATCGTTTCAGATGCTGTCGAAACATCAAAAACATATACACACACACTAGAAAAAAAGCATGCAACTTTATTTGTAACACACACATACATTCTCCATCTTCATCAAGAAAATATTATAATAAACATAATTATTTTTATCTATATCTCACAATAAAACTCTATATCCAAAAATATCACAACATCAAATAACACTAGAGTTGTTAGTACACGTTGCATGCATTACGGAGGTCCTCTGTAGGGTTTCATGGAAGTTTGGGGGAAAAAAAAAACACGTGAAACTCTACAGAGGTGCGGTAATCTATAACCGCAGCCATTAGAAAACTTTTACATTTTTGGTTGGGCACCACGCACCCTGGCGAGGTTATATAGGGGCCAGGCCTCCTAAAAACAACAATTATTATTTTGTTTGTTTGTTTGTGTTACAATACATAAGCGCGCGTACGTATGTGTGTGGCACATCGTTCCCTCCCCGAGAGAGAGAGGTTTACATAGGTCGCAATATATAAACATTTGGTCCCGGACTTGAAAAATTACGATAAAATACACTCATCTTTCAAAAATAAGAGGATGAGAGGAGAGGTTTACGAAGGCCACGATATATATAAACATTTGGCTCCGGACTTGGAAAATTACGATAAGGTGCACTCATTTTTTCAAAAATGAGAAGATGAGAAGATGAGAGGAGAGGAGAGGTTTACGTAGGTCGCAATATATAAACATTTGGTCCCGGACTTGGAAAATTACGATAAAATACACTCATCTTTCAAAATAAGAGAATAAGAGAATAAGAAAATGAGAAGATGAGAGCACGCGCGTGTGTATATGCCACATCGTTCCCCGAGAGAGAGGTTTACGAAGATCGCTATATATAAACATTTGGTCCCGGACTTGGAAAATTACGATAAGGTGCACTCATCCTTCAAGAATGAGAGAATGAGAGAATGAGAAATTAAGAAGATGAGAGCGCGCGTGTGTGTATATGCCACATCGTTCCCCCGAGAGAGAGGTTTACGAAGGTCGCTATATATAAACATTTTTTGGTCCCCTTGATTCCAGCACTCCAACTTCATCTCTAATGTTGACGACAATATTCTAAAGGTAGAGAGAATGAGAGAATGAGAGGATGAGAGAATAAGAGGATGAGAAGAGAGGTTTACGAAGATCACAATATATAAACATTTGGTCCCAAACTTGGAAAATTACGATAAAGTGCACTCATCCTTCAAGAATGAGAGAATGAGAGAATGAGAGAATAAGAAAAGAGGTTTACGTAGGTCACGATATATAAACATTTGGTCCCAGACTTGGAAAATTACGATAAGATGCACTCATCTTTCAAAAAATAAGAAAATAAGAAATTAAAAAGATGAGAGGATAAGAGAAAGATGGGAGGATGAGAGGAGGATGAGAGGAAGATGAGAGAATAAAAAGAGAATGAGAAAGATGAGGAGGATGAGGAGATGAGAGCTCATCTTTCACTCATCACTGCCTTTTTGCGCCCGTGAAACGTCGTCAGCGTACTAAATGAGGCGCGGAGCAGGGAGAGAAAGTGAGTTTTTCAACTTTTTGTGGTCGTTTGGTCAAGAAATCAAAGTTGCGGTCAGATGCACAAAAATACTCTACTGACGTCCAACATGAGAATCTCTTCTGCGTGGTCTACACGCTTGGTGTTGCCGAAAATGTCGTTAGGCATTTTTGGTTAACGGTTATTTATAATAGGATAGACGATACGTAATTCTACGAAGAGAGGAATGAGTTTATCGTAATCTCCGAGGAGTTCCATGTAAAGGTAATCTCCTGCAGAAACATCGTACGTAATGTTAGAAAGCATTTTATCGTGCTTGATTCGAAAAATGTTCTTGCCGCTAGATATTTTGATTTCGCCTACGTTTTCCGGATTCACGGTGATTTGAAGTTTCCCGTCGATCGGAATTTCGTAGAAATGTAAATTGTTATTAAAAACATAAAACATCTTGCCCACATCATCATCCAATTTCGTCCAAATGCTGTTGAGGTGAATGATCAACAGACCGTTGAGTTTAGTTAATACGGAAGGTAGAAATTCATGATCTGTCGTCGTGCGGTGTACAGCCTCCATGTTGGTTTGTTTTCGAAAACCAAAAAGATTCATGTTGGTTATTTAAGAAAAAATTGAGAACATATCTAATATAAATAACGCCACAAAAAATGAGTGCAATTTAGCAACTTCAACTCTTTTTTTCTTAGCAAAAAATGGAGAAGAAGGAAGCGAAACGTGCATGCGACCAATGTGGGATATATATATCTATTTCTAACTTGAGTAGACATCGGAAGAATGTGCATGGGGAAGGATCAAGTAAGAGAGAGCTCGATGTTGACGATCAAGCGCCACGAAAAAAGCAGAAAAGTGCCGGCGAAAATATTAGAAATATTTTAACCAAGGAGACTTTCCAATCTGAAGAAACATCTGATCTAAACAACTTTTTTCATTCGGTCAAAACCAAGTTAATTTCGTCTATCACCGAAGCTTTGTTGCAATGCTCGTTGAAAATCCACCTCATCGTTTCCGTCATTTACGAAAACATGAAAAAAAAGCGAGAAACTTTCCATCATTACACTGGTGTAAAGAGTCTCCACGCCGCCGACGTCGATGAGGTGGATGCTATTTGCAACCAGATGTTTGACGCTTTGTTGAACAAGCACGAGACTTTCCAAAAACGTGGATCGGGTTGGACACTTTGCGGTTCGCCTCACACTTTAACTTTGAAGGTGGCACGATACAACCCGATGGGAGCATCCAGCTACATCAAATTGCCTCGGAAAATAACCAATAAGAAAGCCATCATCAACATTCAAAATGAAGATAACAGATGCTTTTTGTGGTGCATCATTGCCGATCATCACCCAGCCAATAATGACAAACATCGTTTATACCACTACAACAAGCCAGAATATCTCTCAGAATTTGAAAAACCTATGGCTGGTATTAATTACCCTGTAAATCTACGAGACATTAGTAAATTTGAGGCACAGTACAAGACAGATAAAAACGAAAATATAGCAGTACACATCTTCGGATTAGACAAAAACAACACCATCTACGTTCTCAGACATAGCAACATTAAAAGTAATCGTGTCATCAGATTACTCCTGATCGAAGATGATGATAATTATCATTACTGTCTAATTCAGAATCTTCCAAAATTAATAAGAAGTCAAATTACCACAAATCACCATAAAATTCGAGTATGCGACAGATGCCTGAGTATATTCTACGGTCAAGGAAAAAAGAATGCTGATGAAGAACTCCGAGATCATCATGAAATGTGCAGTAAACATTCGGCTACGACTATCAAAATGCCCTCTCGAGACATGACATTTTCCAACGACAAGGCGTTACTCTGGCATCCCGTGGTGATATGCGCCGACTTTGAAAGTTTCCAACTTCCACTCGCCACATGCGAACCGAATCCCAGCGCATCGAGCACCACCGAAATTCTACATCACGAAGCCTGCGCTTTTGGATTGATGGTCAACAACACAGGCAATGTTATTTTATATCGCGGCAATGATGCTCCACAAAAATTTGTTCAAACCTTGAAACAGATGGCCATACAATTCGCTCCTCTACTAAGAGAAGACAAAGCAATGGAGCCTCTTACCCAGGAAGAGAAGGAAACATACGACCTTGCCTCTCAGTGTGATGCGTGCGAATGTAACTTCACCCTCGAAAATGTCAAAGTTCGCCACCACAATCATCACACGGGAAAATATGTGGCCCCCCTGTGTAACAACTGTAATCTACAAATCAAGAAACCAAATTTTATTCCTGTATTCATTCACAATTTGGAGGGCTACGACGCCAAAATCTTCATAAAGGGGATGGGATGCGACGCTCAACCCATTAGCGTCATAGCTCGCACCAACGAGAAATTCATTTCATTCGGCAAGAAGGTCGACGTTGGAAATAGCAATCGCGTAGAAATTCGCTTCTTGGACTCCTACAACTTTCTGTCTTCGAGTTTGGCGACACTCGCGTCTCAACTCACCGACGATGATTTGGTCGCCACCAGGAAATGTTTCGGCGACCAACATTTAGCACTGTTGAGACGCAAGGGTGTTTACCCGTACGAATATATGACGGATGCTTCCAAATTCTCAGAAACATCGTTACCACCGAGAGAAGCATTCTACAGTCGTCTTAGCGACACCTGTTGCACCGAAGAAGACTACCATCATGCTCACCTCGTCTGGTCTACATTCTCTTGTCAAACCATGGCCGACTATCACGATCTGTATCTGAAACTGGATGTTACGCTATTGAGCGACCGTTTTCATCTCCATCGCTCGAGAGGAATGGCAGCATATGGTTTGGACCCCGCTTTCAGCTACACCACACCAGGTTATTCTTGGCAGGCGATGTTAAAATCCACGAAGGTGAAGATAGAACTCATCAAGAACGTCAATCAACTTTTGTTTGTCGAAGAGGCAAAACGTGGTGGAATCGTCCAGTGCCCCCTTCGATACGTCAAGGCCAACAATCGATATGTCGCCGATTTCGATGCAGGGAAACCGACAAACTTCTTGGCATACTGGGACATGAACAACCTGTATGGTTATGCCATGTCCGAGCCTCTGCCCATCGGAGAATACGAATGGATGAGCGAGCAGGAACTTCAAGATTGTCTGGAATGGAGCGAAGATCATGAAAATGGATGTTTCCTGAAAGTAGATTTGGAATATCCTGCATCGCTTCATCGAGAACACCATGGATTTGCGATGGCACCTGTAATGGAAACGGCTCCGGAGAAAAAGCTAATGCTCACCTTCAAGAGCAAAAAAAATTACGTGGCGCATTATCGTCTCCTACAATTCTACCTCCAGCATGGATTGGTTTTGAAGCGCGTGCACTCGGGATTGAAGTTTAGACAGACCAGGTGGCTAGCACCCTATATCGAGGGCAACACTCAACGTCGAGCATCAGCTTCTTCTTCCGCAGACAAAGACCTATACAAATTGATGAACAACAGCATCTACGGCAAGAGCATGGAAGATGCGAGGAAAAGAAGAAATATCAACTTGGTCTCCGACCCGAAGAAAATAAACAAGCTCGTCGCTCAGCCCACGTACAAGAACTTCACGATACTGAGCGACACGTTGGTATTGATCGAACGTGCTCTCCGCCACATAACATTCAACAAACCAATCGCCGTGGGAGTCGCGATCCTCGAGTTGTCGAAGCTGGCCATGTACAAGTTTCACTACGACATCATGAAACCACGCTATGGAGAGGCGATCGAGGTGGCGTACACCGACACGGACAGCTTCGTGTACAACATCCACACCGATGATCTATACGAAGATCTAAAAAGCATGAGCCACCATTTCGACTTCTCCAATTATCCGAAAGATCACGCTCTCTTCGACAACAGCCAGAAAATGACGATCGGGAAGATGAAGGATGAAGTCAACGGCCGCATCATCACAGAGTTTGCTGGTCTTCGAGCGAAAATGTACGCCGTGAAAATCCAGGACGAGACCGAAATAAAAAAAGCAAAAGGGGTGGGGCGTTCGAGCACAAACAAACTGACCGTAGAAGATTACAAGTCGTGCTTGTTCGACAAAAAAATCAAACGCATGACCGAACATCGGATCACGAGCACCATCGACCAGTTGCGTACATCCACGATCAACAAAGTGGCACTTGATCCCCACGACACCAAATTGAGGCTACTCGACTGCAACATCCACACCCGAGAATGGGGGTGCCATGACGAGGAAGAAACCTGCTCGCACCATTAGACTTCTTCATCAAAAAAAGTACGTAATATTTCTTGCACCACTTTTTTTTAAAAAAAACAATCATTCACACTAATTTTTGCATTCACATTTTTTTATATTTTTCTATCATATTATGTACACTATTTTGAGGATATTTTTTTTCTTTCAGATGCAGCACCCTACGAAAACTTTTTTACTTCTTACACTTTCTATTCTTAACCAAAATTTTTTCTTCTCTTCAATCATAAAACACACACATTACACACGGAGGTCCTCTGTAGGGAGTCATGGGGGGGCGTTAAAAAAAAAACACGTGAAACTCTACAGAGGCATGACTTTGTTAGCCGCGGCCATTAGAACTGTGTTGGGCACCACGCACCCTCGCGAGGTTACAGGGGCCAGGTATCCTAAAAGACAACAATTATTATTTTGTTTGTTTGCTTGCGTCACAATACAGGCGCGCGCGCGCGTGTGTGTGCCACATCGTTCCCCCGAGAGAGGTTTACAAAAATCACGATATACGGAGTTGGAAAATTACGATATGGCGCATTCGCTTATTACTGTTGCCAGCCATAAATCTCTCTCTCTCTCTCTCTCTCTCTCTTCATCTTACACCAACGTTGGCATCTCTATTTTTTTTTAGTTGTAAGTAAATTGCCAACACACTCTAGTTAATAATGCTACATATTATACGCACACACGCACACACATACTGCGTTGCCATCCACCCATCTCTCTCTCTCTTTTACGGCAGTGCCGGCTCTCCTTGTTTAGTATATGCAGGTTGGCAAAAATTGCTTTATGCGCTGTAAGGCAAGCCTCAAGCAATTTTTGCCACCTCCTTGCTTTAAATTAAATTAGACCAAAAAAAATCTTGGTGATTTTTTTTCGAGTGAGGAGTTGGCAACGCTGATTTTTACTTGAGGGCGGTCAACCGGGTTGATTGCACAAGCAAAATTGCCAGCTCCTTGCTTTAGGTTAGGTTAGACCCAAAAACAAAAATCTTGGTGATTTTTTTTTCGAGTGAGGAGCTGGCAACGCTGATTTTTACTTGAGGGCGGTCAACCGGGTTGATTGCACAAGCAAAGTTGCCAGCTCCTTGCTTTAGGTTAGGTTAGAGCAAAAAAAGCTGTGGGTAAGCTGTCGGTTGTTTAACTCTTCCCTTTCTCTTTTTTTTTTCTTGTAAAAGGCTATGGCAAAGTACCAGTGGGTTGGCAACCTTGCTTTATGCACTGTAAGGCAAGCCTCAAGCAAAGTTGCCAGCTCCTTGCTTTAGGTTAGGTTAGACCCAAAAAAAAAACCTTGGTGATTTTTTCGAGTGAGGAGTTGGCAACACTGCGAGAAAATACCTCAAGCAACGTTGCCAGCTTCTTGCTTTAGGTTAGGTTAGACCCAAAAACAAAAACCTTGGTGATTTTTTCGAGTAAGCAGCTGGCAACACTGCGCGCGAGAAAGTAGGTCAAAAGACGTTTCCAGAACGAAGGGTTTCACCTACTACGAAAAGTAGGTCAAAAAACAAGTTAGCATTAAAAATAGCTTAAAAAGTGATGCCAGAGCTTTTTTCTGTCCATTTTTCTCTCATTGTAGGTTAGTTTAGTGCGTAAAACAAAAACCTTAATGGATTTTTCGAGTAAGATGTTGGCAACACTGCGAGAAAATTGGCAGCACTGTCGGTTGTTTAACTCGTCCCCCTCTCTCGCTCTCTCTCTCCTCTCTCTTTTTTTGTAAAAGGTAAAAAAATAGCTTAAAAAGTGATGCCAGAGCTTTTTCTGTCCATTTTTCTCTCATTGTAGGTTAGTTTAGTGCGTAAAACGTCGTAAAATAAAAAGTAGGTCAAAGGACGTCGCCAGAACGTACGGTTACACCTACTAGAGGGGGATGAGAAAGGGAAATGGAAAGATGGAGAGAGGGGGATGAGAAAGGGAAATGAAAAGATGGAGAGAGAAGGCGGATGAGAAAAAGAAATGAACAGATGGAGAGAGAGAGGACATCAGAAAAGGAACAAAATGAAGCTCGAGAGGAAAAAGAAGGGAGAAAGGAAGAAAACTCTAGAGAAAAAGGGAATGAGAGAAGAGATGATGCTGTACGATAATGAAGAGGCTACCTCCGAAATAAAACGACTTAAACGAGCCAATGTTCCAGATCCCCTTTTTCATTTTCAGATGGAAATGAAATCATGATGGTGTGGGGGTTCCCCCATCCGTTCGTCAATCAACCGGTTGCATTGTTGACGCATCCATCGCTGCAGACATTGTTGCCAGCAACCGCCGCTGCGTGCCGCCACGGTCGACGCAGCCAGAGTTCACTTGCGGAGGCAGACTCCAGCGCCTCTGTCGCCGGAACCGTTAACTAACTTCAGGGCGAACATTGATTAACCAAAGGAATCTTTTCATCTTGATATGGCCTGTTGGGTATACGTTCGCGGTGGTTTCAATGAAACCTTCTCGTATTCCGGATTATCTTTCCTCTGTGGACGTTATACCGAGACCGAGATAGACAAATCTAGAGAAGACCGAGACTTAATCGAGAGTAGTTAGTTTCTAGCTGGACCAGTGGCGGATTCTGGGAGAGGCTTATTCTAACATGCATAGGCCGCGAATCAATTCTAGAACAGTAAATTATCCATACCCCTTAACATTTCTACCCCCAATTTTTCAGAACATCTAAATTTATGAGCATTTTGGCTCTAAATTTACCATTGCACCCTTAAATACGAGGGTATGTCAATAAGTAGGTCACAAACGTTTATTTTTTTAAAAAACTAAGTGGGATACAGACTTGAAAACAGTTTATATTTTGCAATATAATCTCCACCAAATATTCATACACACTTATCTCACCGTTTTATCAGTCACAAACCTGTAGCATAAAAGTATATGGAAACATTTTCCATGAATGTTGGAAACACTTTCCCTTCAGTATAGAAACGCTTTCCCTTCAGTATAGAAACGCTTTCCCTTCAGTATAGAAACGCTTTACCTTCAGTATAGAAACGCTTTCCCTTCAGTATAGATACATTTTCCTTGCAGATGAACACATTTTCCCCTCCAGTTCAGTTTGAAAACATTTTCACTTTCATTTGGAGATAGAAATATATAATCAGTAAATTTTGTCAGATGATGGTTCTAAATTCAACGAAGCGGCGAATTCCTTACTGCCAAACGTATTCAAATATATCCTCAGTAACATTTTTCGTGAGAAGCACTCTTGTGTTGACTAGAGGAAAATCAATTAGTGTTTACCTCAAACATGTGTTACTAATGATCTAATGATAATATATATATATCATGACCAATGATTACATTGAAGGTGAGTAGTTTTAAGATACAATTGATGAAGAAACTCTCGCAAAGCATCACCCATGAAATTTTATACAACTCACAGGGGATTTTGTTTCAAAACGACATGTAAAATATTTACAAATTCCATTCAGAGGATTTTTTTTTTAAACGGCAGGAAAACTGTTTCCAAACTGTGGGGAAAATGTTTTCAAGCGTCAGGGAAAATGTTTCCAAACTTCTGGGGAAATATTTTGAAGCGTCAGGGAAAATGTTTCCAAACTGTAGGAAAAAGGTTTCCAAACTGCGGGGAAAATATTTTCAATCGTCAGGGAAAAGGTTTCAAAACTTCTGGGAAAATGTTTCCAAACTTCTGGGGAAATGTTTTAAAGCGTCAGGGAAAATGTTTCCAAACTTCTTGTAAAATGTTTTTAAGCGTCAGGGAAAATGTTTCCAAATTTCTGGGGAAATGTTTTCAAGTGTCAGGGAAAATGTTTCCAAACTTCTGGGGAAATGTTTTCAAGCGTCAGCGAAAATATTTCCAAACTTCTTGGGAAATGTTTTCAAGTGTCAGGGAAAATGTTTCCAAACTTCTGGGGAAATGTTTTCAAGCGTCAGGGAAAATGTTTCCAAACTGTAGGGAAAATATTTCCAAACTTCTTGGAAAATGTTTTCAAGCGTCAGGGAAAATGTTTCCAAATTTCTGGGGAAATGTTTTCAAGTGTCAGAGAAAATGTTTCCAAACTTCTGGGGAAATGTTTCAAGCGTCACAGAAAATGTTTCCAAACTTCTTGGAAAATGTTTTCAAGTGTCAGGGAAAATGTTTCCAAACTTCTGGGGAAATGTTTTCAAGCGTCAGGGAAAATTTTTCCAAACTGTAGGGATAGGGAAAAGGTTTCCAAACTTCTGGGAAAATGTTTTGAAGCGTCAGGGAAAAGGTTTCCAAACTTCTGGGAAAATGTTTTAAAGCGTCAGAGAAAATGTTTCCAAACTTCTTGGGAAATGTTTTAAAGCGTCAGGGAGAATGTTTCCAAACTTCTGGGGAAATGTTTTAAAGCGTCAGGGAGAATGTTTCCTAACTTCTGGGGAGATGTTTTCAATCGTCAGGGAAAACGTTTCCAAACTTCTAGGAAAATGTTTTCAAGCATCTGGGAAAATGTTTCCAAATTTCTGGGGAAATGTTTTCAAGCGTCAGGGAAAATGTTTCCATACTGCGGCGAAAATGCCAACGAACTGAACAAGCATTGGCATGCAGCTGCATCGTGTGTTAATTCGCATCCCATAAATAATGGGAGGTTCGTTCGCCAGTTCCTCTAGATGGTATAGAAACAAGATAACTATGCACTCAAAGTCATTAATTTCACACTCTCTCGCATCCCTAAACCAGTAAGTTTATTCCTGCAGCAACACAAACCTTTCTGGAGTACCTCTATCTTGTGTTGTATTAGTGTTCCTTCGTCTTGATTTTACTCTAGGTCCCTTACCATCAGGCTTCCCGACAAGAATCCTGTGAACCTTTTTCATGTAAAATAGTTACGTAATGTGTTTTATTAAATTACTTTAATAGCATTATGGGACAATTTCAGAGCATGCGATTTTTAATTATGGAATTGAAGTCACTGCTATCTCTCGTCTATTGGGAAGAAATGTTGAAAATAGTATGCCAAAAGCGAAATTAATTTCCTCGCCAAAAACAAGATTTTGGTTGAAGACAGAAATGGCGTCTCGCAATTTGTCTCCAGTAACTCGACTCCTATTGTGGTGTAGATTTACGAGAGTGATATCTCAGACGCAGCATCCACCATCTTCAACCTTAAGGAGATGGGAATCTCTTCCATGGTTACGGATGCTGAGAAATGGACCATTTGTAAGTTCTGAGAATCTTGTGTGGTTACTGTCAAATGGCTGTGTCAGGTATACAAATTTTTCATTTCCGAAGCTATGGACTGCCTTGATGCGTTTTGGAATGCATTTTTGTAAAGATGTTGTTCTTGGAATGGTGAAAAGTTGTGGTTCTCTTGTGTCTTTAAAGTTCCGCCATTTGTTATACGGAGCGCCATCTACGCTCAGAGAACTAAATGCATCATATCGATTGATGCACTAAAGTGTGTGTTATGGCTTCTTGAAAGATTCAGAATGACATTTGATGCGTTTTGATGCACCTTGATGCATTTTGATGCACCAGAATGCATCTTTTTCGATGATGCACTTAAACGTTTCGTCTGAGCTACATAAACTCTGTAGCTCAGACCAGACGTTTAAGTGCATCATCCAAAAAGATGCAGGAAAGTGCATCAAGGAACATCAACTGATGCATTGAAGTGCATCTCGACTGAAAGAAATCCTCACTTGAATCAAATGATGCACTTTGGTGTTTCTTTCACGACATACAAAAATGCACCGAAATGCATCAAATGTGAATCTGATTCTTTGAAGAAGCCATAACACACACTTTAATGGATCAATCTATAAGATGCAATTAACTTTCTGTGTGTACGGAGGCGTTTGAGCGTTGTGATTGGAGAACGACCTCGCTGTTGCCAAACCGACCTCACCGGGAGTGACGTCGTCTGTTACGTCTCTGCCAGGACGGACGATATATCTGCAAAGTAAAGGCAAACTGGTGCAAGAATTGTGGGGGTCGGCTCTCATTCAACTTACCCCTTTCTCGCAATAAACAGGAGAGAAGAACTCACAACATGGCTCGACAGATATTCGTTGGATTTTCGCGCGCTTGGGCAGAACTTTTCTGCAAGCTAGATGAAGCTCTCTCTGTTCCAAAGAACACTGCATTGTCCGTGCTTCCTACCTGTTCTCTCTATCTCACTATTTGGCTATCTATCCTCCTGTATTGCAACCCCTATGTCTTTCTTTCCATAAGCCATATCTAACTATTACTCTTTTCTCGTCCCACCGTGGACCTCCGTGGCTAAGTCGTTAGCAAAGCGTTACGACGGACGCCAGAGGTCTCGGCGCTGGTTTGGGCATAGTTGTACCTTGTGGAATGTACACTACAAAAACCAAATCAATCAATCAATCTTACCCCTCCATCCTTCTCTTGCCAGCCTCCGTGTCGGAGTGATTAGCACAGCGCGCTACCACGGCAGAAGTTCGGTTCGAATCCAGTTCAGGGCATTGTTCACTGATTTCATCATATCATCCCTCTTCCTCGGTCTTCGCGATTGGTCAAAAGTTGCAGAAAAGCGAAGTAAAACAAACTAAATCAATCAATCAATCAACTTCTCTCATACTCAAGATCTCTCTCTCCCTCTCTCTTGTATTCACGTGCGCACTGCAAGGAGAGCAGCGGTACTGTAGTGCTGTAAGAGGTAGTGAGCTAGACAAGAGGCTTCATCGTTCGCTTTCGTGCAGAGGAGAAACCTCTCCTCGTGAGTAACGGTGCAGTGGCATTGTATACACGGCAGAAGAAACGGAAGGTGATTCCGTTCCCTCCTTCCCCGCTGTTTGGTGGCCTTGAGGTGCAGGCGGAGAGCTCGCTCTGCACGTAGCCCTCGCTGGGCGCCACAAATACAAGCGAGATGCTTAAGCCTGAAGTACTGTAGACAGCGAAATAGCTTATTGTTGCTATGCAAGCCTGGGGAAGTTTGGGAGAGAAATCGTCTTAGTACATTTCTCTCGAAAGATAATTTCTACAGCCTTGAAACCCAGTGAAGCCTTCTAAACCCTTATCCATAATTCTGTGTATGGAATCTGAATCCTTGGAACTAAACATGACAAGGAACTTGATTGCATTTCGTGCAAGTAAAAACTTTCTTTCCCTTTATTCTTGCTATATGAAAGGTTCAGAATTTGCTAACAGATGGCAGTCCATATGTTATATTATAAATTCTTCATTTTCATCATAACATACAGCACAAAAGAAAATTTTTTAATCAAACTTTGAAGATTAAATTCTTCTCTGTAACACCCTACAGAATTCTTTCAAAAGAAGTTCACTATGGCTCAGTATATTATATTAGTAGAGGTAATGCCCCGGTTGAGAAACCTCTTGTGAGGAGCTGAAGTGAGGAGCTCGCCTTAATGGATTTCTATCGTAAGGCATGAGCTCTATTTGATAGCGCAGTGTTGCTAGCTCCTTACTCGAAAAAATCACCAAGGTTTTTGGGGTAACCTAACCTAAAGCAAGGGGCTGGCAATTTTTTTCTCGCAGTGTTGGCAACACTACACCCGAAAGTAAAGCTCGGTGGGGCTTGTTTTGATGGTTTGCTCTTGTAAGGCATAACCCCCCCCTATTTTCGGACACAGTATTACCAACATCTTACTCGAAAAAAATCACCAAGGTTTTTGGTCTAACCTAGCCTCAAGCAAGAAGCTGGCAATTTTGCTTGAGGCTTGTTTTACAGTGCATAAAGCAAGGTTGCCAACCTACTGGTACTTTTGCCATGCCTTTTACAAAAAAAAAAGAGAGAGAAGAGAGAGAGAGGGAAGAGTTAAACAGCCGACAGCCTACCTACAGCTTTCTTTGTCTAACCTAGCCTAAAGCAAGGGGCTGGCAATTTTGCTTGAGGTTTGTTTTACAGTGCATAAAGCAATTTTTGCCAACCTGCATATACTAAACAAGGAAAGCGGGCACTGCCGTAAAAGAGAGAGATGGATGGATGGGAACACTACACGCGTTCAACGTCATCAAATAAAAATCATGCCTTACAAGAAAACCATTAAGGCATGATTTCTATTTTCTCGCAGTGCTGCCAACTCCTACCTATATTTTTTTTTTAGTTGGCAAGGGCTAGAGAGAGAGAAAAACTTATAGCTGGGAACGGTAATGAGCGAATGCGCCACATCGTAATTTTCCAACTCCCGGGGGCCAACGTTTGTATATCGCGACCTTTGTAAACCTTTCTCTCTCTCGGGGGAACGACGTGCCGCGCACACACACACACACACACGCACGCACGCACACGCACACGCACGCACGCGCGCGTGCGCAGCCAAAATTTTTGAATTTACGGCTGGAAAAATGTTTTTCTATGACATGTTTTCGTTCGAGGCAAATTCGTAGGTAGATATTGTTAAATAAATATTAATATTGTAAATATATATATTGTATTTAGTTTTTCGGTATCGAAAAGCGACTGTCATATTGTATTTGAAAAAATATTATGCTGTTGCCTGTGGATATCTAGAAAAACGACAATTTCGTTCCCTCTCTGTATTTTACACGGAAAGCATTTCCCGTCAACTAGAAAGAGTTGCCAACACACGCACATTATTGTAAGAGAGATGGATGACTGGGCGGGGCGGCATTTTTGGCTATTCACAGTGGCGGATGTATTTTTTGTTTGTTGCTTGCATTTTTCGTTCTCTCTTTCTCTCTCTCTGTATTTTACACGGAAAGCATTTCCCGTCAACTAGAAAGAGTTGCCAACACACGCACACTATTGTAAGAGAGATGGATGACTGGGCGGGGCGGCATTTCTGGCTATTCACAGTGGCGGATGTATTTTCTGTTTGTTGCTTGTATTTTTCGTTCCCTCTCCCCGCCACCAGGCATAGTTGCGAAGTGCATGTGGCTGAAATCTTGGATTTCTATTGGTCCACGTTGCGTTGGCTAACATATCATTTTTGACGTTATTAGAAAACCGTATAAAACTTAAAGCGCTGGTGTATAAAGTTCTGTTTTATTTTCAACGTTAGTGAAGAGCATTTCTGCAGAATTTCTAAAAGTAAGTAATTTTGTTTCTTAGCTCGCATGAGTTGGTTTTTTGTGGAAGAAAATATACTCACAAAACATGCAAAAAGAGAGAGAATATAGAAGGTGTTTCATGTCTCTCTCTGCTTTTATATATTTGAAGCATGCATCTTGGTAGCTGGAATATTTTTTTTCTTCCGTGTGCTGTTGTTGGTAGGTAGGAAATATGTGTGCGGGGCATATTTCAAAAAATAAATGTGTTAAATTGTTAGAGGAAGACAGGAAAAATAGAGGAGAGTTGCGTGTTTTTAATATCTAATGGAAGTACTGATTGATTGATTGAGTTGGTGTTTTTTAAGTCTATTTTATGCACAGTAAAACTAATCTGGACTAGACCTACAGTTTCAAGAACCACTTATGCCCCCACCGGGTATCGAACCCCTGATTACAAGACAACGATGTTATCGCTACGTCATCGCAGAGGCTAGTGGAAGTACTGATTGATTTGATGTTTTAAGTCTATTTTATGCACAGTAAAACTAATCGGGACTGGACCTACAGTTTCAAGAAGCACTTGTACGGGTATCGAACCCCTGATTACAAGACAACGACGTTATCGCAGAGGTTAGTGGAAGTACTGATTGATTTGATGTTTTAAGTCTATTTTATGCACAGTAAAACTAATCGGGACTGGACCTACAGTTTCAAGAACCACTTGTACGGGTATCGAACCCTTGATTACAAGCCTACCGCTGTGCTAACGCAGAGGCTAGTGGAAGTACATAGTTATTCGAATCTTATTTATTTAAAATATTTAGTTTTTTTTTTTTTTTATGCACGCTTATTGATTTTAAACCTAAAATTAAATAAAATCTGGCAATTATATCCAATTATACTTATGGCTACAACGAGCATTGAGATTTTTTTTGCTACGTAAACAAAATGGCTGACATGCCAAATATGAACAGGCTATATAGATTTGAGAGAGAGATGGATAAAAAAAGTTAATTAAAATTTAATTTCATGATTGCAACACGGAACTTAATGATTGATTTAGTTTATTTTATTTTACGTTTTGTACCTCTTGGCTAATTTGCGAAGATTGGGGATGAGTGATGAAATAGACATTCACAAACAACCAAGCTCGACCAGGATTCGAACCCAGGACCCTTGGCGTCGCAGCGCGATGTGCTAACCACTCGGCCACAGGGTCGGGCAAGTGTTGGTATATACATAGATCAAAGTTACACGGTTCTAGGCCCCATAGGAGCCGAGAAAATCAATGTCTTGGAAAACGTCTTAAGACAAATATCTCAATCTTTAAGAAAGTCGACTTCCGGTATCTCAAGATGTTACTTCCGGTCTGTCAAGAAAATTTTCTTAAGACAAAAATCTTAAGACGTTTTCCAAGATATTGATTTTCTCGACTCCTAATTGAGCTAGGATGATGATTTTAGGTTTGTTGGATAGGATTCGACGTGAACTATTCGACTAGCAAATAAAATCGATTCTACCCCCTCAAGTTTCGGAAATACAGACAATTTTTTATTTTTTTGAGAAACTTGATTTGCAGGCTTAGTTTTTGCCCTAATTCGAAAATTTTAATAGCATTCGATACAAAATTAGAAGTACTCTACAACTTATTGGAGGGATGATGACTACTGCCTACTGTTTTCGAGTTATTTTGGATTAAAATTTCAAGATGTAATTTCTAAGATGTTTTGTAATTCATCAACTATGGGTTGCAGGAAAACGATTCTTGCTCTATCTGCTATCGCTCGACGAATACTATAAACATAAATAATGCTTATGGTTTGATTTTTAAAATGGCGAGCGGAAAATAACTATGTTTTCTGAAATTATGATTTATACTTCATATGCCAAGAGGGCTGAGGGTTAGAAAAAAAAAGATTGTTTGGTAGAATTATGCACACATAATATTTTTGTGTTTTCTATACTCAAGCTTAATTATTTTTTTCAATTATTTACAGGATTCATTAAGAAGCAAGAAGTAGCATAAATAGCACACTCCCACCAAACCCAACACTATTGTATATTATTGCACAGTATTTATTTTGTGGCACTCCACTATATATATAATAACATACCCCACAAATATTTTCAACAAAATGCAATCTGAGAAAAGTTGCCCTGTGTGCAAAAGAAGCATATCAAGCCAAAATTTTGCAAGACACTGTCGTACCTGCGCACCTGGTAAGCGTGTAACCGCTAAAAAATCATGTCCTAGGTGCGGTATACATATTACCATTAATAATTTGAAGAGGCATATAACATCATGCAAAGTTGTCGTCGGAGCACCTGTTCCACAACCGTCGACCAGCTCGACCAAGAGGAAAGCGGAAGCCGACTCGCCACCATCCGCCAAACGCGTCAAGCCTGTGACAAAAACAAACCAGTCTGCTTTCGAGCGGTTGTTAGAGGACTTTGTCCTCACTTCGGAGGGCTCATGCGACGTGCGTAGCTTTTTGGAGAACGTGCGAGCCGAAATTATTTCCATCCTCGACGATGCACTGGCTACGCACTCCACCAAATTCTACGCATCGCTACGTTGCCAGTACAAGAAGCTGTCCGATGAAATTTACAGCTTCTGCCACAACACCAAGGCGAAGACGCTGCATCTGGCGGATGTCGACAACCTCGAGGTTATCTACAACCAGTTTACCGATGAGCTGGTGGCAAAACAGGAGGAACATCAAGCTAAAGGCTCGGGGGGTTCGCTGTGTGGCGAGCCTCACGAACTGTGCGTCAAACTTTGTAAGTTCTTGCCCCTCTCCGCCTCCAGCTACGTCCCCTTACCATCTTCCATCGTGAAAAAGAAGGCTGTCCTGAACATTCAGAACAGTGACGCCAAGTGCTTTCTCTGGTCGGTGCTTGCAGCGTTGCACCCTGTCCACCGGAAAAACCAACCACGCCGAGTTAACCACTACCTGCCCTACGAGTCAGAGCTGGAAGTTGCGATGGCTGGGATCAACTACCCGGTGGCGCTTTCGGACATTCGAAAGTTCGAGGCCCGTACACACAACCCTCGGTTGGCCATCAACGTTTATGGTCTCACTGACGAAAATGCGGTGTACCCCATCCGGGTGAGCGACGTAAAAGACGATGGTGCGCAGGAAATTCACCTTCTGCTCATCAAGGACGAGACCCATCACCACTACACTCTTATCCGTTCCCTCTCTAGACTTGTTTCGAGCCAGCGGAGCAGTGATAGTCACCACGTCGAGGTGTGTCGCAGGTGCTTGTCAATATTTCATAATCGAGAACAGCAGGATTATCAGCGCATCAGAGGTCCCAACATCGCTGCAGAGAAGCTTGCCCGCCACAAGATCTACTGCAATGCCAACGAGCCGGGTGTGGCAGTCTTGCCCAAACCTGGCACTGTGGAGCATTTCCGCATGCACGGTGCCATGGTAGAACATCCCGCTATCATCATCGCGGATTTCGAGGCCTTCCTCAAACCACTGTCCACTTGCGATCCCGATCCCGAAGTTTCCTCCACCACCCCTTACCAACTCCACGAGGCATCCAGTTTCGCATACGTTGTGGTGCGACGTGACCAGCATATCGCCCCCGAGCCCTACGTATACCGTGGTCCCGACGCAGCCAAACACTTCCTCGAGAGGATGGTTGTCGAGGCCAACGAGATAGGGAAGGTACTGTTGGCCCCCAAGTCTATGCTCCCACTGTCTCCCGACGATCAGCGTAGACACGACGAGGCCATCGCTTGCCCTGTCTGCGTCAAGGAGTACACCGCCAACAACCGTAAAGTTCAACACCATGATCACTTTAACGGTAGGTATGTTGGTTCTTGGTGCAACGGATGCAACCTCGTGGCCCGGGACCCGCGCTTCATCCCTGTGTTTTTTCACAACGGCTCGGGATACGACTTCCACCATCTGGTACCTCACTTTGGGTACGACAACGAGGGAATCAGCGTCCTGGCGCAGAACGAGGAGCGTTACATCAGTGTGAGCAAGTGGGTGCGAATCTCAGGATCACGCTCTACCGTCGAGCTTCGCTTCCTCGACTCCCTGAGGTTTCTCCCGGCAAGCCTCGATACTCTCGCGGGGAAGCTTAGCGACGAGCAAATGCTCATCACCTCTGCGAATTTTCCGAACTTGGACGCCGGTCTCTTCAAGCGTAAGGGGGTCTACCCCTACGAATACGTCACAGACCCTTCCAAGTTCGCAGAGACGTCGCTACCTCCTCGAGCAAACTTCTACAGCAAGCTGCGAGGCTCGAACATCACCGACGAGGAATATCACCATGCCCAGTCCATGTGGCGCGAGCTGGGCTGTCGAACTCTCGGGGACTACCACGACGCCTACCTCAGACTTGATGTGACGCTCCTCGCCGACGTGTTCCAGACGTTCCGTGCGACAGCGAAGACCATCTACAAGCTGGACCCTGCCTATTTTTACAGTCTCCCCGGACTGGCGTGGTCAGCCATGTTTCTGGTGACGAAGATCGAGCTGGAGCTTCTTTCGGACGTGGACATGATGCTGTTTGTGGAACGTGCCGTGCGGGGTGGAATGGTCCAGGTGTCGCAGCGACACTCGCACGCCAACAATCACCACATGGCCACCGGTTACGACCCCTCACGACCGTCCAGCTACATCATGTACACGGACGTCAATAACCTCTACGGACACTCCATGATGCAGCCACTCCCTTTTAGAGGCTTCGAGTGGGCTGACCCTTCCAACTTCGACGTCGAAAGCTTCGACGATTCGGAACATGGGTTCTTCGCCGAGGTGGACCTTGAGTTCTCCGAGAAGCTGCAGGATTTGTTCAGCGATCTTCCCCCTGCACCCGAGTTCAAGTGTCCACCCGATTCCAACCAGAAGAAGCTCGTCATGGATTTTGAGTCCAAAGAGCGTTATGTCCTGCACTACCAGAATCTCCGGTGGTTGATGAAGCAAGGGGTTACCGTCCACACAGTACATCGAGTTTTGATGTTCGAGCATTCTCCATGGTTGAAGCCATACATCGAGCTCAACACCGAACATCGCACAGTCGCCACTTCTGATTTTGATCGCGATTTCTTCAAGTTAATGAATAATGCGGTGTTTGGCAAAACTATGGAGAATGTACGGAATCACATGGACATAAAATTGGTAACGAGGAAAGCACAATGTCGCAGGCTCGTAGCAAACCCGTTATTCAAATCGAGGACCATTTATAACGAACAGCTTGCTCTGGTGCATATGAGGAAGAGCGAGGTGAAGCTCGACAAGCCAATTTATGTTGGTGCCTCAGTATTAGACCTGAGCAAGCTGCACATGTTCGAGACGTACTACGACATATTACGTCCACATTATAGCCACAACATCTCGCTTCTCTACACGGATACGGACAGCTTGGTGTACCACGTCCACTCAGCCGATGCATACGGGGATATAGTCACGGTACCAGCTTTGGTCAACCTCTTCGACACCTCGGGCTATCCCCAGCCGAACCAGTACGGCATCCTGCCCCGAAACAAAAAAGTGCCTGGCAAACTCAAAGACGAGAAGGACGGTGATGTAATTCTCGAGTTTGCAGGTCTTCGCGCCAAGGCCTATGCCATCAAAGCCGAGGGCAGCGTTACCAAGAAGGCCAAGGGTGTCGGCAGACAGGTGGTTCGGGAGCATCTCGCATTCGAGGACTTTGTTGATTGCCTCAAGACCAGGTCGTCGGTTCTAAGAGAAGAACAGCGCATCCAGAGCGTTGACCATGTGTTGACCACAAACAAAGTTAGAAAAATTGCCCTGGATCCCAACGACGATAAGAGGTGCGTTCTCGAGTGTGGTATTCACACATTGCCGTGGGGGCACTATCGCTTAGCAGAAAGCAAAACCTGCAACATATGTCCATCTTCAACAGAAGATTCATAAAAACAAAAAAAACACTTTGACTGTCATTACAAGAAACTTTGACTGTATTCTTAAATAACCAGCATGCCTATGAATTTGTTCGGTTTCAAAAAACAGATCATTATGGAAACCATACCAGATCATGAAGTCTTACCTTCCGTGTTACCTAAACTCAACGGTCTGTTGATCATTCACCTCAACAGCATTTGGACGAAACTGAATGACGATGTGGGCAAGATGTTTTATGTTTTTAATAACAATTTACATTTCTACGAAATTCCGATCGACGGGAAACTTCAAATCACCGTGAATCCGGAAAACGCAGGCGAAATCAAAATTTCTACCGGCAAGAATATTTTTCGAATCAAGCACGACAAGATGCTTTCTAACATTACGTACGATGTTTCTGCAGGAGATTATTTTTACGTGGAACTCCTCGGAGATTACGACAAACTTATTCCTCTCTTCGTAGAATTACGAATCGTCTATCCTATTATAAATAACCGTTAACCAAAAATGCCTAACGACATTTTCGGCAACACCAAGCGTGTAGACCACGCAGAAGAGATTCTCATGTTGGACATTCGAGTTAAGAAGTTGAGGACCGATTTGATCGCTTTGCAGGAGACCTTAAACAAAAGTTTAGAGTCGGAAATCGCTACGCTCCAAACGCAATGTCTCGACCCCATTCTGAAAATCGATTCCGAACTGAAAACGCTCATAAAAAAGTATGTCGACGTACCTTCTTACGACAGCGTTCAAAATATACAGTTGAGCGTGGATTCGCTTCAAAATGATTTGGCCAAATTACAGCAATTTCAATCGAAAAATGAAGATTTGGAAAAACTGAAACTCGAAATCGAAGAACGAACTTCCGCAATAGAAAAGAATTTCTCTGAACTTCAAACCGTCGTGAACGATATAGACGCAGAACGCTTGCATGTCGTCGTTTCCAAATTACAAGAAGAATTCACCAGCACGTTGGAAGAAATTAAATCCAAGTTGCAGACTTTGGAAGATACAATGACGAACCTACCATCGTCGGACGAACTGCAGGTCATCGGTAAAAGCGTCGCGAACATAAAAATTCAATTGGAGGCCTATCAAGATTTCGAACACATTCAAACCACCATCGCTACGCTTCAGGCGTCCTTGGAATTGATCAACGAAGAAATTAAAAATATTCACGCTGAAGCAAGAGCGTTGAAGAGCATTCAAGACACGTTGAGCACGGTTCAGCAAAAGATCGAATATTTAGAAAATTTGAACGTCGAAACGAATCTCGCTCATTTTCATCACGTACTCGACAACATACAGGGTGACTTGGAATCGTTACAGACGAGCGTGCCTTCGAGCGAAGATTTGGAAAAATTGAAAACGGCGGTGACGGCACTATCCGAATCGAGCGACATCAAAAGTTCGTTGAGCGATCTCGAGAGTAAAGTGGCCAATCTCCCCACCTCCAAAGAATTGCACACTTTGAAAAGAAACATATCACGTATGCTGAAACGACTGGAAACGGAAACGGCGAACGTGGAACAGATTCGAGACGAAATCAGTTCGCTGGTGTCGACGCTGCCCACTTCGCAGAGCGTCGCCGACCTTCACAAGCAGTTTACAGAGATGCGAAGCATCGTGAACGATCTTACCGAGAAGAGCTCGAAATTGAATCAAGTCGAGAACCTTCAGAACATCGTCGTCAACATCAGAGATCACGTCGGAGTGCTGGAATCCACGCAGGAATCGACGCTGACCTCTTTCGGTGCCAAGTTGCAAGAACTCAACGAAAACTACAAGCAGTTGAACGTGGAAGTGAAAATCAAACCGTCGTTTTCTGCCGTAACGGATACCATAATCGAGCATCTGCTGCCCATCGAAAATAAACTCGGACAAGTTCACAGTAATCTGCTCGGCGTCGACACTAAATTCGCTAAACTGCATTCTCTGCAAGCCATCGAAATCAACAGCGTTCCTAATCAACAGAGAATCTCCACGTTCGTCGAAGGTAACAAACTGTACATGTTGCATCCTTATCATCCGTACTACAAGTTTCTCCTCGATGGCACGATTCAGATAAACGAATTCTCGTACTGGTCTCACGGTAGAAAAGCTAGCGTTCCCACCATGACTTTAATATCGAATCGTGGTGTCCAAAAAGCAGGAAACATTCCTCTGGCACGTTGGAACGAAACGCGCAACATATATGAAATACACGAAGACGAAGATCTCACCGTTTTCGACGTGAGTGCCGGCGATAAGCTGATCGTTCAAAACACGAGCGAAGTGCCACCCTCTTTGAATCCTATCACGCTTGTGCTTCTCTTGAAACGTAATCTCTAAAAAAAATGTCTAGGCAAGCCATCGTCGAAGAATTGCATAAACCTGCACGCCGTAACTACGAACGTTTGGCTGTGGTAACCAAGGGCATCGACGACCTCTGGCAAAGCGACCTCGTGGAGATGAGTAGCGGCAATTTGAAAAACGTGCATAAATTGAACAAGGGCAACAAGTACCTTCTCACCGTCATAGACACGTTTTCGAAATTCGCATGGGCTCTACCTTTGAAGGCGAAAACGGGGACGTGCGTCACGGAAGCATTCAAGACAATTTTTCGCGAAAGCGGTGGCAGACGACCACGGTTTCTGCAAACGGACAACGGTAAAGAATTTTACAACGCCGTATTCCAAAAGTTTATTCAAAAACACAAGATTCGACATTATTCGACCTTCAGTCACATCAAAGCCAGCATCGTGGAAAGATTCAATCGAACCTTGAAAACACACATGTGGAAACGATTCACGCTTCGGGGAAATTACAAATGGGTCGACATCCTGCCGGAACTCGTCGACACCTATAATCACACGGCACACAGAACGATAGGCATGAAGCCAGCCGACGTTACCAAGTCCGACGAGCAGCGTTTAATTTCTACCGTTTACTGTCCAAAGTACACACCCACGACAAAGAAAGCTAAATTCAAAATTGGAGACCGGGTGAGGATCAGCAAATTCAAACGCACCTTCGAGAAGGGGTTCACAAAAAATTGGAGCACGGAACTCTTTACGATGGTTCGAGTTCTACCCGGAAACCGACACACGTATATAATAAAAGATAGTAGCGGTGAGATTTTGAAAGGAAGATTTTACGAAGAGGAACTCTCTAAAACGAAACACCCCGACACGTACCTCATCGAGAAAGTATTGCGTAGGAAAGGTGACAAACTGTTTGTCAAATGGCTGGGACTTCCGGAAAAGAGTTGGATCGACGCGGACGAAGTGATCTTGTGAGTACGTGGAACGTGGTGAAGCGTCTACCGGATCCGGAAAGTCAAACGAAGAAAAAGAACGGTGAGTTGCTTCCCGAGAGCATCCGCTGTCTGATCGTAGGTCCTTCGGGGTGTGGGAAAACGACACTGCTCGTGGACAATTTTCTCCTCGCACCGAATTGGTTAGATTGGAAGAACAGGCACCTGTACGTGTTCTCGAAAAGTTTGGAGCAATCCAAATACCAGCAACTGATGAAACTGTACGATGGTCTGGACATTGCAACGTTCGCCTCGGAAATAAAACCTCTCGACGATTGTCGTGAAAATTCAGTCGTCGTGTTCGACGACGCCATCCTGGAAAATCAAAATGAAATTCGCAACTTTTTCACGCAAGGTCGTCACAAAGGAATGGATTGTTTTTACCTAGCTCAAACGTTTTCCAAAATTCCAAAACAGTTAGTGCGCGACAACGCTAATTTCATATGTTTGTTTCGTAAAGATCACACCAACCTCAAGCACGCGTACGATGACTACGTAGGCGGAGACATGAACTACAATCAATTTTCGGAACGCTGCTGCTCTACTTGCTGGAACGGTGACGATTTCGGATTCGCGACGATCGACATGACGAGGAAACCCAACGACGGAAAATACAGAAACAAAATCAACGACTTTCTAAACGTTGCAACGTTGTGAGAAACGACGTGTATAAATAACGTCATGACGAAACGGAAAATCGAAGAAGAAAATCTCAAGCTTCGCGATTACCTCGCGAAACGCTTCAAAGGTTGGAAATCCGAGAATCGCGGATTCTACGAAGAGAAGAAACGTCAGGATCAACCTGTGATCGATGCCATCAGCAGTCTAGGTAAAGAAATTAAAAGTGTCACGGAACAAAATAAAAATTTGATTAATGAACTCGTGCCGCTCGCAGCTAAAAGTTACGCCGTACCCACGCCCATTTCGAGCATTCCTTCGACGCCGTTCGAACTGAAGGACGCACCGGCACGACGTCGAGCCATAGGCAGCACGTCGTCGTCTTCGGATAAGATCGAGTTGGGACCTTTGGCACGAGACTACCTGAGCACGGGGAAATTCGACAAGGATGAAGTGTTCGGATTGTATCCCAGCATGGAAACCAGCGAAGGCGGCGGTGTGGTGTGGAAGATTGGGAAATCGAAGGTGACCTTCGAAGGCAACGACATTAAAGTCAATTTAGGCGACAAGGATAGTTGGAACAGGTATCCGGGCACGGTGGGACTGTGGGAACTCGTCGCCAAAAAGCAGCCGAAAGATTACACCGACGAAGATTACCAGAGTTACAAGGAAATTCTGATCATGACGGATGCCTTGTACCAGAACAACGACGCCTCGCAGAATAGGGTGAAATCGAGCAGCGGCGAGAAGTACAGGAATCTCATCAAACCGATTTGGACCCAGGTCAAAACGGGCAGCGGCGTCAAACGCTACAACACGTTACCCAAAGAATTCGTTTGGGTGGACGACGTGAGGAAGCTCGTGGACCGATTGTTGGTGATAGCCGGCGAGGAGAATGCAGGCAATCGTAATTTCTACAACGAGAAGGTTGGCATCGTGGACATGATCAGCACGAAACTTTCCAACTTCATCGTGAACGACGACAAGGGCATAGGTTACCTGATCAAAATCATCAACACGCTGCCTCCGAAATTTTGGAACGTGGCCGAAGGAAAGGGACTCGTGAACGACATCATCAACAAGTTACCTTTCGAGATGCATCTACCTGGCTATCAGTACTGCGGACCGGGTACCAAACTCGAGAAAAGATTGGAGAGAGGAGACAAGGGTGTGAATCCGTTGCACGCGGCATGCAAAGATCACGACATCGCTTACAACACCACGCAGACGGATCTGGATGCACGTCACGAAGCAGACAGAAAGTTAGAGCACGCAGCTTTCGAAAGGTTCGTGAGCAGAGACGCATCGTTGGGTGAACGGGTCGCCGCACTAGGCACCACCATCGCCATGAACACGAAACAAAAATTGGGGTGGGGTATATAAATAACATACCGTAAAAAAATAATAATAATAACAACATGTCTCGCATAACTGATTTGCCGCACGAACTACTATCTAAAATATTCAAAAAAGTAGTTAACGGAGATGTTAATAAACTTGTAATCATAGCAAGAACGACGCCGGAATTTCGAATTCCGTGTGAAATAGTTCTCAAGGACCGTCTTCGGGAGATCAGCGGCCTGAGGTGCGGTGATCTCAACATTCTGCTTTCGGCCGCAGGGGAGAAATTAAACGATAGGTTCGATGAATTGCATGAGGCAATGCAGGGAAGAAGACGGTACACAGTAGATTGGTACAAGTCTATGCAGGAGAGGGAAGATATCATTACGCACATCATCGCGTTTTCCGAAGCACGGACTTTCTTCCTCTGTTAAAAAATAATAATATATAGACGTGTCAAAAAAACTTGATATATAAATAAATAATCTTCGGTATATATAAATAACACACATCGTGAAAAAACAATTAAATTTCTCTCTAACACTTTGAATTTTTTTTTGATATGACGACTGAAAAAATAAGTGATCTCCAAGCATTAAAACAAATGCTAAATTTGTCAGTCGAGTATGTAAAAATTCAGGAATTGGAAGTCGACAAACCTTACACGATAACTTCTGGTTCAATCGTTTCTACCCAGTATGGTCCCAAGGTACGCCTGTTGCTCAACGCACAATACAGTCTATTTTTACCAGATCGATACGCTAACATGTTATCTGACGAGAAGCTATCTATTTTAATCGAGAACAAAACTCGAATTGTGTACAAGGGGACAAAGGAACTTCTTGGCAAGAAAACAAAGCACGTAATAGAATTTGTGTAACGACTGCGAGGCCTTGAAAATATATAAATAACATACCGTAAAAAAACTACACAAGAAAAAATCTCAGAATATATATATAAATAACATACCGTGAAAATAACACATAGAGCATCAACATGAAGCCCAAGGGTGTCGTGTACCAGATACCATATTCGAATCTAAAAAATCTAGGTACCCTCGATGGGTTACTCACCAAGAAACAACGCGAGAAGAAACGTTCTTGCTTGTCGAAAGGACATGGAATGAAATTGCTGCTCAGCACACCTCAATTGAAAAGATTGCAGCGTTCGCGGAAACAGCAAAAGATCGGAGGTTTCATATTCAGCATCCCGGCCATCCTGGCAGCATTGGGGGCCGTTGGGAGTTTGGCCGGCGGAAGTGCCGCCATCGCGAAAACCGTCATCGACTCGAAGAAGAACAAGGCGGAATTGGAAGAACAGAAACGTCACAACCTGGCCATGGAGAAGAAGGGGAAGGGCGTAATGAAAAAGTTTAAAAAAAAGAAACAGAAGCACTCACCAACCGAGACATTGAATCTCTGATCGGACCGTTACAAATCAAACACTTCAGAGGAGTTTTCATGTCCGACTCGCTACCTTCAAGCGTTAAAAGAAAAGAATGCGGAGTAGTCAACTTGGACGGTCAAGAAAATCCAGGCACGCATTGGATATGTTACCACAAAAACGACAATGATAAAGCATTCGTTTTCGATTCTTTCGGAGGTGTTCCACCTACAAATTTAGTTCATTATCTGAAAACAAACATAACCTCCATATACTACAACGACGAACGCATTCAAGATTTCGGAGACGTAAACTGCGGTCATCTCTGCCTCTCCGTGCTCGCGTTTCTCTCTAAAATAAATAACCCTACGGTCGAAGATTTCCAGAAAGCATTGTGGAACCTCAAACAGCATCACTAGGATGGGCGTGTTCCATCTCACGAGTGAATCTTCAATCTTGAAACTCACGCTGCACGACGACATCGTCTATCCTAAATCCGTGGCTCTGCGTGCATTCTACAGCATGTACCTCATACCCAATGTTACGCAGCACAACAACAAAATTAGCGTCGGAAGCGAACACATCGTCGTCACGCCAGGACAATACAATCTTTCCACTTTGCAAGCTCAATTACCCAAAGGCACATACCTTTCTCAAAATTCGGTCACGCACAGAGTGGAAATCCTATCCGCGACGGAGACCGTGGACCTGGGCACCATGGGAGAACTTTTAGGTTTCGAGAACGACACCAAACTCGAAGCTGGCATCAAGCACGTGGCAACCAACATTCCTAAATTCTTGGCCATAGAGACTCTGAACGTACACTGTAACGTGGCGGAAGGCATGATCACGAAATCTTCGGACGGATTGTTAGGAAGTCACAAGCAGACGGGAATCATAGCCACTTTAAAACCAAGTTCCGAGTTCATGGAACCGATCATCTACACGCCCTCTTCGCCGATCTATTTTCCAGTATGTCGCAACCGCATAGACGACATAGAGTTGGTGGTGACGAACGAGAAAGGAGACGTGGTGGATTTCGCAGGTGCCACTACGACGGCCATCGTGGAGATCAACGTATAATAAATAACCATACATGTAAAATGGAGCAAATCGAAAGTTACGAATTGCAATCTTTCCCTCCCAACCGTCGCACGTTCGCCAATCTGAACGAAGCGAACAGGGAGATCGAATACGACGTGGACGTAGGCGACGGGTTCATTCATCCTCACAGAGCGGACCTCTACCTTCAATTCGACGTGGTGAAGAAAGAAAGCGGAGACGCGTTTCCCGCAGCAGCAAACTTGATACTCGTGGACAACTTCGTGCCTCACCTGTTCTCGCAGGTGGAGGTGAGGAAACACAACACCGTCATCGACAGAATAGATTATCCAGGCATCACGTCGACGGCAGTGGGAACGTTGAAATTATCCAAAACGGACGCAGCGTACTACCAGGCCGGGGGATTCGAAGCCGGGACCAAAATATCGACGAGAAGTCACACGGTGCTCTTCCCCATGCGTCTGCTGCCTGGTTTCTTCTCGGACTACAAGGAGATCATGTGGAAGGGAGGACTGCGCGTTACGTTTCGAAGAGCGGCCAACGACAACGACGCACTGATGCGATACGCTACTTTGGGTCCGGACGGCACCACGCCGATAGCCAACACTTTACCCGAAGCAGCAAAATGCGTCATCCGGAGCATGGAATTGAGAATGCCGGTGGTGGAATATGAAACGAACTACGCCCTCAAGTACAAAGCGGAGATCTTGAAAAATCCGCAGGTGCCGATTTACTTTCACGGTTACCAGTGCGTGCAAAAGATGGCGTCGGGAAGTCACATGGAATTCGACGTGACGACGCAGTTCAACAACATACAGTTCGACATGCCAGATTTCGTCGTAGTGCTCTTTCAGACCGGACGCGATAACGATCAGGAAAAAGATTCCAGCAAGTTCGACGACTGCAAGATCAAGAACGTTTATCTGAAGAATGGACGCAACGAAGTGTTCCCGCGCGAGAATTACAACCTCGACGTGGCCAAAAACGATTACCTCAAACTTTACGAAGCTTACACAGCTTACAAACGCGTGACCGAGGGAAGTGTGGACATGTACTACACCCCCAGCGAATTCAAAATCCACAGGCCGATGTTCGTCATCAACAC
This sequence comes from Lepisma saccharinum, assembly GCF_977018435.1. Taxonomy (NCBI): domain Eukaryota; kingdom Metazoa; phylum Arthropoda; class Insecta; order Zygentoma; family Lepismatidae; genus Lepisma; species Lepisma saccharinum. The sequence goes on from NC_139258.1 coordinate 13,330,609, forward strand.
ATCTAAAAGAAAAAAAGTTGTGGTCAACGATCGAACCAACATCAAGGTCGTCTGCGAGTTCCACGATGCCTTGCCCGAGGATACCCTGTGCAGTGTCATCCTGATTGCAGAGAAGTCCTTCGCCTACGACGTGAAGAACGAGAGAGTCACAGAGCAGTTTTAACAGGTTTTTAACATCTTTTCTTGCACAATAAGTAATTTTTTGTACTAGCACAATCAGTTACAATGGCACAATACGAATTTCACTAGTTCAGATCAGTTACAAATGTCAATTTCATTAGTTATCAGTTACAATATCTTTTTGCACTATAGCACAAGAGACAATCAGAAAATTTGCACAAAAAAAATTTGTTGTTGTTTTTACACGTGAAAATTAACAATAAAATTTCTTTTTTTGTCGTTTCAGATGCTGTCGAAACATCTGAAACACATACACACACACACTAGAAAAAAACATGCAACTTTATTTGTAACACATACACATACATTCTCCATCTTCATCAAGAAAATATTAATAATAAACATAATTATTTTTATCTATATCTCACAATAAAACTCTATATCCAAAAATATCACAACATCAAATAACACTAGAGTCGTTAGTACACGTTGCATGCATTACGGAGGTCCTCTGTAGGGTTTCATGGAAGTTTGGGGGAAAAAAAAAACACGTGAAACTCTACAGTAGTGGGGTTTGTGGTAGGGACAGGACCGGAAAGTATGAGCCCCCTCATGCAGATTTGCTTACACTTAAAACTAGCTCAACATGCCCATATGAGCTTTTTGCTCTAGTGTGGAATCTTGTCTAATCCAAGATTTTTGTAAAAAATGCCTTCGAAAATTTTTCGGAAAGTATGACCTCCTCAGATTGATGAGGCTACACTTATAAAAGGCACTTCTGAGAGATTGTTGTCCATAAATTTGTCAAAAATATGCTTTTTTTATATTGTATGATATCTTAAGTGTAGTAACTGCTATAGTGCCCTAGCATGTATAGATTTCAAAATTGTTAATATTGCACTTTTCAGAAAATTAGGCATTTACAGGTTAAATATTGCATATATCAGGAAAATTATAGAGACAAAAAATGTAGAGAATTATGCCTAGAATATGCCTACAAAATTTGAAGTCTCCAGTACTGATAGTTTTTTGTAAAATCTTAAATTTAAAAAATTATCGATTTTTGTAGTAGATGGAAAATAGCGGAGCTGACTCACCCGGGCGAGTTGTAGCCTTTTATGCTGTATATTTTAAGGTACCTTCACGATAAAGAGATTTTGCATTGCATATCAGCTAGTATTGTGAGAGTGGCTGAAAAGTGTGGGTATGTTGTTGCAGTGCTCCTCATATTTTTTTAAAGAAAACACAAAAATTTGCATAAATTGAATTATAGGTTTGTTTGATTTAATATACAGAATTTTTTAATATTCATATCAAACATATTTACATACACACACACACACACACACACTCACACACACACACATACACACACACACACATACACACACACACACACATACACACACACACAGCATATTGTTGAACCCAACTGATATTTTTTATTAAGTATAGAGTTTTGATTTGAGCCCCAAGAAATTTTATATAAATACCAAAGCCAAAAATATTAAGTGTATACACACATACATACACACATATATACATACACACATACAAAGCACAGTGCTGAACCCCAACTGATATTTTTATCCAGTATAGAATTTTGATTTGAATCCCAGGAAATTGTATATAATAAACAACAACAAAAATGCCGAATCAAAAATATTGTAATCAATGCAATAAGAATATATCCAGCCCCAATTGGGCCAAGCACCAAAAGATTTGCAACCCAGACAAATGTAGAACTCCCACAATAATTTGCCCCAAATGCAATAGAGAATATAGCATGCAATACTTCATATATACACATAAAAATACTTGCTCTGCACAACCATCCACATCTGGTCTGAAAAGAAGGCACGAAGCACCTCTTAATGCCAGAGCAGCAAAGCAGCCACGCTATGAACCCATCCGTAGCAGTTTTAATGCCCAATTAAGGGATTATCGGTTTGTATCAGAGCCAAGATGTGGCATTGAGAATTTCTTGAACAGTGTAAATTCTGATCTGCAGGCAATTCTTAATGAACAAAATGGCTCTTATAAGCTGTCCCTCAAATTGTTTGTACAATATAAGAAGCCAAATGACACAAAATGTACACAGCCCCACATAACAGAAACTGTACCGGTTTATTCAAATGCAAATTCGGACAAAATAATAAGCAGGTTGATAAATCAATTGAATATCAAACACTCTGAATTTGCGGCAAAAGAGTCAGGATGGAGTCTATATGGCTCTCCGCACAAGTTATATGTTAATATTTCTGAATTCAGGCCATTGCAAGGTTCCACTTATGTGCCATTACCTGCCAATATCAAAAACAGAAGAGCTGTGGTCAATATAAAAAATAATGACCAGAAATGCTTTTTGTGGTGTATTTTAGCTGCTTTGTATCCAGTTTCAAGGCATCCTGAGAGAATAACTTATTATAAACAGCATGAACATGATTTTGACGATGCAACGGAGGGTTTGGAATATCCAATGTCTGTTCAGAATATTGATAAATTTGAAAAAAGGGCCAGGCACATCAATGGCAAACAATTATCTATTAATGTATTTATTTGTTCCACTGGCAATTGCTTGATAGCACCTCTCAGAATCAGTACACTTGATGATGAATCTGCTATTCCGATTGATCTGCTCTTAATTGAAGGGAATAATACATACCATTATACTCTGATACACAGTCTTGAAGCTTTAGTCAGAAAACAACAAGGCAAATCCAATACAATATTCAAGTCGTGCAGAAGATGTTTAACTGAATTTGATGGTAGAAAAATGGTGAATGGTGTTTGTGAAGAGAATGCAGAAATTGCCAAAAACAAGTTAATTGAGCATCAGAAATACTGTGGGAACCATAAACCTGTTCATATGGTGATGCCCAATCCAAGTGAAAATTGCAAATTCAAAAAGTTTGAAGCCTTGTTGGAACACCCAGCATATATTGTTTGTGATTTTGAATCGAATCTCAAACCTCTTGCATTCTGCAATCTAGATCCTGAAGAATCTTCAATTACACCATACCAGCTACATGAACCTTCCAGCTTTTGTTATATAGTTATACGGGATGGTGTAGCTAGTGAGCCACACTTATACATGGGACCAAATGCCATCAAAGAATATGAACATAGAATAGAAAATGAGAGCCGTGACATAGCATCTAATATTTTATTAAAATCAAAGCCTATGCTGCCTTTAACAGAGAAACAGATTGAAGATTTCAACAATGCAGAAAAATGCCCGGTATGTGATTGTGAATTTTCAGATACAAATATCAAGGTGAAACACCATTCTCATACAGATGGTCGATATAAACAGGCCCTGTGTAATAGCTGCAATATTCAGATCAAGAGATCAAGATGTATCCCCGTATTTTTTCATGGAGCATCCAATTATGATTTCCATCATTTGATCAGGTACGGGGGGTTTGACAAGCAGAATTTAAACATTTTAGCTGAAAATGATGAGAAATATATATCTATTAGCAAGATAATTAAAGTTGATGGTGTTCCTATTCACATAAGATTTCTTGATTCTTACAGATTTTTATCTGCTAGCCTGGCTACACTGGCAAATCAATTACCTGATGATCAATTCAAAATCACACGTGCCTTGTTTCCAAATCAGGACCTGAAATTAATTAGGCGGAAGGGTGTATATCCATATGACTATGTTACAGATTTTTCTAAATTTGATGAGTGTTTCCTGCCACCACAAGAAGAGTTTTACAGCAAAATCAGAGGATCTGGAATCACTGATGATGATTATCACCATGCTCAGTTGATGTGGAACAATTTAAAATGCAAGACATTTCGTGATTATCACATGGCTTATTTAAAACTTGATGTCACCCTCTTAGCTGATATATTGCAAGCATTCAGAAAATCTTCCATGCAAAATTATAGACTGGACCCAGTGTATTTTTTCAGTGCCCCGGGTCTAGCATGGGCCGCAACGTTTTTGAACACCAAAATGCAATTGGATCTAATCCACGATCAAGATATGTATCTGTTTATGGAGCAATTTATAAGAGGAGGGATGGTGCAATGTTCCCAGAGATATGCCAGAGCAAATAACAAGCATATGCCTGATTATGATCCAGCACGGCCATCAAATTATATACTGTATGTAGATGCCAACAGCCTCTATGGTCATGCCATGATGCAAAAACTGCCATATGCAGGGCTTGAATGGGTTGAAGATTTCAATATTGAAGATCTTCAGAACTTTGATGACAGTAATTATGGCCTGTTCTTAGAGGTTGATCTGACAATTCCTGATGATTTGCACAATAAATTTTCTGATCTACCCCCAATTCCTGAGGTTCAGTGCTCACCTGGCTCTAAACAGAAGAAGCTCATGATGACACTGGAGCCGAAACAAGGATATGTCATATATTACAAAAACCTCCAGTTCCTGATGAAACATGGTGTTCAAGTGACCAAAGTTGGCAAAGTTTTGAGGTTCAGGCACTCAAGATGGTTGAAACCATACATTGATACAAATACAGAGCTTCGAACATCTGCAAAGAGCCAATTTGATAAGGGCTTGTTTAAATTGATGGTTAATTCTGTGTATGGCAAAACTATTGAAAATGTCAGAAAACATACCGATGTTAAAATAATTACTGACCCCAGCCGGAGCAAAAAATTGGTTGCAAAGCCCAACTTCAATTACAGAAGAATTTATGATGAGAATATGGCACTTTTCAACATGAAGAAAACAAAAATTAAGTTTGATAAACCTATTTATGTAGGGGCTGTGATATTGGAATTGTCCAAATTACATATGTTAACATTGTATTATGACGTGTTGAAACCTTTTTATGGTGATCGTGTAAAATTATTGTACATGGACACGGATAGTTTTATTCTTGATATTCAAACAGAAGATGTTTATCAAGATATGTCCCAGCCTGAATTGTTTAAATATTTTGATACCAGTGAACATACAATAATTCAACCCCACAACAAAAAGGTGCCTGGCAAGTTAAAAGATGAGACACTTGGTGATGTTATTGTGGCATTTGCTGGGTTAAGTGCCAAGATGTACACTTTTAAAACATGTAGTGCTGTTGTCAAAAAAGCCAAGGGCATTGGCAGAGTTACTGTTGAAAAAGATCTCCAATTTGAAGATTATGAAAATTGCATCAAATCCCAGAATTCAATCAAAACATCAGAAAATAGAATTCAGAGTGAGGATCACTTATTGACTAGCAATATTGTAAGAAAAGTGGCTCTGGACCCACATGATGATAAGAGATGCATTTTATCATGTGGCATACATACTCTACCATGGGGGCATTGTGATTTGAGAAGTGGCAAACAATGCCCAATTACAGAGCATGATTTGAAATAAATAAACATGCCTATGAACTTATTTGGGTTCAAAAAACAGGCTATTATGGAGCTGCCGACACCACAACCCTCTTCTGATATGCTGTCTAAACTGAGTGGCTTGTTAATTATTCATCTGAACAGCATACTTACAGATGTTGATGATGAAACAGGTAAAATATTATACATATTTAACAATAATTTAAATCATTACCAATTACCTGTAGGTGGGCAATTGCAATTTATTACAACCCCTGAGGGTGATGTCAAGATTTCAGTAGGGAGAAATATTTATAGAATTAAGCACTCAAACATGATTTCTGGCACTGTATATACTGTTTCTGCTGGTGACTGCTTATATATTGAGGTCCCTGGATCATATGACAAGCTTATACCCTTTTTTATAGAATTAAGAATCAGATACTCTATAATAAATAACCACTAAAACAAAAATGCCTAATGATATATTTGGCCATACAAGACATGAAGATCACAGTGATGAGATTCTGATGCTTGATGTCAGAGTCAAGAAATTAAGAAGTGATTTACAAGCTTTACAAACCACACTCAATGCCAGTCTTCAATTAGAAATTACAAATTTACAATCACAATGCATGGACCCTCTTCTTAAAATTGATTCTGAACTCAAAATGCTGCTTCAGAAATATACTGATCTGGCGACATTGGATAATTTTCAAAGTTTGGAAGAAGCTGTTGCAGCTCTTCAAGCCAAATTTAAGACCCAGGCTAACAACTCTGAGCAATTGAAACAACAATTGGAAGAGCAGATAAATAATGTCCAGGCACAGCTCCAAACAATTGTCAAAAGCATAAAATCACAAGAAGATTTTGATCTAGTGATTTCCACTCTAAAAGAACAGATTCAATCACTCCAAATACCTAATCTGGATCCTCTGCACAATGCCATAGCCGAGGTTAAAGAAAAAATTGAGACACTTGAAAATTTTCTGAACAATTTGCCATCTTCTGATGCTTTGAATGCAATAACTCGGAGTGTAGCAAATATTAAGCTGCAACTTGAAACATATGAAGATTTTGGAAAAATTCAAAGTACCATAACCCATCTTGAAGGCACAATAGCAGCAGTGCAAAGTGATTTGACAAATGTACAAGAATCTCGCCTGCCCGGTATTGTAGACACACTTGTTAGTGTCCAGCACCAAATCACAAAGCTTGAAAACCTCAACACTGAATCTGAACTATCTCATTTTCATCACTTGATCGATGATATTCAAACAAAACTTGAAATTTTACAACAATCCACACCCTCTCAGGCAGATATAGCCCTGCTCCAAAATGCTATGCAAAATGTGGCTGATGCATCTGAATTAAACAATGTGAAATTGGCACTTGAATCTTTGCAAAATACAGTATCAAATCTTCCCACATCACAGGAACTTAAAAATATTAAGAGAGCAGTGAATCGCATATTGAAATCAGAAGATATCAAGAATATCCAGACAGAGATCAAACATCTCACTCAGACAGTGGCCACTCTACCAAACAATCAACATATTAATGAACTGCATGCCCTGTTTGAGGATATCAGAAGACAGGTACATGATCTTACTGCTCAAAATTCAAAATTGGCAGTTGTTGAAAATTTGCAACAAATTGTAGCTAATATCAAGCAACAGCTAGGAACCATGGAATCCAATCAAGCAAATGCTCTGTCTGTTTTTGCCACCCAGCTACAAGAAATTGTGCAACAATACAAGAAACTTATTGTGGACATAAAAATCAAGCCAGGCCATGATGATGTTGTTAGGACCATCAATGAGCACCTTGAATCTGTAACAAGCAGATTGCTCACAGCAGAAAAGGAAATAACAGGCATAATCGAGAATCCAAAACATTCAGTAATTCTTGAATTGTACAGCATCCCCAACAAAGAATATGATTCTCCATTTACACCAGGTGGCAAAATATATATGCTGTCCCCTGCACAATTTTATTACCAATTTTTTGTTGGGGGCACATTGAGACCAATCAAGATCAAATATTGGCTTCAACCTCAGGCACACCACTACCCTACCTTATCAATAACAAATGCTGACAACAAACCAAAAATCACCAGTGTAGAGTTAGAAGATTTTACAGATCCCAATACATTAGAAACAGCCTATACTGAAGATGATGGATCTCTGGAATTTAAAATACAAATAGGGGACAAATTATATTTAGAAAATCCTGCAGTATCAGCTGCTGAACACCCTATAGTTGCAATATTCTTGTTTTCATATTATGTCTAGACAAATTATTGTTGATGAATTACACAGACAAGCCAGGCATAATTTTAAGAGACTCCCAGTAGTCTCAAAAGGCATAGATGATTTATGGCAGAGCGACTTGATTGAGTTGGCAAGTGGACAGCTGAAAAACTTAGATAAAATCAACAAGGGCTACAAGTATCTACTCACTGTGATAGATACATTTTCAAAATTTGCCTGGGCTGTGCCACTCAAATCCAAGACTGGAGCATGTGTTACAGAAGCCCTCAGAACAATCATCAATCAGAGTGGAAGATCACCGCGCTATTTGCAAACAGATAATGGCAAAGAATTTTATAATTCAGTGTTTCAACAATTTATTAAAAGCCAGGCAATAAAACATTACTCGAGTTACAGTGACCTCAAGGCCTCAATTGTAGAGAGATTCAACAGAACCTTAAAAAATCTTATGTATAAACAATTTACCCTTCAAGGTAATTATAAATGGATTAATATTCTTCCAGAACTTCTACATAAATATAACAACTCGGTCCATTCCACAATCAACATGAAACCCTCTGAAGTAACTTCATCTGATGAGCAAAAATTGATCAGGACTGTTTATTATCCTAGATACCAGCCAACAACAAGAAGGGCCAAATTCAGGGTGGGTGATCAAGTAAGAATCAGCAAATATAAGCACTTATTCAAAAGAGGTTTTACAAGAAACTGGAGCACTGAATTATTTACAGTGGTTCAAGTTAAACCTGGGACCCTTAACACATATATAATAAAAGATCACCGAGGAGAAATTCTCAAAGGCAGATTCTATGAACAAGAACTCAGCAAAACTAAGCAGCCTGACACATATCTCATAGAAAAAATCATCCGCAGAAAAGGCAACAAGTTACTTGTCAAATGGCTGGGTCATCCGGAAAACAGCTGGATCGATGCAAACAAAATAATAATATGAGCACTTGGGATGTTATAAAGAGGCTGCCAGAACCTGAACAGCAGAATAAGAGAAATGGCAACTTGCTGCCTGATAATATTAGGTGTCTTATTGTTGGGCCATCTGCTTGTGGTAAAACTACACTAATGATTGATAATTTTTTATTGGCACCCAACTGGTTAGACTGGAAAAACAGGCACTTGTATGTTTTTTCTAAGAGCTTGGAACAATTAAAATATCAGCAGCTGATGAAGCTATATGATGGATTGGATATTGCCACTTTTGAACCAGATGTTAAGCCACTCCATGAATGTCTCGATAATTCTGTTGTTGTGTTTGATGACATTATACTGGATAATCAAAACAAGGTTAGAAATTTCTTTACACAGGGCCGACACAAAAACATTGATTGCTTCTACCTGGCACAGACTTTTTCAAAAATACCCAAGCAACTGATCCGAGACAACAGCAATTTTATATGTGTGCTTCATCAAGATCATACCAACCTCAAACACATACACGATGAATATGTAGGTGGGGACTTGAGCTACAATGATTTTTCCAAGTTTTGCAGTAGGTGCTGGAACCAGGACAGCTATGGGTTTGTCACAATTGATATGACAAGAACACCTAATACTGGAAAATACAGAAATAAAATCAACAATTTTCTAGACGTAGAGACGTATATAAACAACCATGAAACGACCAATAATTGATGATCTTAAGTTAAGAGATTATCTTGTAAAAAGATTTAAGGGATGGAAATCAGAGAACCGAGGAATTTATGAAAAACACAAACAAGCAGAACAGCCTGTAATTGATGCTATTAATAATTTAGGTAAGAATATCAAAACTGTTACAGAGCAAAATCAAAATTTGATCACAGAGCTTGTACCTGTAGCTGCAAGAAACATATTAGATTATCCACTCACCCCACTTTCCAGTATTCATACACCTAGTCCTGTTGCTCCTAGAAGAATTGAAGCTACTCAGGATCCTATTGAATTAGGTCTTCTTGCTCAAAAATATTTAACCACACCTAAAGATAACAAAGATGAGGTGTTTGGCTTATATGCTGACACAGAGCTTGATGGTAGCATCATACATAGAATTGGCAATTTCAGAGTAACATTTATGGGAGATGATCTGATTGTTTATTCAGAATCTCGTCTCGGAGAAAAAGGTGGTTTTGTTAAATATCCCGGCACACCTGGATTGTGGGAACTGATGACTAGGAAAAGGCCTGGCAGCTATACAGATCAAGATTATGAACATTACAAAGAAATATTAATAAAATCAGATGCCCTCTACCAGAACAATGATCCTACACAAAAAAGAGTCAAGTCTAGCAGTGGAGCAAAATACAATAATTTAATCAAGCCCATATGGTCACAGATCAAGACTGGCAGTGGAATCAAACAATACAACACCCTGCCCAAAGAATTTGTGTGGGTTGATGATGTCAGGAAACTTGTAGATAGGTTATTGGTGATAGCTGGGGAGGAAAATGCTGGCAACCACAATTTTTACAATGAAAAGGTTGGAATTATGGACATGATAAGCACCAAATTGTCTAATTTTATAGTGAATGACACTAAGGGGATTGGATATCTCATAAAAATTATTAATACTCTACCACCTAAATTTTGGAATGTTTCTGAGGGTCGGGGCCTGGTGAATGACATTATAAACAAGCTGCCATTTGAACTACACATTCCAGGCTATCAGTATTGTGGTCCAGGCACAAAATTGGAGCATAGATTAAACAGAGGGGATCCTGGTGTTAATCCCCTAGATGCTGCTTGTAGAGACCATGACATAGCATACAACACACATTCTGATCTTGACAAGAGACATGTTGCAGACAAGAAATTAGAAGAGGCTGCATTTGGTAGATTTGTAAGCAAAGATGCTTCTTTGAGTGAGAGAATATCAGCATTGGGGACCACCATAGCTATGAGCACCAAACAAAAACTGGGGTGGGGGTTGTGAATATAATAAACCTACAATGAAGGCCAAGGGTGTTATGTATCAGATACCTTATGCAGGTCTCAAATCTCTTAAAACTATTGATAGTCTTTTAACCAAAAAGCAGCGCAAGAAAAAAAGCTCTTGTATTGCAAAGGGACATGGTATGAAATTGTTGCTTAGTACCCCCCAATTAAAAAAATTACAGCAATCAAGAAAAAAATCACATGTGGGGGGTTTCATATTTACTATCCCGGCCATCTTAGCTGCTCTCGGGGCTGTGGGGAGCTTGGCTGGGGGATCAGCTGCCATAGCAAAAACAGTAATAGATGCCAAGAAAAATAGGGCATAATTAGATGAGCAGAAGCGCCATAACCTGGCCATGGAGAAACAAGGCAAAGGTGTTAAGAGAGCCATGAATAAGTTTAAAAAAAACAAGAGCCGCTTACAAACCAAGATATTGAAGCTTTAATCAAGCCACTGGGCATCAAACATTTTAGAGGTGTGTACATGTCTGATTCTTTGCCAGAGCAACCACTCAACAAAGAGTGTGGCATTGTTAATTTGGATGAGTACAAAAATCAGGGCACTCACTGGATCTGTTATCTTAAATATTTAAACAATGAGGCATTTGTGTTTGATTCATTTGGAGGTGTTCCTCCTGAAAATTTAATAAAATATTTAAAATCACCTAATCTTTATTACAATAATGCCCGTGTTCAAAACTTCAAAGATGTTAATTGCGGACATTTGTGTTTATCTGTTCTTAGATATATGTCTCAAATAAATAAACCATCAATTGAAAATTTTCAAAAGGCCTTGTGGTATTTGAAACATCATGGGGGTATTCCATCTCACCAGCCAAAATTCAATATTGAAACTCAAATTGCATGATGACATAGTGTATCCCAAAACAATAGCTCTCAGAGCATTTTACGGCATGTACTTGATTCCTAATATTACGCACCACAACAATACAATTGCAGTAGGGGATCAAAAAATTGTCATCACTCCAGGGCAATATAATCTATCCACTCTAAATGCTCAATTACCCAGAGGTGTAGTTTTAAGTCAAAATTCTGTCACTCACAGAGTAGAGATTGTATCTGCTACAGAAACAGTGGATCTGGGTACTATAGGAGAGCTGTTAGGCTTTGAGAACAACACAAAACTTGAAGCAGGCATCAAACACACTGCTATTAATATACCTAAATTCTTAGCCATAGAGACTCTGAATATTCACTGTAATGTGGCTGAGGGTATGATCACCAAATCAAATGGCATAGGCACTCACAAACAAACTGGCATCATTGCAACATTCAAACCTAATTCTGAATTCATGGAGCCAATCATCTACAATCCATCCCCAACATTATATTTTCCTGTGTGTCATAACAGAATAGATTATATTGAATTGATGGTCACTAATGAAAAAGAAGAATTAGTTGATTTTGCTGGAGCCACAACAACTGCTATCATAGAGATTAATATTTAAATAAAAATACATACAATGGAAAATATTGAGAGTTATGAGCTACAATCATTCCCTCCAAACAGGAGGACATTTGCAAATTTAAATCAACCCAACACAGAAATTGAGGTTGATCTTGATGTAGGGGATGGATTTATACACCCCCACAGAGCAGATCTATACATCAAATTTGATGTTGTAAAGCTCGATGGAACAGATTATCCGGCAAATTCAAATATAAGATTGGTGGACAATTTTGTGCCGCATCTGTTCTCTGAAATTGAGATCAGAAAGCATGGCGTTGTTATAAACAGAGTGGATTACCCTGGCATTACCTCCACAGCTTTGGCCACACTAAAATTATCCAAAACCGAGGCTTCATACTACCAAATCGGTGGATTTGAGGCTGGTGAGAAAATATTATCCAAGAGCCACACAGTGCTGTTTCCGATGCGCCTGTTGCCAGGATTCTTCTCAGATTACAAAGATATTATGTGGAAGGGCGGGTTAAGAATCACATTTAGAAGAGCTGCCAATGATAACAATGCTTTGATGAGGTACAGCACATTAAACCCTACAGGAGAACCTCTGCTTAATACCCTACCAGATGCAGGCAAATGCATTATTCAGACTATGGAGTTAAGAATCCCGGTTGTTGAATATGAAGCCAGTTATGCTCTTAAATACAAAGCTGATATAATAAAAAATCCACAGGTTCCTCTGCAATTTTATACATATCAATGTGTACAGAAGCCCGCATCTGGCACATATTATGAGTTTGATGCTACAAGTTCATTCTCTAGTATTCAATATGATATGCCGGATTTTGTGGTAGTATTGTTTCAGACTGGAAGACACAACAATCAGGAAAAAAATTCGAGTAAATTTGATAGCTGCAACATCAAGAACATATATCTTAAAAATGGCAGAAATGAGGTATTTCCTAGAGAAAATTACAATTTAGACATTTCCAAGGATGATTTTCTCAAATTATATGAGGCATTTTCGGCTTTCAAGAGGGTCACTACTGGCAATACTGACATGTATTACACACCAGATGAATTCAAAGCACAGAGACCCATGTTTGTAATCAACACTTCAAAAAGAAAACAAGTTGTGGTGAATAACAGGACAAACATTAAAATTATCTGTGAATTCCACGAGGCATTACCTGATGACACTATTTGTAGTGTTATTCTCATAGGTGAAAAATCATATGTTTATGATGTAAGAAATGAGAGGGTCACGGAGCAATTCTAGAAGGTCTCTGCATATAACATTGTTTTAGTACTAGATATGCAAGTTGGGCCTGGTGTCCAATTGAACTTAAACCGGAAGTAAATATATGTGTGTGTGTGTGTGTGTGTGTGTGTGTATGTAAATATGTTTGATATGAATATTAAAAAATTCTGTATATTAAATCAAACAAACCTATAATTCAATTTATGCAAATTTTTGTGTTTTCTTTAAAAAAATATGAGGAGCACTGCAACAACATACCCACACTTTTCAGCCACTCTCACAATACTAGCTGATATGCAATGCAAAATCTCTTTATCGTGAAGGTACCTTAAAATATACAGCATAAAAGGCTACAACTCGCCCGGGTGAGTCAGCTCCGCTATTTTCCATCTACTACAAAAATCGATAATTTTTTAAATTTAAGATTTTACAAAAAACTATCAGTACTGGAGACTTGAAATTTTGTAGGCATATTCTAGGCATAATTCTCTACATTTTTTGTCTCTATAATTTTCCTGATATATGCAATATTTAACCTGTAAATGCCTAATTTTCTGAAAAGTGCAATATTAACAATTTTGAAATCTATACATGCTAGGGCACTATAGCAGTTACTACACTTAAGATATCATACAATATAAAAAAAGCATATTTTTGACAAATTTATGGACAACAATCTCTCAGAAGTGCCTTTTATAAGTGTAGCCTCATCAATCTGAGGAGATCATACTTTCCGAAAAATTTTCGAAGGTATTTTTTACAAAAATCTTGGATTAGACAAGATTCCACACTAGAGCAAAAAGCTCATATGGGCATGTTGAGCTAGTTTTAAGTGTAAGCAAATCTGCATGAGGGGGCTCATACTTTCCGGTCCTGTCCCTACCACAAACCCCACTACTCTCTACAGAGGTGCGGTAATCTATAACCGCAGCCATTAGAAAACTTTTACATTTTTGGTTGGGCACCACGCACCCTGGCGAGGTTATAGGGGCCAGGCATCCTAAAAACAACAATTATTATTTTGTTTGTTTGTTTGTGTTACAATACACATGCGCGCGTGCGTGCGTGCGTGTGCGTGTGCGTGTGTGTGTGTGTGTGTGTGTGCGCGGCACGTCGTTCCCCCGAGAGAGAGAAAGGTTTACAAAGGTCGCGATATACAAACGTTGGCCCCCCGGGAGTTGGAAAATTACGATGTGGCGCATTCGCTCATTACCGTTCCCAGCTATAAGTTTTTCTCTCTCTCTAGCCCTTGCCAACTAAAAAAAAAATGTAGGTAGGAGTTGGCAGCACTGCGAGAAAATAGAAATCATGCCTTAATGGTTTTCTTGTAAGGCATGATTTTTATTTGATGACGTTGAACGCGTGTAGTGTTCCCATCCATCCATCTCTCTCTTTTACGGCAGTGCCCGCTTTCCTTGTTTAGTATATGCAGGTTGGCAAAAATTGCTTTATGCACTGTAAAACAAACCTCAAGCAAAATTGCCAGCCCCTTGCTTTAGGCTAGGTTAGACAAAGAAAGCTGTAGGTAGGCTGTCGGCTGTTTAACTCTTCCCTCTCTCTCTCTTCTCTCTCTTTTTTTTTTGTAAAAGGCATGGCAAAAGTACCAGTAGGTTGGCAACCTTGCTTTATGCACTGTAAAACAAGCCTCAAGCAAAATTGCCAGCTTCTTGCTTGAGGCTAGGTTAGACCAAAAACCTTGGTGATTTTTTTCGAGTAAGATGTTGGTAATACTGTGTCCGAAAATAGGGGGGGTTATGCCTTACAAGAGCAAACCATCAAAACAAGCCCCACCGAGCTTTACTTTCGGGTGTAGTGTTGCCAACACTGCGAGAAAAAAATTGCCAGCCCCTTGCTTTAGGTTAGGTTACCCCAAAAACCTAGGTGATTTTTTCGAGTGAGAAGCTGACAACACTGCGAGAAAAAAGTTGCCAGCTCCTTGTTTTAGGTTAGGTTACCCCAAAAACCTTGGTGATTTTTTCGAGTAAGGAGCTAGCAACACTGCGCTATCAAATAGAGCTCATGCCTTACGATAGAAATCCATTAAGGCGAGCTCCTCACTTCAGCTCCTCACAAGAGGTTTCTCAACCGGGGCATTACCTCTACTTATATTACAAATAAATTTTACTCAATTCATTTATTTTTATTTTCCTATAATTTTAGCCCCAATCTTTTATTCTACCTTCCCTCTAAAATTATTAAATTTCTCATTTTCATCTTTAGCTCATTTTCCTTGGTTCTCTTCCACTTTCCCTTATCTACTCATTCCACGTTTCTAGCCTTCTGGTTTCTCGTATTCTTTTCTCCTTCCTTTTCATGAGCCTCCCCGATGCCTTGTAATCAAGGGGTTGCGGGTTCGAACCAGTGGAGGCACATAGTGGTTCGTGGTTCGTATCCCACTTTAAACTGTAGGTCCAGTCCCGATTAGCCTTACTGTGCATAAAGTGGACTTAAAACACCAAATCAATCCATGCTATATTTTCATATATCGCCTCTTGTTCTCCTTGATTATAGGGGTCCCGGGTTTGAATCCTGGGATGGGCATGGATGTTTGTGATTGTCCATTCATCATATCATCACTCATCCTCTCTTGGCAAATTAACCAAAAGAGGCACAAAAAGCGCAGTAAAATCAATAAAAAAACAAACAATCAATTATATTTGATTACGATAGTTATAGTAACACTGTTGCCCTTTAAGCGTGAGGCTACGGATTCTGTTCTAGGTGAGAGCACTTTGCAGAGTAAATCTCTTTCCAATGAAAACTGTTGATCCAGTTTCTTTCGTTCCGTTCTTTTTATTTTAGTCGCTTTTCTACCTCTTGGGTTAACTGTAACGATGAGGATGAATGCATGGTGAGACAAACACAGGATTTGAATCCGGGATCTCTTGACTTCGTAGTGCGTTGAGGACGAATCTCATTATGAACGGTCGGCGCAGTAGTAGAGGTAGCGGAGAATGAGGAGCGCTAACAAGAGAAACAAATATATTGTTTAGATCGTTAGATCATCACCGCCACTCCACGAAAGTATTTTCCATTATCGCAGTCGACCTAGAAACCCGAATGAAAAACCATCTTTCCAGGTTGTTGCCAGCCTGGGCTGCAATACGCAAACCAGACCCGGTGGTCGAGAAGCACTACTTCCACCGCTCGTCTGTGATTTGCCGAACTGCACCGCGCCAACCGTTCAGGACGGTTTTCCTGTCTTGCAATGTGCGCTGTAGGTAGGCCTGTGCAAACATAAACTGAATCTAAAACAAAATGTTGTCTTTCTTTACTTTTCCTCTCTGTGTATCACTTCTTACATCTTCCTGCCCTCTTTAATTTCTTTTCATACGTTTCCATTTTCTCTCTAGTTTATCTTCAATAACATTTCTCTCTTATATGATTGTTAATTGTTCATATTTATGCCTGTCATTGCAGCGGGACACTGAATACCAGAAGAAACTGTGACATCCATCACTAGAGGCATTCTCCTCCGGGGGAAGAAATGTTGAACCTCCTGAAGTGTCCTTTTTTATAACAAGGTCCAGGAAACAAAAGAGGACCTCTGAACACACTTTCAAGACAAATCTACGGTGTGATCTTTTTATAAAAAATTTGCCAAAAGGGACGGGGAAGGGGTATTATCGATATCATCCTCAGGGAAATTCACCGTCGAAAGCTCCTTCGGTTGACGAGGACATCTGGCGACGAACAAGCAAATCAGGCAATTACCACCCATTACATCTGGACGTGCAAGGATGGGATCACCGTCATTTCTTGTTCGGAATGGCCGAAAGGGGAATTCCCTCTGCCCAATGCTCCGTTTGCAGTTTCGGGAAATGACCACCGAGACGAGGAGAAGAAGCAGTCGCGTCCGTCATTGTTCCAAACATAAAAAACTGAACTGAGAAAAATGGAAAGGTTTGTCCAAGCTTTCTTGTCAGTGGGAAAGTTCGTAATTTACCAACAGATGGCAGGGCGTTCGTTAGATTACATTTTCTCCAAACTCAGCATAATTTAAGGTACTTAGGTCAGCTTTTTACATCGAAACTTGAACATTAAATTCTGCTCTGTAATTCTCTTTAGTTTTTACGCTGAAGAGGTGTTTTATGGCTGAGAGTGATCTTGTTTAAATCAGGGACATGGAAACCTTTGTCAAGAGATAATTTCCAGCGGGAAATACGAATTGGAGGAGACAAAAATTCGCTTCAAATCCACTTTATGCGCACAAATAAAGCAGAGGGAACTTACTGAACTTGTATCAAGTGTGATCTGCCAGGAACCTAACCCGGAACATCCAAAATCTTGTCTCAAATGTGTAACGTGTACCAATTCTTGCATGCTGAATGGAGATTGTATGCTGTCGATCATCCATTCTTCGTAAGGCATTAGGTGAGGGATTCTTGTATTATGTAATCTGAATCATAATATGGGCGTGTGCTCCAGAGACGAGGAGAGATTTGGAAGTCTTTTATCTCGTCTGGTATGTTCTGGGTGTCGCCTCGATAGGTCTGGAAGGGTCTTGTCTTGTTATCGTCTTGGTGTTTTGAAAGGGCTCGAAAGACCACAGTGAACTAGGGAACTCCGCTCAAATATTCCAATAATCGACACTGAACAGGGAATTTCAACCAAGAATATTCCCGTATCTAATCTGAAATGGCATGCAACATGTACCTTTAAACCTTTGTGTGTTTTTTTTTTGCTTCCCGTAATAGGGAATAGCGAAGGACTATCGATTCAGCCCACGGTACCCCTTCCTCTTCTCTCTCTCTCTCTCTCTCTCTCTCTCTCTCTCTCTCAGTGACAAGGTAGGGAAAAGGTCGCGGGTACAGATGAATATAACGGCTTGCCCGATCAGAATGTCCGTGACGAGATATGCCAGGCCGTGCCCATCACGTGACCCATCTCGCCAGTCCCATCCGGTCACGTGACACACAACATCGATCTCCGGCGTTCCTAGGAAGGGAGCCACCGACCCCCTCCCCCTTCTGCAATCACGCAACACTGTCATACGTCCATTTCATGAAAAACACGCATGCAAAACCGCACCGCTCCATCCACGGCAAGAACGCATATAATAGAGAAGACGGAACACTACCCTGTGATAATACGCCCCTGACCAGATCTCCTTGTCATAAACGGTTCAAATATTAATACTGAGTAACATCGCAATGAGGCTCGGGAACTGACGTAATGACTTACCCACATTACATTCCCACTGTCAATAGCAGTCCGGTACGAGTATTTACAAAACCCATGTCGAAATCGCCACCGTTGACATAGCTAATGGTAGCAACAAATAGTAGCGCGTTCCTTAAATGACACAACAGTCCATGAGCTATGTCGACTGCTACACACAACTTGAAGGAAATACGACGCCCAGAAGAGTATTTACAAAACCCACATGTGAATCGCAACTGTAGGCTTGGCTAATAACAGCAGTCTACAACAGCGCGTTTTTTACACAACGCAACGGCTGCTACATGCATAATGAAGGAAATACGAGAATCAGAAGCGAATTTACAAAACCCACATGGAAATCGCAAGTATGGACGCGGCTAACGTCCAATAGTAGAAGTTTCTTACATGATGCAACGGGCCAGTAGCTACGTCGGGTGCTCAGTGCACCGTGAAGGAAATATGAGTTTTTACAAAACCCACATGGAAATCGCAATAGAAACAAGAATTAGTAACGCGCTTCTCAAATGACGCAACGTCCATCAGCTACGTCGATTGCTACATCCGCCATGGACAAAATTCAGCCATGAAACAAGTGTCTCGAGACTGGTTCTAAGTAATGAATTTCAGCATTAAATCTAGCATACACAACCTTTAAAAACGTAAATTTTCCAACACCGTCAAACAGTGTAACGTGCCAGACATGTAAATATTACTAATAGTAGTAAGTCTAACGGTAATAACACAAAACCGTAATATTTAGAAAATTTTCAAACCTAGCACGTTTCTGAAAATGGAATCTTCGTCTTTAATCTGTCTCTTTCACCTGTCTTTGTCTCGCTCTGCCAATTGTCTTTCCTTGAGTATTTTTCTCTTCCTCTATTTAGTTCTGAATAATCCTTTCTCTATCGTCTTCTCCTGAGTCTTCTTCTCTGACATTGAATTTATGTTTATCTAAATCTCCCTCTCTTCCTTCATCCACCCTTTCTCTCGTCTTTTCATGACTGTTCTATCTTATTTGCTTCCTATTTTTTAATCTCTCTCTCTCTCTCTCTCTCTCTCTCTCTCTCTCTCTCTCTCTCTCTCTCTCTCTCTCTCTCTAGTATTAGGGTGAGTGTTCTTCTTTCCTTTATCTTCTCTTTCTCTCACTATCTTTCTCTGAATCTTTATCTCCTGCTATCTCTCTCCCTCCCTCTCTATCTCGTGACTTCTTGATTTTCACTCTCTTCTTTTCTCTATTTGACTTTTTCTCTCTCCTTCTCTCTCTGAATCTTTATCTCCTGCTAACTCTCTGCCTCCCTCTCTATCTAGTCTCTTATTAATTTTCACTCTCTTCTTTTCTCTATTTCACTTCTTCTCTCTCCCTCTCTCTCTCTCTGAATCTTTATCTCATGCTATCTCTCTGCCTCCCTCTCTATCTCGTCTCTTCTTAATTTTCACTCTCTTCTTTCCTCTATTTCACTTTTTCTCTCTCCTTCTCTCTCTGAATCTGCCTATCGCCAGTTTCTCTCTCTTCTTCTTCTTCTATTATTCCCTTTGTCTCTCACTACCTTTCCCTGAATATAATGTCTCTCTCCCTCTCCGATTCTGTTTATCTAAATTTATTCTTCCGATACGTTCTCTATCTCGATCGCTCAATATATCTCACTTTTCAATGTATCTCTTCTCTCTCTCTCTCTTTAACATTCCCTCATTCTTTTCCCTTCTCTTTCAATATTTTCCTCTAAATATCCTTTCTCTCTCCCTCTCTTTGTTTTCTTCTCCTTTCACTTCTGTACATGAGTGTTGAGTTCAGTTCAACTTTGTGCACAGTTAAGCTCATCGGGACTGTGCCTACGGTTTAATGTGGGGTGTGTGTGTGTGACAGAGAGAGGGGGAGAAAGAGAAACACCAAAAGAGGAACAGACACACACACACCTCAGAAAACCAACCATCAATAAACAAAACAAAAATAAGCAAGACAATTCTTCTCCCTCGACACATTGTTCCAAATCATGACGATTTCAGCCCACGATTCTCTTTTCCCATGTCTACGAAAGTTACGGAATCTCTCGTTAGCGACGGCGTCCCATTTAGCCATCAGGAAAACAAACGTCCGTTTAGTTAAACTCTCAAACTTCTCTCCCCCCTGGGGGAGAGGGGGGGCAGTGCGATTTAGGAAGCGGAAATGGCCCAGCCATTCAACCAATAGGCTTCGAACCGCAGCGATGTGGGGGAAAGGGATGAGGGGAAATTGACCCAATCCTGCATCTCCATTTGCTCGCATGGATGACGTCAGAAAGATTTGCCAGTGACGTGAAATTCAAAACAGGAAATGCGTCAGCCTCGGCGTGGCTTGCGTTACGTCGAGAATCAAAGAGGTGTAGGCACCACAAGACCTTTTACAAATATGACGGGACGCACTAGAGGGGAATAATTGTTGAACAAAATGCTCTTTTATCTCATTGAAACATACAGCTACCAATATCTGATTGATTTAATTTGTTTTTAGCGTCGCTTCTCTTCCACTTTTGGCTAATCGCAACGATGAGGATGAGTGATGATGTGATTAAATTGATGCAGGGAAACTCGCAGAAAACATCCATAGATAAACGAAGTAAGTAAATGTCTATAATCCTAAAATATATACAAACTTTCAAATCGCCTTTTTCGGCATAATTCCTTCGGCAGATATGATATACAAAGTAAGGCAATAAAGTTTCCGGATTGATTTTCAAATTCATTCCAGGTCACGTCGATAACAAAGAGCTGGGTAGGATACTGACCTGTGGACTATCCTCTGCCTGCGCACAAACTTTTACGCACGTGCGTGGAGCAGCCTGGCTGTAGCATTTGTTGGAAGCGGACTGTGCATCTGAGCTCAGTAGGAATCATGTTTAAGTTCGAAAGTGGAACAACATGTTAATGTCACAAAACTTGGGAAATCCGCCACGGAAACTTACAATTAGTTGAGAGAAATTTGTGGGGATCAGTGTTGGTTTCGCACACGAGTTTTCGAGTAGTTTTCGAAGTTTAAAGAGGGTAGAGAAGGTGTTGGGGACGATCCACGATCAGGCCGCCCTTGATCTTCGAAAACTCAAGTCAGTATCGAGAAAGAAGGTCGTTGTTTGGATGCCTGAAGGTCAGACTGTCAATCAGTTGTATTTTAAGAATCTTTTGGGGACCCTTCGTGAACGGGTTAGAAGAAGGAGATCACACATGTGGAAGAATGGCTCATGGATTCTTCACCAGGACACCGTGGTAATTCACAACGCGCTATCTGTGAAGACGTTTCTGGTAAAACACAACATTCCAGTGTTGGAATATCCACTGTACTCGCCGGACCTAGCCCCGTGCGACTTTTTTGTCTTCATAAAAGTCAAGTCCGCACTAAAAGGAACCTGGTTCGAGTCTGTGGATGCGGTGAAAGCCAAAGCGACGCAACTCTTGAACAGCATATCAGAAAATGACCTGCAACACTGCTTCTAACAGTGGAACATCTCCATGGAGTAGGGATCAAGGAGGGGACTACATTGAAGGGTACAATATTTCGATTGTCTGATTGTTTTCAATAAAGAGTTACAGCATGAGTCCGGAAACTTTATTGCCACACCTCGTATCTTCTACTTGTGATTTGTCTCCACTTCTGTCTTCTCACTTCTCTCCCAATATTTTTATTCGAATATCTCTCTCATTCTCCATCTCCACCTCCCTCTTGCATTTTTCATAAATATATTTCTCTCAAAATCATTCTCTGAATATTTCCTTGTTCTCTCCCTCTCTCTCACTCTTTCTCTTGCATTTTCCTGATTCTTCTTTCTCTCTCAATTCATTTCTCTGACGCTCACTCTCCCTATCTATCTCTTGCCTTTTTCTCCTCTTTTCTCTCTGTATATCACCCTCCTTCTATCTGCTTGTTTCATTCTCTCCCTCTCCCTCTCTTTCTCACCTTTTCCTGAATCATCATCTTTTTTTTCTCTCTCTCTCTCTCTCTCTCTGAATATATATAGCCTGACAAGTTAAGTCCCGATATGCGCAGATCGCTGCGGAGCACTTCCTATTACGTCATCCTCCCCACCACTCTTCTACGTACTGGTCTGGCCTTGAGGGTACGAGTGGTGCCAACTCAGCAAAATTAAGCTAAAACAAGTATGACAAACGATTTTTACTGTGTGGATTGACGGTGCCGGCTCATATGTTTATTATTGGTTCATTTGATTTAATCCGGTCTTTGAAAATGCGTGCTGTACGCGGATCGTAAACTGTAGTATTACGCCCGCGCGTTAAGGTTTATAACGAAGAGAAACTTCTGGGCGAATGACTTAATTTTCTGAATGCGACATCGAGCAGTGGCCTGTTTTTGTTAAAAGCCGAGTGGGGTGGGGCTTCTTTTGTTTATTGTACAACAATCGCTACGAGAAGGCAATCTGATAACATGCTTGCCTGTGTTCTTTTTTAAAGCATTGAAATGTTCTTGCTCTTTACTCTTGGCTGCATATTTTTGAAATGCAAAAATCAAATCATGCCGGGTCCAACGAAATCCACAATCTGCTCTGGAAAGCCCCTTAGAGGACAGGCCAGATAAATTGTTTACAATGTTGCAACATACTTGCGAAATCAGGAGGAGTTACATAAACTTAAGTGTAATGTTGTCAAGTCCACAAGGCGCCGCCACGGGAGTATCTAAATGGATGGTTTCTCAAGTTTTAAAAGAATTGGATTGGATTGATTTGTTTTTTAAGTCCACTTTATGCACAGTAAGGCTAATCGGGACTGGACCTACAGTTTAAAGTGGGATCCGAACCACTATGTGCCTCCACCGAGAATCGAACCCGGGATCCCTTGATTACAAGGCGACGACGCTACTACCACTGCGCCATCGGAGAGTTCAAGTTTTGAAAGAAGGAGAAGAGTCTTTGGCGAAAGGTGAGCTGAAGTACTGTACTCCGACAGGTAGAAAACAGCCCAGGAGAAAGCTAATACAAATTTCGTTGAAAATCCTCAGACCATTCCGCTCCCTCCAGGTTGAAACACTGCGAACCAACGTCGCTGCGGAGAATGGAGTGGGGAAATGTGGTGTGAGCTGCACAACAGCTATTTGCAGTGTCTTGTTTTTAAACTTGTCAAGTTATATCTGTGAACATTTCCTTCTCTCACTCCCCTCTCTTTTCTGAGTTTTCCTGAATCTCCTTCTTAGACTCTCAATATATATCCCTGAATCTCTCACTCCACGTTCCCAATTCTTTTTCGCTAACTATATTTTCGTCTCAGACTTCTCCATCGCTCAAAGTCTTTCCCAGAAATTCTCGCACTATCTCAGTGCCGCTCTTTTCCAATTTTTTGTCTGCTTCCTTCTCCTCCCACTTCTGAATGTACTTGCGTGTGTTTCTCGGAGAGATAGATATCAGTATGAGATACAAGCAAGAACAATTAGGGCTTTTAAAAACATATAGCTACTTGCACACAAATTCAAAAGCGAATATCCGCTTTACAAGTGAAGCTATGATTTACGCATCTACAATGCATGAGACATAACTGTTCCGTACGAGTGTTCTTTGTGAGTGTCCATTCATCAATTTCATCATTTCATCACTCATCCTCATCATCGCCAAAAGTGGCAGAAAAGATAAGTAAAATAAATCCATCCTGCCAAAAAGTATTGACTAGCGCATAATAGATTTGGCGCCATAGTTACATCTCACACACTATAGCTACAAGTGCCCCTGGTGACATCTTCAGGTATCACTGACGACAGAGCGTTAAAGAAGAAATGGAAAGATAAATTCGTCGTTACTCTCCAGTATCGATCTTTGATGGCAAAATATTTTTCTTCTCGCAACGTACCTTTATACGAAATTATTGATTTCGCCCATCAAAGTCATTTTTTAGAAAGCACACACACAAAGAGATCTCCACAAGACAGGAAGAAAAGACAAGAAAGACAAATCATCGATAAAAGACGAAGCAACTAGGCAAGCAGAAGTGACGGCAGATGCAGAGACAAGTAATGACGTGCATTATTCAGTAAACTGGAGAGTTATCTTATTTTCAAATGCCTTCAACCAAATCTTCTCGAGTTTTTTGTCGCTTTGCAAGTGAATGGACTCTGTCCGTACAAAACACAAGACAGACCTGGACACAAATTTACATTGGAAAAGGTAGTACGAGGTAACAATGTTGTATGAAGAGTTTTCTTCACTGCTGGCAAATTAGGTGTACAGGTTCCTGTTTAAGAGTGGGGAAATATCAGAAATGTTACGAAAAGGATGGGTTTGAATTCACTATCACTTAACAGTTGGGTTGAAAAGTTCGTAGGCTGACTCATAGATGGCGTTACTAGAATTAAATCCATGTGATTTTTACTTAGTACTAACCTTCAAAAGATACGTGTATAAATTTCACAGCTGCCGGATAATTAGTTCGTGAGATATAGCATTGTAAGTGAAGCAGCTTTTGTTATTGTGAAAAAATGGATAAAAAAGAATTTCGTGTGTTAATAAAGCATTGCTTTTTGGCGAAAAAAAATACTGTTGAAGCCAAGGCTTGGCTTGATAAACATTATTCGGACTCTGCACCAGGAAAATCAACCGTTGAGAAGTGGTTTGCTAAATTTAAACGAGGCGAAATGAGCATCGAAGACGATGCACGCAGTGGACGTCCCAAAGAGGCTGTTACCGACGAAAGCATCAAAAAAGTCCACAAAATAATTTTAAATGATCGTAAAGTGAAGTTGATCGAGATAGCTGAGATTATTACATAGCGTTGTTGGAGCGTTTAAAGGATGAAATCACGAAAAAACGGCCCCATTTGAAGAAGAAAAAAGTGTTGTTTCATCAAGACAATGCACCGTGTCACAAATCAATGAAAACGATGGCAAAATTATATGAATTAGACTACGAATTGCTTCCCCATCCACCATATTCTCCAGATCTGGCCCCCAGTGACTTTTTCCTGTTTGCAGACCTTAAAAGAATGCTCGCTGGAAAGAAATTTAGCACTGATGAAGAGGTAATCGCCGAAACTGAGGCCTATTTTGAGGCTAAAGAGAAATCGTACTATAAAAATGACATCGAAAAATTGTATGACCGCTATAATCGTTGTATCGCCCTCAAAGGCAACTATATTGAATAATAAAATCGAATTTTGTCAAAAAAATATTTTTTACTATGTTAGCCTACGAACTTTTCAGCCCAACTGTTATGCTGAGAACAGGAAGGAAAATATTTCCAAAATTTCTTCGGAAGCTATTTCGTAACATCCGTGCATAATATTGCAGAAACTTGTCCAAACGTGTCCAGCATCACAACGTTGCGTTCTACCCTGTAGAACGGGGGGTCGATCCAATAGGGAAGCAGCTCATGCTCTAAATTGTGCCAATCGCTTGCAACGATGGCCCCGATAGGAGCCACATAAGAAGATCAATGATCTAGCTTAAAAAAATAACATCCCAACCCATCTGACTGAGAATGGGAGATAGATGGATAATGATAACTCACCCTGTTCGATATCGCACACACCTTGTCTCCGTCTCTCTTCACCTTGTAGCGATCAAGCATCAAAAGGCCTCGTGTTTCTTTTGTTAGTTTTGCCTGAACGTCACTCATCTCCTCTCAATGTAAGCATCTCCCTACATCCTCTGGAAAGAAACAGCCAAATCCAGCTACAGGTCTGGGCAAGTTTGTGCAAGATTATGCACTATATCGAGATTTACAACTCATAATTTTCAATAGGTTAATGTATACTGATTTATTACCACGAGTGAAAAATCAAAATTATGGAACAATGGAACGAATGGTGCAAGGATCAATTTAAGTTTGTGGGCAATACATATAGATGAATTGCAGAATTTACAAGGGTTGGATAAAAAGTAATGGCAACACTGGTATAATTGGTACTTGACTGTATTGGCAGAGGAGCACGTGTTACATTCCTTCAAAGTAATCGCCCCCCATCTCTACGACCTTCTGTCACACGTATGGAAGGTTCCGTACACCGTCAGAGCGTCCATCTCTGTCGATGTCCCGCAGTGACCGCCCTATAGCACGTATGATGGCTTCGCGCGTGTCGTAGTGCTTCCCGCCCAGTGGTTCCTTCATTTTGACAAAACGGTCGTAATCACACGGTCTCATACCGGTGAATACGGCGGATGTTCCAGTACCTCCCACTACCAGTTATGCAGGAGCGCCGTCACAGTGTTCGTAGTGTGACACCTTGCATTGTCAAGCAGGATGATGGGACACCGTGCCGTCGCTTCCTTCTTAATGCGAGACGAAGGTGGTGTTGCAAGAAGGTGCAGAAGTAGGCTGCGTTGACCGTCTGCCTGAGAGACGTTGTTCTTCTTGCCTAAACATATTGTTAGGGCGCTTGCACCCTCGTCCTCTGCTTCAGAGCACTGCTGTTATTGACTGAATAACATACAATCGCTCCCACTCACTATACTTCCTCGTCTGACATTCCTTTATTAGCCACGAAACGCTTGTGGCGCTGTGACTCACCCCTTTTACGGGACAGCAGTGTTGCCATTACTTTTTATCCAACCCTTGTAAATCCAAGGTCCCTTGGATCAATTCATACACACTCCCACTGCAAGTCATACTTTTTATTAATAGATTAAGAACAGGACATTTAGCAAAAATAATTATTAATACTCAAGAAAATTGTAAATTTGGCAATAATAATCCTGATGCTCAACATTTATTTCTAGAATGTCAAATTTTTCAGATCAACAAATCACATTCTAATAAGATTTTTCCAACGTTAAAAAAATCCATTTCCAATATCATTCGTATCCATTTTAACAGATTTATCCCCTTCATTAATATGGATGCTGTATGCATATTCTCGGAAATGTAGACTCGAAATATAAAGTGATTTATATATATATATATATATATATATATATATATATATATATATATATATATAAATAAGAAACAGCAAAAAGACAAAGAAAAAGTGAATTATTCATAATAATCGTTTTATGTTTGTGATTCTGATTAATTTGAGAGACTAACTATCAATTTTAGCAGAAAACATTAAAACAAATACAATACAATAAAGATGTCCAAAGTCGACAAGATAATGCTGACAGGGACAGTTAAAAAGAAGAAGAAGAAGAAGAAGAATGCGCTATACCGAGCTAGGATGTTACCATTTTGATACAAATCCAGTATTGGGTGACCACTCTAGAACTATGATAAAATTCAAGTATAATTCCAGGTTTTCAAGGCGAACGTACCTTACATATAACAGTCTCTCATGACACACACACAAGAATATATTAACAATATAAATAGTGTGGGCGATTCCAATGTATCCCAAAATTCTAATTAAATTCAATTGAACGGTATATATATTTAAAATACTTAATTTAAGGTTGCGGAGTATGCATTTGCCATTTCACATACTCAGACTCGAAATAATCTACACACACGAGTCACGAATGTTACGGGATATACTGTACTAATCTACGAAAAATAATTAATTGTACTAGCTGATTGCCCGGCGTTGCCAGGGTATATATTTATCCCAATATTCTATTAGACAAGAATTTAATGAGTTCTAACTATATTGTAAAATGAACTTGGAGTTGAACGGTATTGGGAGTGTCACTATTCATCTCAGCGGCCCGAAAACTATGGAATCCACGCTAATATCGGTCGTTTTCAATTATTTTTACATGTCACCCCCTTCCCTTCCCTTCGGGTACCAGAGGTGTCTTGGAGTTGGGCGGCATTGGGATTGTCACTTTTGATCTTAGCGACCCCGAAAACTATGGATTCCACACTAATATCGGTCGTTTTACATGTCACCCCTCCCACCTCCACCCTTAGGGGTGCCAGGGGTGTCTTACCCGCACAGTATTTCTTTCCAGACTGTAAGTCATACGTGTACCAAGTTTGGTTGAAATAGCTCCAGGCGTTCGAGATTTCTGGCGGAACAAACAAACACACACATACATCCATTTATATATATATATAGAAGATGAGAATTTCAAAACTTAATTTAGCTAATCAGCTTCAGGATGTCTTATCTTGCATTAATCTTCCGTTAATCGGACAGATTGTTGTGCAGAGGTCTTTTCAACTCTTACGGCGGACGGTCCTAGTTCTGGCAAGTGGGGAGCGGGGCTTACGCCGCAGACCACCCAGTCAACGGCGGTGGCGCCGGGAGTTACGATGCGGCAGGAAGAAGTACTACGTGAACCTCGCTCCACTGGCTGCTGCGTTTCTTATCGTGCTGGATTGGTCGCTTCCACGCTCTCCTTGCCAACGTTAGGATCGTCCGCCGTAAGAGTAGAAAAGACCCTTAACAAAGTAAACGGGTTGAGAGAATATATAAATTCAATTGCATTTTAAGATCAAAAAAATTTGCAATTTTCACGTCTACCAAGAAAAATTCAGGCAGAATTCATGTATAATTCCCGGAGCCAATAATTCAAGCATAATTCCCGGAATTCCCGGCGAGTAGTCACCCTGACAAGGGAGGTTATCTAAGTGTCCCCCTCCGATTTCCATGAAACGTGGCAGATGTATAGAGGGGCCCAAAGGAAGAAATACGTGTTTTTTTGTTTCAGCTAAAAAACTGTTTTAGGCGGCAAAACCCTCCTCAAATGTCAAAATGAGGACAAATTGAAGATGGCATTTGACCCCTGTGTCCCCCTCCGATTTTCATGAAACTTAGCAGGTGTATAGAGGAGCCAAACGGAAGAAATACATGTTTTTTTGTTTCGGATAAAAAACTGGTTTAGGGGGCAAAACCCGCCTCAAATGTCAAGATGAGGACAAATTGACGTCGGGATCTGACCCCTGTGTCCCCCTCCGATTTCCATGAAATTTGGCAGGTGTATAGAGGGGCCCTATGCCATATTTACGTGGTTTCGGGGTCAGATCCCCACTACAATTTCTCCTCATCTTGACATTTGAGGGGGGCGTTTGCCCCCTAAAACAGTTTTTTAGCTGAAACACAAAAACACGTACTTCTTCCTTTGGGCCCCTCCATACACTTGCTAAGTTTCATGGAAATCGGAGGGGACACTTAGATAACCTCCCTTATGAGTAAAATCTTATCCATTTTGCGTTGCATCTTTCCCCTCTCTGACGTTTTATGACTCACGGTATGCCTTATTTTTATTATATCTCGTTTCTTCTATCTCCTCTTCTCTCCTTTTTATCTCTCGTTACTTCTCTTTTCTCTTCATGTGTCTTTCATCTTACCTCCTTCTCTCTCTCTCTTTTCCTGTATATAATTCTATTTCAGTCCCTCTTTGTCCATTTCCCACTTCCCCTTCCTTAATTTCCCCTTTCTCTTTTTCTATGTCGTATTACTCCATTTCTATGTCTCTCTCTTTCCAGTTCTCTCTCCTTGCTTTTTCTACATTTACCCTCTCTCCATCTTTATTTCGTTTCATTCCGTTTCCGCCTCTCTCTCCTTTGCTTTCACTCTCTCGAATCTCCCTTCCCTTCTCTCACAATCTATTATCTCTTCTTCTATCTCCTATTACGCCATGGCTACTTCTATTTCCACTTTCCGATGTGTCCTCGATCTCTTAAGTTTCTTCTCTTCATCTCTGTTTCCCATTCTATCTCCGATTTCTCTCTCCTCTCCTCTTTCTCAACATCTGCTCACCCATGGGCACTGGCGAGCCTTCCCTCAGAATTGCCTCTCAAGTCGTGTGGGATAAAACAGTTTCAAAGCGTGGGTGTGACGGGAATCCCTGAAGTAGACAAGAGACCAGAAAGGAAATCCGAAATATCTTCCTTTAAGATTTCGGCCACTTTTACGGACCTTCCTCTCTCTACTTTTTCTCCATTTCCGAGAGTCCCCTCTTACATTTTTATCAACCGTAACTTCCTCGCTTAAGTGACAATCGTGGTTCGTCTCTCTCTCTCTTGTGTTAAAAGGAAAAAGACTCTGAGACATTCGTCTCGCCGTAAACACTGAAGCTCAACTTGTTAGAGGAATTGCTGTGGCGTACCTGTATCTTAATTATAAATAGGAATCAATTGTTGTCACCAATGGTTGATTGATGGATGTGTGGATTGGATTCGAATGGATGGATGGATGGATGGATTGGAATGAATGGATAGATGGATTCAAATGAATGGATAGATTTAATGAATGAATGATTTGATTTGAATTTAAAATTTTGGGTGCGTCAGCACTAAGGCTATTTTGCACCCGTCACATTATAAGGGGTCCAGCCCCTTATCGTTACACATAACAACTCTAACGTTGCAGAATTAAAATCATAAAATATTAAAATCTTCTGACTTTCGTTAAAAGCTGAGGCTGTAAAGGAGCACTCAGCACGAATAAGGACAAAACACAGGACAACACAAACAAAATTATACTGGCTATGGGGCCAGTCGCCAGAGCCTCGTTAGTCTGCAGTCCAGGGTGTACTACGTGGAAGTGAGGTTGACTATTGGGTGCACTACGTGGAAAGAGCATCCCTTACACCCCAATGAATGAATGAATTGAATAGATGGATGAATAGATTGACATGAATGAATGGATGGATTGGAATGAATGAATGGATAGATGGATTGGGATGCACTGGATTTTATTCCATTCCATTGATTGATTGGATTGTAATAGATGAATGGATTGTGATAGATGGATTGGAATGAATGGATTCGATCAGATGGATTGGATAAATGGATTGGAATGGATAGATGGATGGATTGAAATGAATAAATGGGTGGCTAGATGGATTGTAATGGATGGATTGGAATGATTGAATGTATGGATAAATGGTGTTGCGGTAATGACCGACCTATGATGCGTTGAGACCCTGGTAATTTAAGAGAACTGTTTTACCTTAGGCGTAGTTCTACCAAATGAATACGGTACATCGATTTAGATTTTAGAATATTTATGATACTAAATATAATACATAATGGTATGTAGAACCGTAATTACAACTGTCTAATGCTTGCATACCCGAACAGATGGAATGCAAAGAATGGATGGATGGATTGGAATGGAATGGATGGATTGGAATGGAATGGATGGATTGGAATGGATGGATGAAATGGATTGAAATGAATGTATGCATGGATGGACGGACGGACGGACACATTTCCCATCGTCTCCTTCTTTCCCTTTCGATGAAAAAGGGTCCAATATTAAAGAAAATCCATAGCCTGAAAAGAAGCTGAGAAAATATAACCGCGTGTCTCGCAACGTCTGTTCGCTCCTTCATTTTCTTTCCTCCATCTTCCATCGCAGATCGTTTCGCTTTTGTTCGATAGCGAGGAAGTCTCGCGTGATTACTGCTGGCGGCCTCAAGCGGATTTAATTACAACCTGCGGGAGACATCAAATCACATGCTAGCAGTTTTAATCTCGAAATCGCTCCCCTTGCCCGGCTTTCCCCATGCTTACGTCACGCTCGCGTCATCAGTGCGGCAACGGATGGATAGGTTCCTCCCGTACCCCTCCTCCTCTCGCCCCTGCCCCCCTCCGAACCGCCTAGTGATATCTTCCCGGCAGAATGAGGAGCGTAATGATATAAGGGCTGAGAAAAGCCTGAATGACGTAGAAAATGAGAGGAAGATGCGTTCCGGCGGCCTTCAGCCGTAGATCAAACGTTACATATCCTCCCCCCACCCCAATTTCCCTTTGAGTAATTTTTTTTTTTTTTTTTTACCTTTTTTTGTACAAAAATAGTAAGACATAGTAACAGAGGAAGAAAAACAGACTCACACTGCTCAAAATTTAACTTACTACAAAGTGACCAGAAGATATGTATTCAATTATAATTACATGCGTCATCAGCACTGCGCCACGACCAAATCCGTACCCAGGGGAAGGGGGCCATGCCCCCCCCCACCCCGCTCGAGCCATGAACAATTGTGATGCAAATCTACAAAACTAACATGGATAATTTTTAAGGTTTTGCAAGAATTTAGATTTTCTTTTGTATAAAATAATTGGTTGTCTCTGGAGAGAGGCAGACTCTAGAAGTCTGCAGTCTAATATATTTAGTATTTTTTTTATAACCATTTATACGGAGCTACTAAATGTTCCAATTTGGCCGGGACAGTTCATCATATTTACTCCCTGTTTTGACTTTTTCGAACTGCAGTCTTTATGAGAAAAATGTCCTCTTTTTGTGGTTAATTCACATTCAGACATGTTCTTCATTATAAGGATAATTCCATAGCGTTGGTGGTCACATTAAGAGTACGAATTCCCATGGCGGAAGAGGGATCTCCCACCTTCCCACCAACGATCTTGTTCTATTAAAATTTTTCCCCCATTAAAATTTTCCGAGGGTAAGAGTTTGTGTTATAACAACAAAGATGAAGCAATTAGTTTCGACTTCAAACAAACTTTACTTAGAATAACATCATAAACACATACAAAGAAGGAATAACAAAGTATGATATCTGCCTGTGTGTGAATGTTGCATACATCTTTTCTTATCTCTCTCTCTCTCTCTTGGGCTGGTAACAGCATGGGGTAAAAACGTACTTCTACAGTCATGGATAAGATTTTAAAATTATATCAAAGTGGACTAGTAAGAAATGGAGTCTTAGCTGCGAAGGTGGTTGTCATTGTCACCTTAGGCCCCTGGAACATAGAAATTAGACCGACCTGTCATTTCTCCTACATTTCTCACCTCCTTTCGTCGGAAATAAAACATAGCATTTACATGTTAATTTAATAGGAAACTAATGTCTTCTTAAAGTTTCTCATATTTGCCCATCCACCTAGTTATCTTTAATTTGCAATCAATTTGGAGATGTGAACAATAACACACACTGCTTCAATGAAGATGGTGTCGGATGCACAACCTACTGTCCTTTTATTAGCCACATTTCTTGAATGCTAAGTTTTCTTTTCATCGGATTCAACGGAAAAGATTAAGTACATAACATTTCAACCATGTCTAAGTATGCCAGCTACATCTAGGTAGGGGGTGCGAGAATCATTCTCGTCCTGGGCGCTGAAATCTCTAGCTACAACTCCGATAAGGAAATGCTTCCTTTCGAGAGACCATTATAAGAACATAACACAATAAATTATCATTTTTAATAAAAAAGCAATAGTTCACCTATTTTCTAATTTCTTGGCATTTTAAACCAGTCGTTAAAGGAATTAATTTGCTAGTTTGTTGTTTATATATGTTTATAAATATATATATATAAATTAATTAATGATATTGATTAATTAATTAATGATTGACATATATTTCATGACAAATATATATGCATAACCAAGGTTTCGGGCTTGCCCCCCCCCCCTCAAAAAAATTCTGGGTACGGGCCTCATCAGGACAATGCGCCATCGCAATACATAAGAATCAACACTCTGCTTATTGATCAGACCTGGCTGTGTATATTCCTAACGAGTTTTGGCTATATTTGCGCGCTGTTTCAAACGCTCCGTTTTCTTTACACCTCTCTTACAATCTGAACAATTCAGACAGT
Organism: Lepisma saccharinum; assembly: GCF_977018435.1. Classification (NCBI taxonomy): domain Eukaryota; kingdom Metazoa; phylum Arthropoda; class Insecta; order Zygentoma; family Lepismatidae; genus Lepisma; species Lepisma saccharinum. The sequence continues at coordinate 13,364,505 of NC_139258.1, forward strand.
ATTTATAGTTAACAGCAGCCGATCTCAGTAACAGAGTGGTTAGCACAGCGCGCTACGATGCCAAGGTTCCTGGATTTGAATCCTCGTCTAGACGTGAGTTTTCTTTCCGAGTCTCTCATCTTCAGTTTCTAGGTGCGGTCTATGGCGTTTCCTGGTAGAAGCGTCGTGCTGACCACACGTCAACCCGTAACTGGTTTGATGATCTCCTACCTAGGCATGTGGGTGTGAAGCCGGTAGTCGGTAAGCATGCCACAGGTATTATTATTAATTCTCATCGTCGCGATGGCCAAACGTGGCAGAAGAACGAAGTAAAATATCGACCAATCAATGGATGGTATTAGAGCGTTATTTGAAGCAAAGTTTCTTCATGTTCCTATTATTTCTAAATACAGTAAAACCTCGTTAATGCGGACCCCGATAAGTTGGAGTTCACTTAATCCAGACAGGCAAAAGGAAAAAAAAACAGAATGCAAGGTTTTAAATGTGGCTAGAAGTCAACAAGAGAACTTCCCAAAGAAAAGGCAATCACCACTGATGAAATTCTGTCTTCCGCAGACTTTGTATTGTACTGTATAGTGTATTTAGGCCTGTGCCCTTTAAATACGCCATAATAAACGTGTTTTGTTGCTATAATGCACTTTCTACTGTTGATATTCCCTCATCGCTTTATCTCCGTCACTCGTTCATCCTTTTATTTCCCTAACATCACACTTTCTCTCTCTTCGAATAAACTTCCCATAGCAACACAATCTTACGGGTCAAATGGAACCATTTCCCTCTGAAATCGCTGCGAATATATATTTTGCTACATACAAAGAATGAATTCTCTCTGTATATAGACACATTGTGTCCTTGTATATATGTAATCCGCCCTCACTCATCTGTGAAACGTGTTGCTATGGGGAGAGCAAAAGCTTTCTTCCATCGGCCCCTTTTGTGTATGCAACCCGCTATTGTTCAGTGCGTAACAGGTTGTCAACATGTAAGGCACTTAGGCGTTGTTACGGAACAACTCTGTTCAAATTGAGCATTTGACAGAGAACAATAAGGGAGTTAACATTAAGAGCTCATTCAGTGTTACTACAGACTCGAAACTTTGTAATTAATTTTCAGGAAAACTTAATAACTTTAACAACATCGAAAAGAGAAGCATGTAAAACATTTCGATTTCCTACAAGCTATGTTCACTACTGCTGTAATGCATCAATAATGTACGACGGATAAAAACTATGATAGTGTAATTTTACACATCGACTGCAAATTACACTTCTTTCAGTTTGAAAATGCTTTTCCTTCAGTTTAAAAATGCCTTTCTTTGAATTTGAAAATGCATTTATTTCTTTAAAAATGCATTTCCTTCAGTTTGCAAATGCATGACTTTCAGTTTGAAAATGCATTTCCCTTAGTCTGAAAATGCATTCCTTTCAGTTTGAAGATGAATTTTCTTCAGTTCGAAAATCCAATCCTTTCAATTTGAAAATGCATTCCCTTCAGTTTGAAAATGCATTCCCTTCAGTTTGAAAATGCATTCCCTTCAGTTTGAAAATGCATTCCCTTCAGTTTGAAAATGCATTCCCTTCAGTTTGAAAATGTATTCCCTTCAATTCGAAAATATATTTCTTTCAAATTGAAAATGCATTTATCTCAATTTGTAATGCATTTTCTTCACTGAAAACTCATTTCCCTCAGTTTGAAAATGCATTCCTTTTAGTTTAAAAATGCATTCCTTTTAGCTTGAAAATGCACTCCTTTCAGTTTGAAAATGCACTCCTTTCAGTTTGAAAATGCATTCCTTTCAGTTTAAAAATGCATTCCCTTCAGTTTAAAAATGCATTTCCTTCAGTTTGAAAATGCATTCCCTTCGCTGAAAACTCATTTCCCTCAGTTTGAAAATGCATTCCTTTTAGTTTAAAAATGCATTCCTTTTAGCTTAAAAATGCACTTCTTTCAGTTTGAAAATGCATTAATTTCAGTTTAAAAATGCATTCCTTTCAGTCTAAAAATGCATTCCTTTCAGTTTAAAAATGCATTTCCTTCAGTTTAAAAATGCATTTCCGTCAGTTTGAAAATGCATTTCCTTCAGTTTGAAAATGAATTTCCTTCAGTTTGAAAATGCAGTTCCATCAGTTTGAAAATGCAGTTCCGTCAGTTTGAAAATGCATTTCCGTCAGTTTGAAAATGCATTTCCTTCAGTTTGAAAATGCATTCCTTTCAGTTTGAAAATGCATTACTTTCAGTTTAAAAATGCATTACCTTCAGTTTGAAAATGCATTACCTTCAGTTTGAAAATGCATTACCTTCAGTTTGAAAATGCATTACCTTCAGTTTGAAAATGCATTACCTTCAGTTTGAAAATGCATTTCCTTCAGTTTTAAAAATGTATTTCTTTCAGTTTGAAATGCATTTGCCACTAAATGACACTTTCGTACCTTCCCAACTAATGGACTTTTTAAGCTGATATTAATTAATACACATGCGTGCGCGTGTATATGTATGGACAGAATAATATACGAATAGTTTCATGCAACATTTAAGTAACATGGGAGACAATAGAAGCTACGTCATCAATATTAATTGTTGATCTGAATGGATGGTAGACCAATGGACATGTTACGTGACTCAGTGTTGTTCCATGGAAGCTATTGAATTTTGCTTGAGGATAATACCGATTACGGTTCTTTTAAACTTTCAAACAGTCTTTTTATTAAGTTCACTTTAAGTACAGAAAAGGACAATCGAGACAGGACCTACAGTTTGAAGTGGGATCTGAAGCACTACGTGCCTCTACCGAACTCGGTGGTTGATATATTGTGTAAGCTGTGGGGGAAATTCTTGAATTTGATAGATCCTTGCTTGATTTGATTTATATAGCGTCGTTTTTCTGCCACCTTTGGCTAATCGCGACGATAAGGATGAGTGATGGTATGATAAAATTGATGACGCTACACTCATATAAGGAACACCAATGCCGAGTTGGGATTTGAACCCGGATCCCGTGAAGTCGCAGCGAGCTGTGCTAACCACTCCGGCACATAGGCCGGCCGGACCAAAGTCAAACTGAGACATAGTGGATCAAATTCATTTGTAGGCCACTTTCTACTCAGATAGGTAAATTAGGATTGGTCCTGGAACTACGTACCTTTGGATTGTTACCACAACGGAGAATCAAACCATGGGACATTTCTTTACAAGGTGCCTTCGTTGAAATGGAGAGTTGAAACACTTTGCGACAGAGTCGATAAAAACAGTGATTTTTATTTTAAAAAGTCATTTTTGATGGATTTTTTAATGTTCTTAAAATTGTTTGTATTTTTTCGTCACCCTATACATATATATACAGGGTGTCTCAAAAGTAATAGCACAAACTGACACAGGTGAAAGTACACGATAATACAAGCACAAAAGTCTCAGTAAACATGGGTCTGCAAACGAGCCGTTTTCGAGATAATTGCGAATGTGTGGTTACTGCCGCCACTGACTTCATTGTTTGTAAACGTCGTCCTAGTTGGTAAAATGCTAAAAATGTGTGCGAATGTGTTGTTAGAAGCCGTCACTACTTGCATTTTGTAAACACCGTGTTCTTTACTCCTTGCGCGGTCCGAGGTTTGCTACCTTGTTTACAAAACACAACATTTCCGAGAGATGACGTTGTAATGAAACAGGATGGATCGTACTGTGGCAGTCACTTTTCTTACTGTATTATCAGCATTTTACCAACTAGGACGACGTTTACAAACAATGAAGTCAGTGGCGGCTTGAAATAACACATTCGCGATTATCTCGAAAACGTCTCGTTTGCGGACCCATGTTCACTGAGACTTTTTTGCTTCTATTATCGTGTACTTTCACCTGTGTCACTTTTCGCTATTACTTGTGAGACACCCTGTATATATATTTTTTATATAGAAAGGTATTTCTGTAAAATATTTGAAAAGTTTGATTGAAGCAAATATAAAATTATGTGTAAACATACACTGTTCTGTTGAAGATACTGTATATGAATCTACTTTGGAAAAAATTGTCGAGTGTGTTTTCAGTAACATTTCTTCCAGTGGAAATAAAACATTCTGTATGTACTCTATGATTGTAACATACTATTTTTTAAAGTTTTTGTAGCTGAATTTCACAATTTTTTTAATGACAGGTTGCAAACTATCAGCTGTCATGTTTATTATAGTTTATGATAATGACACTAATTACGATTTAACATGATTAGTATCTTGTATATTATTCTACACAAAAAGTTTGCTATCATTGCCTATAAAATTATTGAATTTTAAATCAAGATAAATTTAAGTGTGTTTGCGGTTTACATATTACATTTCTTTTCATATGAGCTTCACCCCATCAGTGCATATATTTTTTTCCTTAGGCCTAATAAACACCATTGAATGATTACGAGATTAATGTACTCACACCAAAATTGATTCGGTTATCTACAAATTACTTACTTATATTATTCTATAAATTATTGCTTTGAAGTGATTTTAAAAAATCCAATTTGCTTTGCAACTTCATTGATTAAGGTTCATGTAACTCAAGGGGAATAATATTGTTTCATAGGATAGGATTTGTGTCGCCTCTGTCCACACCTGCCTTTTAATCATTAAACTATTCAGTCTATGTTATAAAAATGTATGTTGTTAAGAATTAGTGTTGAATCTTTTCTCTAAAGATTGTTAGATTTCTTGCCACAAAAATGTTATTGTTAATGTTACAATAGGCAATGAATTGTTTAACAAAAATATAAAAAATGCTGAAACTATGTAAATATAAAACAACTATGTAGTAACCATGGATAACTGTAAACAAAATTATAATATAAAAGAGCTCGACTTTTGTAAGCCTACGGGCAGTGATGTGCGTCTACTTGTAAACAACGATAGTCTACATTCTACACGTAGACTATTTTATACACGTAGATTACGTAATCTATGTAAACAACATGGCGAACTGTGATAACTTAGCAAAGGGCGCCGTGGAATTAGAAGAAAATTATACTGCGTATCAGTTGCTGATGTGTGAGAAGAAATTTTCATACTCTTTCTTCCAAATTCAAACAATTTCTCACCTAGGAAGAAACCTAATAGAAATATTCTACTGTTTGTTTTGGGAAAAAGACCACTCTTGCCTCACGACTGCCATCTGTTGTTGTTTTTTGCATACTATTTATCTTCTTCCATAGTTGATCACAGAAGAGAAGAGACATTTGTTGTAAATAGGATTCTTTTCATTTCGTCAGGAACCAATTTAGTTGAAAATGTCACTTTCCTTTCATGAAACCCTTGAAAATTAATTTTAATGCACTTAAATTGTCTACGTAGTCTATGTAAACTACAACCCAATGTAATCTACGCGTAGATTACGTGTAGACAACGCATGTAGACGTAAACTTATAGTCTACGGCACATCACTGCCTACGGGACATTCTCCTGGTTGCCGAAAGGCTGATGGTTCAGGGGACGTTGGGTAATATCTTGCTTCAATCTTCGGATTGGCTGGTGTACTTGTGCTCCATTTGGCAGATATTCCACAAACCCAACTCTGAATAAGGCGATCTCCTGCATCATCAAAAAGACCAGGGTTATAAACTTCGGTACAACTAATAGGTTTAGGTCAACAAGTTGTATCGGGTGAATTGTCTGTTTGGAAAAGTGTTTGTATATCATCGGAAGTTTAAATAAATCTTCGAGTAAAAGATCTTGATGATCTTTCATTTCAAACCTACATAGGTGATAATTAAAAAATAATCCTACACCACAGATCTCGCAAGGGCTTGGTCCTACTAACCCTTAGAAGCCTTTGAGAAGTCCGATAAAAGGGTTGTAACCGACTAACATAAAGCCCTAAACGCAGAAGGTGCGTGTCAGATTTCTGTTGCAGATCATCGTGTATCCCATGTTCTTGATCGTGGACATTTTGAGTGCCTCTCGTCAAGATCAACATTGGAGAGCCATTACGAAGCCCAAATTATCGTGGCTTTGAAACCTGATCTCTCATTTGGCAAGAGTCGCTCGGCCAGCAAGCAAGCCGTGATGAATGGAAAACAGGTGTATTGCAATCGGCTGAGAGAAAGGGCATTTGTCTGCGTCCAGTTTCCTCGGTGTGGAGGATGGACCTGCCTGGGAGGATGATGAGGAAGGACACTTAACTCCCATCTCATCCGGTTGATGTCGCGGCAGACAACCAGCATTTGTTTCTACAAGCGGCGCGACGACGTCCTTCGGTAGCACCGAAACTAACTCGGATGACAGAGCAGGGAGGAAGTATCTCTTGATGAATGGTTTCCGGAGGCGGTGTTAGAAACGAAGATGGCACCACCGATTCTCTTTCGTGGCCGTGTCTCGGTCGGCAGATGCTCGGATCTGGCTCGGGGATGGACAGATCAGCTGGAGAAACCTCTTCATTGTGGAAGCCGTGGAGAATGGTGTCGGCTGGCTTTCAATCAGAAATTGTGACGTCGCCTGTTGGCCTTCACATCCGTGTCCATTGCTGGAAACATTCACCTCCTCTCTCTCTTTTTCGACCGGACATCACATTCAATATCTGGATGGCGTCTAAGGGGTGACGTCACCCAAATCTCAACCTTACTTGCACGTAGTATAACCCAGGAGGGCTAACGAGTCTCTGGTGTCCAAGCCTACGAAGAGTATAATCAACTGTAGGGCTGTGTGTTGTCCTCTACAGCCTCGGCTATTAATAAGTAAGGATATTTCTGTCCTCGCAGACAGTATAGTTTTAGTTCTTTAGTAGTGAAAGGATGAATTAGTTTTAAAAGTTTTAAAACTCAATATGCTGACGATTCAACCTTATAGCAAGGTCTTCTTCAGACTCTGTACCAAATACAAATGAAATAAGGTACAAAACAGGAAGATATATATACACAAAATCACTCCCCTCCAGACACAAGATTATTAGAAAGTTATTTATCTGGAACATTCCTTTCCAGGTGTTCCAGCAGGTGGCCTTCTCCTGTCAACTCTTGTTTCACCTGACAGGCGATTTAGATAAACATTTCCTTTCATCTGGAAAGTGGTTGGACTCCTTATCTCGCGTTATCTTTCCTTGTCCTTTCTTTCTTCATTCTTCCTCCTTCGCTCTTGTCCTTTCCACTCTTTCTAACACCTTCTTCCATTCTTTGTTTATCTTCAGTCCCCCCCTTCCAGTTCCCCTTTCTTCTCTATTTCCTTGCCGTTTTCTTACTCTCTTCTCCCTTCCAATCTGCTTAGCCTCATCCCACTCTTTGCCATGTCCTGTTTCTCTCGTGTGCTTAAATATCGCATATCTCTCTCTTCGTCAGCATATTGAGTTTTTGGTTATCATGCAAACAAGGCTTAATGGTGTTATAATTAAAAATTTAGTTAAGGACATTTTTAAGATATATTTTCTTTTCTTTTTAGGGACCTGCGCTCCATTTCGTTTTAGTTCAAGCCAAGGTAGATTCACTTAAATCAGGTTGATTTAAATCACGATTAAATTCTATATTTAAATCAAGAGATTTTCTTTTTAAAAAATCACTGATTAAAATCACTTTTACAGAATTACTTTTGGTGGAAGTACATTAATCTCGTAATCATTTAATGGTGTTTATTGGGCTCTAAGAAAGTAAAACAAAGGAAACAATGTTACGTACCCAATAGGACCAAGTACTGTAAATAGTTTGCCAAGGAGGAATAGAGATGGCAGCACCAGGCGTGCAAGATTAAAAATTAGCATAATACGTGAATAACCTTATAAATAAAAACAAAGGAATTGGGAAGATGGAGAACAATAGAATATATTATAAGGAGACAAAGAATAAATATAAAAGAACTAAATTAATATATACTTGATATATCAAACTAGTGATCATATGTAAATTGATCAGAAAACTAAGGAAGTCAAAGCACTGCTACAAATTTGTGTCTGAACAGATCTTTGATTTACCTTTCCAATAGTGGAAATTTTGTTTACCCCAGGGGCAGCGCGTTCCAGTCGACGCTCCACAGCACTTTGGGTTGCGCGTATCAGTCGTTGTGGCACCAAGTACACCGCAGGTTGGACATATTTAGTGTTGGCGCGTTCCAATCGCAGCCACAAGGGAGGAAATTAGTATAATATCCCAAAGCCTAAGGCAAAAAGCTGTAAGAAGGATAAAGTAATCCCCAAATCGTAGAAAAAAAGGAAATAGAAGGAAATTAAGAAGAAAGTCCATATCCAAACCATCTACGAAGAAGGAAGTCCAGATCCCGATATTTCATCAAGAAGGAAGTCCTGTTCCAGATCGTACACTAAGAAGGAAGTCCAGATCCAGATCGTACACTAAGAAGGAAGTCCAGATCCAGACTGTACATTAAGAAGGAAGTCCAGATCCAGATCGCCCATTAAGAAGGATGTCCAGATCCAGATCGTACACTAAGAAGGAAGTCCAGATCGTACACTAAGAAGGAAGTCCAGATCCAGATCGTACACTAAGAAGGAAGTCCAGATACAGATCGTCCATTAAGAAGGATGTCCAGATTCAGACTGTACATTAAAAAGGAAGTCCAGATCCAGATCGTCCACTAAGAAGGAAGTTTAGATCCAGACTGTACATTAAGAAGGAAGTCCAGATCCAGATCGTCCACTAAGAAGGAAGTTTAGATCCAGATCGTCCACTAAGAAGGAAGTCCAGATCCAGATCGTACACTAAGAAGGAAGTCCAGATCCAGATCGTCCACTAAGAAGGAAGTTTAGATCCAGATCGTACACTAAGAAGGAAGTCCAGATCCAGATCGTCCACTAAGAAGGAAGTTTAGATCCAGATCGTCCACTAAGAAGGAAGTCCAGATCCAGATCGTCCACTAAGAAGCAAGTTTAGATCCAGACTGTACATTAAGAAGGAAGTCCAGATCCAGATCGTCCACTAAGAAGGAAGTTTAGATCCAGATCGTCCACTAAGAAGGAAGTTCAGATCCAGATCGTACACTAAGAAGGAAGTCCAGATCCAGATCGTCCACTAAGAAGGAAGTTTAGATCCAGACTGTACATTAAGAAAGAAGTCCAGATCCAGATCGTCCACTAAGAAGGAAGTTTAGATCCAGACTGTACACTAAGAAGGAAGTCCAGATCCAGATCGTCCACTAAGAAGGAAGTTTAGATCCAGATCGTACACTAAGAAGGAAGTCCAGATCCAGTTCGTCCACTAAGAAGGAAGTTTAGATCCAGATCGTACACTAAGAAGGAAGTCCAGATCCAGATCGTCCACTAAGAAGGAAGTTTAGATCCAGATCGTCCACTAAGAAGGAAGTCCAAATCCAGATCGTACACTAAGAAGGATGTCCAGATCCAGATCGTCCACTAAGAAGGAAGTTTAGATCCAGATCGTACACTAAGAAAGAAGTCCAGATCCAGATCGTCCACTAAGAAGGAAGTTTAGATCCAGATCGTACACTAAGAAGGAAGTCCAGATCCAGATCGTCCACTAAGAAGGAAGTTTAGATCCAGACTGTACATTAAGAAGGAAGTCCAGATCGTCCACTAAGAAGGAAGTCCATATAGAAGAATATTCAAATCGAGGAAAGAAAGAATAAAAAACATATTGAGATGAAAATTGACTGTGAATGAGAATTATAGAAGAATGTAGCTTATCATGTAAAATTCTTACTCCATGTATCCTGTGTTCGAATGATATATACGTTTAAACGGCTCCATTGGGAGGCATCCTGTGATTTCGTTGTCTACAAAGAACCCTACCCTGTAGATATTCTAGCTGATATTTAAGATTAAGATATATGTACCTTGCACCAAATGGAGGTAGCAACAAGATATGTGTACTGATGGTGTGAAGTTCATCCTGAAGGAAACAATGTGTAAACTACAAACACACAATTCTCTTGATTTAAAATTCAATAAATTAGAGTGCTTCTTATGGACATAGTTTGGCATATTTAGCCATTTCTGCGTGATAGAGCATATTTTGATAGATTTTTCGGTCATATTCAGCATATTTTATCATTTTCAAGCATTTTTGAAGTGGATTCGTTTTTACTACCAGGTTTACCCGAGTTTTTTTTTTACCAGCAAAATCTTTTTCATTTTCATTTCAAAATTTTCAAAATTGTGGATTGCAACTCAAGGCCCATAAAGTGAACTAAAAATAGTACATATAAGGGCATACTTTTCAAATTATAGTGCATATTTTGTACTATTTTAGGTCATAAGAGCATATTTTATTTTGCATATTTCGGTGATTTTTAGGTCCCAAAAATCCTAGCCATGGTAATTACCATTAAACTTTAAATAAATATGGCAGCTGATATTTTGAAAACTATCATTAAAAAATTGTCAAAATTCAGCTACCAAGACCGTAAAAATATTTTAAGTTGCAATTGTATAGTACATCCAGAGTGTGTAATTTTCACTGGAAGAAAAGCTACTAATTTATTATAGTTTCATTAACACACAACAAACATTACCCTAGAAGGTTCATATTGTAGACGGTAGGGCAAGAGTGACGTATGCAAGACCTTGCTCAGCATAATGTACGTGTGCTCCAACTTGGCAGGAGCACACGTACATTATACTGGGCAAGGGTCTTGCATACGTCACTCCTGCCCTACCGTCTACAAGATATACAGAATCAAAAATATAACATCTATAGTTATATATATTTCTTTATTTGCTTTAATCGAACTATTCAAATATTTTACAGGCCCATTTACTAGAAAAAGGATTTCTATAAGAAAACACATATCTATATGTATGATTACAAAAACCACACAAGCAATTTTAAGCGTGGTTTTAAAAATATATAAAAAAACGATTTAAATAAAAGAATTTTTTTAATACAAATCATGATTTTTTATCCACCTGGTTCAGGGGTTAATACCCGCATAACGTGACAGGACGAAATAGCCTATGTGCTGAGGTTCCCAATCAATCAATCAATATCTGCATTACGTGATACGTCTTCTTCTTATCCCTGAAGATAAGAGTGACGCAAGCTTTCGATTTCAATCCCTGAAGATGAGAGTGACATTAGCTCTCGTCTTCAATACCTGAAGTGAGAGTGACGTAAGCTCTTGACTTTTAATCCCTGAAGATAAGAGTGACTAAAGCTTTCGACTTCAATTCTTGAAGATGAGAGTGACGTTAGATCTCGACTTTTAATCCCTGAAGATGAGAGTGACGCAAGCTCTCGATTTCAATCCCTGAAGATGAGAGTGACGCAAGCTCTCAACTTGTAATCCTTGAAGATGAGAGTGACGCAAGCTCTCCACTTTTAATCCATGAAGATGAGAGTGACTAAAGCTCTCGACTTCAATCCCTGAAGATGAGAGTGACGCAAGCTCTCGATTTCAATCCCTGAAGATGAGAGTGACGCCAGCTCTCAACTTGTAATCCTTGAAGATGAGAGTGACGCAAGCTCTCGACTTTTAATCCATGAAGATGAGAGTGACTTAAGCTCTCGACTTCAATCCTTGAAGATGAGAGTGACGCAAGCTCTCGACTTGTAATCCTTGAAGATAAGAGTGACGCAAACTCTCGACTTTTAATCCCTGAAGATAAGAGTGACGCAAGCTATCGACTTCAATCCCTGAAGATGAGAGTGACGCAAGCTATCGACTTCAATCCCTGAAGATGAGAGTGACGCAAGCTCTCGACTTCAATCCCTGAAGATGAGAGTGACGCAAGCTCTCGACTTCAATCCCTGAAGATGAGAGTGACGCAAGCTCTCGACTTCAATCCCTGAACATGAGAGTGACGTATGCTCTCGACTTCAATCCCTGAAGATGAGAGTGACGCAAGCTCTCGACTTTTAATCCATGAAGATGAGAGTGACGTTAGCTCTCGACTTTTAATCCCTGAAGATGAGAGTGACGCAAGCTCTCGATTTCAATCCCTGAAGATGAGAGTGACGCAAGCTCTCAACTTGTAATCCTTGAAGATGAGAGTGACTCAAGCTCTCAACTTTTAATCCCTGAAGATGAGAGTGACGTATGCTATCGACTTCAATCCCTGAAGATGAGAGTGACGCAAGCTCTCGACTTCAATCCCTGAAGATGAGAGTGACGCAAGCTCTCGACTTCAATCCCTGAAGATGAGAGTGACGCAAGCTATCGACTTCAATCCCTGAAGATGAGAGTGACGCAAGCTCTCGACTTCAATCCCTGAAGATGAGAGTGACGCAAGCTCTCGACTTCAATCCCTGAAGATGAGAGTGACGCAAGCTCTCGACTTCAATCCCTGAACATGAGAGTGACGTATGCTCTCGACTTCAATCCCTGAAGATGAGAGTGACGCAAGCTCTCGACTTTTAATCCATGAAGATGAGAGTGACGTTAGCTCTCGTCTTCAATACCTGAAGTGAGAGTGACGTAAGCTCTTGACTTTTAATACCTGAAGATAAGAGTGACTAAAGCTTTCGACTTCAATTCTTGAAGATGAGAGTGACGTTAGCTCTCGACTTTTAATCCCTGAAGATGAGAGTGACGCAAGCTCTCGATTTCAATCCCTGAAGATGAGAGTGACGCAAGCTCTCAACTTGTAATCCTTGAAGATGAGAGTGACTCAAGCTCTCAACTTTTAATCCATGAAGATGAGAGTGACTTAAGCTCTCGACTTCAATCCCTGAAGATGAGAGTGACGCAAGCTCTCGATTTCAATCCCTGAAGATGAGATTGACGCCAGCTCTCAACTTGTAATCCTTGAAGATGAGAGTGACGCAAGCTCTCGACTTTTAATCCATGAAGATGAGAGTGACTTAAGCTCTCGACTTCAATCCTTGAAGATGAGAGTGCCGCAAGCTCTCGACTTGTAATCCTTGAAGATGAGAGTGACGCAAGCTCTCGACTTCAATCCCTGAAGATAAGAGTGACGCAAGCTATCGACTTCAATCCCTGAAGATGAAGGTGACGCAAGCTATCGACTTCAATCCCTGAAGATGAGAGTGACGCAAGCTCTCGACTTCAATCCCTGAACATGAGAGTGACGTATGCTATCGACTTCAATCCCTGAACATGAGAGTGACGTATGCTCTCGACTTCAATCCCTGAAGATGAGAGTGACGCAAGCTCTCGACTTCAATCCCTGAATATGAGAGTGACGTATGCTATCGACTTCAATCCCTGAAGATGAGAGTGACGCAAGCTCTCTACTTCAATCCCTGAAGATGAGAGTGACGCAAGCTCTCTACTTCAATCCCTGAAGATGAGAGTGACGCAAGCTCTCGACTTCAATCCCTGAAGATGAGAGTGACGCAAGCTCTCGACTTCAATCCCTGAAGATGAGAGTGACGTAAGCTATCGACTTCAATCCCTGAAGATGAGAGTGACTCAAGCTCTCGACTTCAATCCCTGAAGATGAGAGTGACGCAAGCTCTCGACTTCAATCCCTGAACATGAGAGTGACGTATGCTCTCGACTTCAATCCCTGAAGATGAGAATGACGCAAGCTCTCTACTTCAATCCCTGAAGATGAGAGTGACGTATGCTATCGACTTCAATCCCTGAAGATGAGAGTGACGCAAGCTCTCGACTTCAATCCCTGAAGATGAGAGTGACGCAAGCTCTCGACTTCAATCCCTGAAGATGAGAGTGACGGAAGCTCTCGACTTCAAGCGCTGAAGATAAGAATGACGTATGCTATCGACTTCAATCCCTGAAGTTGAGAGTGACGCAAGCTCTCTACTCCAATCCCTGAAGATGAGAGTGACGCAAGCTCTCGACTTCAATCCATGAAGATGAGAGTGACGTAAGCTCTCGACTTCAATCCCTGAAGATGAGAGTGACGTGAGATCTCGACTTCAACTCCTAGAGATGAGATTGACGGAAGCATATCCGAACCCGATCCGGCTGACATCTAGAGAGAATCTATTCAAGTAATATTGTGCCACATGCGAACTCCAACTTTATCCTTTTCCAATCTCCATATAAACGAGCGACATTTTTTTTCCAAAAGACCCGAACAGTAAGGAAAGAAAATTTAATATTCCTTTCCTATATTACCCTGTTAAAGGTTAAATCTTGAAACAATGTAGCTAGCAGGCGAATCGCATGTAACATTACCATACCAGAGCGTGCAGCTCTCCAGAAATAATACCCCCCGCCTCTCTTAGCTTCTGCTTTTACAAATAATGATGTTTCGTGCGTGGCAACCACACCCTGTACCCGCTGGGCGAGTCTAAGCAGTCATGAAACAAAAGAAGGGGACCAGTCACACCCGAAAATGAAGTATGAAGGCATGATTACTTCCGCTGAAGCAGTGGTGCAAACCGAGGGGATATTTCACCGAAGCTGGAGGAAAGGCAACAGCTGGGAAGGGAAGTTATCAAGCTCCGTGAGAATATGTAATACAGTGTGTCTAAAAAAGACTGGACATTTTGAAACGTAGTTATGGAGAAGAGAATAAATAGTTGCAAGAGATTTAATCATGAAAATGAATAGTGCAGAGAATGCCATTATATAATTACATACCGCTGAAGAGATGAGTAGATTATGACTTCATGATGACGTCACTAGATGACCTTTTAAAATCAAATATTTCTGTAGTAATTGAGGGATATCCTGTATAGCTCGACGTAACATGTCCACAGCAATGTGAGCAATTCTTCAGTTGTAGCAGGTGGAGTCGAAAGGATGCCCATATTCCTGTGCGCATGTTATGTCGAGCTATACAGGATGTCCCTCGATGACTACAGGAATGTTTGCTTGGAAAAGGTCGTCATATAATGGCATCCTCTGCACTCTTCATTGCTTGTTGAGGACATTTGTTTGGCAAGACACTCTGACCGATTGGAAGCCCTACGAGCAATCTAAATCTTTTCAGGATCTCCAACACATATACAGGGTGTGACAAAAATACGGGCCAAAACTTCTAAAAATCGTTCCTTATGCGTGGATAAGAAGAAAAGGTTATATGAAAATGGGTATTTCTGAGTAATAGGACTCGCAACTATTATAATAGTGTACAGTCACGGACACTTCTGGGTTGTAACGATTCCATAAAAATCAATTAGATTGCTACAACCCAGAAGTGTCCATGACTGTACACCAAGATGTTTATTTGTCTTAAAAGGAAATCCATTACTGGTGTTGTATACAGTGTTTTTATGTGTAGAGAACATGCAAAGATTGTACTTATCAACATGGTCCAGAAATACGTAATATTTTAGTAATGTTACAGATAAACAGATATTTCGGATGATCGGAATAACTGTATAATTCAGATATTTGGATATTTGAAATCCGATGGAAAATTATCTGATGTTAATTCAGCCATAGCATTGACACCTCAGTGTTTTCCTGTAAGAATAACATGCAGGGATGTTCCTATTTTTAACATAACATAATCTTTATTTATTCTAAACATTTTGAATACATACACGTGTATATCAATATAATTTACACAAAAATTAGAGGAAAAGGTCTAAATATGTTGTCATTTTCGGAAGAAAAAATTAATATATCAAGCACCTGCCTTTAAAATGCATATGTATGAAATATATACTTAAATGTAATAGCATGCTGAAGTATAGAAGGTCTCCATTTTTTAAAAGGAAAAAGCAATTTCCAAAATACGGTAAAATGATGTGTTTCAAAATTGTGGTCGAAATATGGGCTACTAGTGGCAATATCACAAAAAGCTATTAAAATTTTAAAAAAACAGTCATTTATCGCTAAAACATTATAAAATTCATATTTATGAATAATCTGTTCTTTCGAAACTCGCGCGGAATGGGAAAAATCTAAATTAAGAAAAACATCCAAATATTTGTTGAAAATGTGATCTCAGCATTAGACCTCATGTCATAGCCCATATTTAGACCATCACGCTATTTTTCTTCTTCAATTTATTTTCGCTCTCTGTGGTACATATTTCACAAACAAATCATGGCATTATAAAAGCCCACATTTGTTTTATGTACCGCTAATATCATAACCCATACAAAGCAGATGAGAATTCAGAAAACGCTGAGTTAAGACATAGCTGCAAATAGTTTTTGGAGGTCGCGATTCTATAACAACGTGCAAGGCCGAAACTAACCACCACTTTCTCTTGCGAATTGGCGCCGCAACCTTTGTCCTTGACAGATAACCAGTTCCAATAGCCTCTGCCAGGCTACAGCACCCGGGAACGCCGATAACTCCAAAACCCATATTTAAACCTTCGCCCATATTTAGACCTTCTCCTCTAATTAACATTGTTATTAATTAATATTACATGTGCAACGATAAAATAAATAAAGAATAAATAAGAATAAACCACCGAAACAGCTCGCCTCCACCCGCCTACATTCGAGGGTATGCGCTTATGTCCTGGTGCCTTTAAATAGACCAGGACGTCTTTTGCTCTGAATTTATCGGATCCAGTGCTTTGTTTTCCTTTCTTTATTGTTTTTTATTTATAACATACAATTACATACATGTACATCAAACAAAGAATATATATATATATATATGTGTGTGTGTGTGTGTGTGTGTGTGTGTGTGTGTGTGGATAAAAGCAAGGAGGGCCAAAAGAGCTAAACAAAAATCAAAGAAGGAGAAAGGAAACACTCACCGGACAGTGGAAAAATTCAAAATTAACATACACCCTTAATATTAAAAAATATATAATATCAATTTACAAATGTCATAAAACAATAACTACGACTTGTTCTGGACACCAGAATGGTCTGGACAATCTTGGAGAGAAAAAAGAGAGAGATAATAGATAAAACATATAGCTTTGTAACTGAATTATCTATTCTTATACATATATATATATATAAGAAGGAGGAAGGAAACACTCACCGGACAGTGGAAAAATTCAAAATTTTCGCTAACTTAGTAGCATCATCGGTGTGAGACGAAGCCAGCCAACCAGCCAACACCTCTGTTCGCAAAAAGATGGGAGAGGGCCTATATATCGGCCATGAGTGCAACCACTCCACCTGGCCTAAACAAGGCCACCCAGTAATATCCCCACCTCACCCAACCCTCCCTTCCAAGCCATCCCATCCCTCCCGCCCAACCCAACCCATCCTACACACTCAAAGTTTTCGACGAGCCTGGTGACGAGACAGTGTTTTTTTTCGTTCTACGCACTGCTTCTTCTTCGATGGGGACCTGGCAACTCTGCAGGGCCCCAACTTCCGGTTCCGTCTCTTTCGTCTCAACTGATGATGCTACTAAGTTAGCGAAAATTTTGAATTTTTCCACTGTCCGGTGAGTGTTTCCTTCCTCCTTCTTATATATATATATATGTATAAGAATAGATAATTCAGTTACAAAGCTATATGTTTTATCTATTATCTCTCTCTTTTTTCTCTCCAAGATTGTCCAGACCATTCTGGTGTCCAGAACAAGTCGTAGTTATTGTTTTATGACATTTGTAAATTGATATTATATATTTTTTAATATTAAGGGTGTATGTTATTTACGTGTATAAGTATCAATAAACTGAGTAACCAACTAACAGTAATTTAATGTGTGTTCGTTGTATTTCATTCATGTATTCATTATTACTATTTAGTGTGGTCATATTCTTTGTGTCATATCATTCTGCAATATTAATTATAATTTTATCTATTTAAACTCAGATGTTAATATCTTATGGATGCTCCTATTGTGACTGTCCCTTCATAAATTGCATTATTCATCCTCATCGTCGCGATTAGCCTGAATGGCAGAACAGCAACTTCACATTTATTCGCCGATATCGAACGCTGAAAAGATGATCCTTCGTTCAGCGCAACATTTCAAAGTTTACAGTAAGTCTCGTCTTAATCGTGAACAATTTGACTCTGGTGCAAACGATCAAGCTCAAGTTTTCCAATGATGCGGGGGAAAATGTGCAACACTGCTCCTCTTCGATTTTCGCCACCGACCAGCTTTCAAGATGTTAACGGCGCCGAACAAAGCAAGGTCATAAAGTCGCCTTAACGGCTATGCAAGCCCGCTTAGCAAAGCAGCGTAAACGCGTGTGAACCGCCGCGTGGGAAATCTTAGAAACAGTGTTGCCACCTCAATGTGTACAAATTTCCCTTTCTTGTAATTTTTCCCTGTATAGGGAAATTTGCTATCATAAAATCCCCAAAACTAACGAAAACTGTTATTATTATTCGTTATAGTAATTTATAAATATTAGGTTTGGCTGAAGAATGAAAATTATAACGGAAAAAACAGTAAATTGAGATTATCGCGAGAAATATATAAAACACAAACATCTTTATGATACTAATTAGCACTAGATTTAGTACTAATAGTGCGATTACAATGAGTTTGACACCAATAGAAGGGCATAGGTTATTCCAAAGTCAAATGTACCTACATATTGTTACTATTACTAATAATAACAATAAATATCACATTTCAAAGAGCTTGAACCTAATTTCCGAACCTAATATCCTCAAAGATTTTGAAAATGTTCATAAACTTTCCCGTTTCACTTAAAATTTTAAATGGATTTCCCTTCACGTATGTAAATATCCCTCAGTGTGGCAACACTGCAGCTTCAGCTAAAGAATATGGCGGGAGAGTAAGGTAAGGTTCTTATTAGCATCCTGTGTCAATGCTGTGAAACAGAGCTTGCTTGTGGCTTAGCGTGTCGTCATGTCTTCCCGCGTGACGTCAACCATGCGTCATTGCCGAATCTTGCGTCAGAATGCTCGATCTTTCGCCGGAATATTCACGCACGTGTCGCTCGCGTCACGCGGTCATGATCGGAAACGCTTGGTGATGCTTTCTGGCCAGAAGAGCAGTCGTCAAATATCTTGTAAATAAACGCATCCACAGATGGCGCTGATAATGGACCTTCACTCAATTGCATGCTGGGTGTACGAATTGTCCAGCACCACATAACACGTTCATGTCTATAAAATGGTGATACACCATTAAAATTAAAATAATTATATCTGTGTTAAAAACGTAATAAATGTACTATTGTTTGCTATAATCAGTAATCTCACGTAGTAAATAAGTTGGATGCTTTTATAAATAAGGCTGCATTTATCCCGAACTATTTTTTGCCAGCGAAGGGACGTAGGGACAGATTTTGCCAAATTAGGGTAAATGTAGGGACTTTTTTCAATGTTGGAAAATAACATTTTATTGTGCAAAGGTGCAAATCTCCATCAGATTTTTGGAACATGTTATCGGTTACCAAGAACTTTGAAAACATTACCACTCGTGAAAATAGTGCTAATATTATCACATTCTAACGCAGAAACGGAAATAATATTTTCAATGTTAAGTAATACAAAAACAAAAAATTATAAATAAAAATTGATAAATTCTTTGCTAGTGATAAATCCTTAGGCACGTGAAGAAGACTGCAGGAAATACAGCATCACCAACCAACATCTATCTCTTCACAGCAGCAGCATGTATGACTTCAAATAACATAATCAACAGTAAACGACACACCGTTATTCATAAATTGTGGAAGCATCGAGCAGAAAGATTTGGTAAGAAAATGTGTATATTTTATCTTCTGTTTTGCATGCACATGAGGTGTTGTTTTGTCAGTCGCTTTACTTGGCGTAGGGACATTTGGTCAGTTGTAGGGACATTTGGTCAGTTGTAGGGACATTTTGACTACGTCTGTAGGGACATTGCCAAAAAGTGGTTGGCAACACTGGTTGCTATTGCTACGCAAGCTTTGCCTTGCATATTTACATTTATATATAACACGTAGGAACGCGAATGCAAGCCAATTTATAAAATACTGCTAATAATAATGGTTTCATGACGACCAATAGTATTTATAATATGTTTTTCTCGAGAAAGGTGGATAACAATTTGTTTTCACGATTTATCTTACAGTGGACCACTTTTCTGCAACTTTTGTCTAATCGCGACGGTGAGGATGAATGATGATACGTTAATAATGAAGGAACACTCACAAAGAACACCTATGCCCATGACACCTGGCGTCATAGCACATAATGGGGAAAACTTTGTGCTAAAGTGACAACGAACATTCAGAGACTAATGTTCAAATGTCTTCTTCACATAGCTATACTCTATCCACGGAAACTCTGGAGCAAGCAAACGAAAGCAAGTCTCTACGCAAGTGTTGACTCGACAGGGCTCGAGTAATGAACGCGTGAGAGGGGAAGTGAGTGCATGGAGGGGAAAATGCGGCTTCAACTACCAGCTGTTATGAGCAGTGCTTCGCTCCGTCTAATCGCTTTCTCCCCTTTTCTACCATTATGCGCGACTTTGCTCGACAATTCCCGGGATAGAGTTTCTGCGAAAAATGGAATTAGACTAACATTGTCCAGAGAGGCTATTGAAACTCAAAGAAAAAAGGCATTGCCGATATTCATAATGTGGAGCCTTTACGTACCTCCAAGGCACAGAGAAGAAGTTTGCCTTTTCTGCCCTGTTGGCCAATCGCGACGATAAAGATGAATTATTTAGATAAAATTGGTGAAAGATCACAAGGGAAGCAAGGTATTCTCGTATGTCTTCTAAGAAATTAAAAGTTAAAATATACAAAACAGTAATTTTGCCTGTAGTAAGATGTGAAACTTGTCCCTTACATTGAAAGAGGAACATAAATTAAGAGTATTTGAAAATAAAATCCTTAGCAAAATATTTGGACCTAAAAGGGATGAGGAGGCAGGTGAGTGGAGAAGGTTACATAATTTAGAACTACATAATTTGTATTCATGTCCAGATATTATTAGAATGATTAAATCAAGATGACTTTGGTGGGCAGGCCATGTGGCACGAATGGGAGATGGAAGAGGATTCTTGTTGGGAAACCTGATGGTAAGAGACCTGCAGGAAGGCCAAAACGAGATTGAGATGGACCTAAAGGAAATCTGTAAGGATGGAAAAGAATGGATTGATCTTGCCCAAGATAGGGACAGATGGAAGGCTTGTGTTGCTGCAGTCATAGACCTTCGGGTGTAAGGCGGCTAGAGAGTTAGTTAGATCGCCAGGGAAAGGATTTTTAGGTGCAGCAGCGTTCCAAACATATAGTTGTTTTAATGCCAATTGTTTCATATACCGGGTGGTCCAAAAGTCCCGGAACGGTCACATATCGTGAGAAATACACATCGAATCGGAAAACGAAAATAGACGTGTTTAATATGTGAAAGAAAGATATTCAATGATATCACACTTGATTCCCCACCTCCACTCCCTGGGGGTGGGGCGTGGGGCAACTGTGAAATTGTAAATGGAAACCCCATTTTGTATTATAGAATCGGAAAGAGGACTTCATTCCGAGTCCAACGAGCTATCAACCATCCTCCTAGCTCAATTAGAACGGAGATATGGCGATTTTAAATTTTCGCCCCCCCCCCAAAAGTGAAAATTTCAGAAAACCCAAAACATATCTCTGCCCCTAATTGAGCTAGAGTGAAAACGATTGCAGATTCGGAAACTGCACGTCAAGACCTTTCAGTAGAGTATATGGAAAGGGTGTGTGTATGTGTGTGTGTGTGTGTGTCTACGAACACATATCTCCGTTCCTAATTGAGCTAGGAGGATGATGTGTATTTCTCACGATATGTGACCGTTCCGGGACTTTTGGACCACCCGGTATGTATTTTAGGACATGAAGCCAAGTAAAATGAACACACTCTTTGTTGCACCTCATTGATGTTTCAGCACCTTTTTCCCTTCCTATTATTTCATGTTTTGTTTAAAAAAAATGGACAGAAAAATAAATGATTTTCACTCTTCTTGACCAGCTGCGTAAAATCCTATAGTCTCATTTTGTAGAGCAAAACCAGAGCTACAAAATGGTGTAACATAAATTATGTTATTGGCTACAGTCTTGAATAAAGACTGTTAAAGTAACTGGTTTAGACATAAATATAGGCATTTTTTCAGAACCATTTTCCCCCTTCCCGACCATAATTTTGCATCTTTAAATCCCTCCTGTCCAGGTCGGGACTCGAACCCGGAACTAGCGAGCCTATGAATCGGACTACAAATATGTAAGTGGTGCTTAAAAGAGATTTTCCACACCTCAGAAACTCTCTGCCGTTGTAAGAAGGATGCAAGACCATTGGAATGGAATGATTCGTTTTCATGTCTGCACCCTGTACTTCCTGTCTCTCCCACGCCAGAGAGAGAGGAGAAAGAAGTTACGGATAACTTTGCCTTACACTCCAGCATTCCTCTCGTGAGGGGGAATTAGATTTTTCCCTCCAATCGGCTGCTTCCTTTGTGATATCTCCATTATCGTGCCCACGCGAGATTGAACTGGAAGAGCCGTCTTCAGCCTCGGAGAAGAAAGTTACTCGGAGAAATTTTCGAGTCTGGAGAAATACGACACGCTCGGCGAATATATATACAGAGTGATTGCAAGTGTTTTGCTCCGAAATTCGAAACGTTTATGCAGACACACATTCCGGTGCTTGTTTCTTGCACAATCTGGGCATAGAGATATACTGAAACACGCTTTGGTCTGTTTCTGCCTCGTATCGAAATTCAATCAAGATGTTTCCTTTAAAGAAATGATTGATTTGGTTTACTTTACTTCGCATTTCTGCCCCTTTTGGCTAATCGAGATGAGGATGAGTGATATTATGATTTGACTGCTTCATTTGGTGTTTTAAGTCCACTTTATGCGCTTTAAGGCTAATTGGGACTGGACCTACAGTTTAAAGTGGGATCGTCTACTGGGAATCGAACCCTAGATCAATTGATTACTGCGCCATCGTGGAGGCCAGAGTGATATTATGAAATTGAGGAAGGGACAATTACAAGAAACAGCCATTCCAAGGCCGGGATTCGAACCCGGAACCTCTGGCATCGTAGCGCGCTGTGATAACCACTCCCACGGAGGCCGGCCTTAAAAACTGAGATCAAACCTTTAGTCTGGACGAGACCTTGAACGAGGAAAATTTCTGTAAAATACAGCGTCTCCACAAAAACATTCCGTGATTATAAACGAGGACAAAATTTTAATTATGTATATTACGAAATCTATACCAATACCATTCGAAAGAGCAGCTCAAAGAATTTTAGCGGATGTGTAATTGTTGGCGCTAACTACAACAATAGGTGGCATAACAATAAAAGCATGAAAGAAATAAATAAAATTAGCCAAAAGTAGCAGAAAAACATATTTTGAGATGTAAGAGAAAATTAATGAAATGGACAATTTGCACGGTAATACTCATGAATTCCACTGTACAATGCTGTATGAATGAGTATTGCAAAGAAATTTCAAATAATAATAATAAGAAGAAGCGTAATGGTGGACAAGAGAGAACACACCAGAAGATCTTTCAATTGTTAATGTGTTATTGTAAATGGCATTGTTGTTAGAAGCAAATTGTGTTACTGGATGTGTAGGTTTGTACAGCGGGTTCCATGAGTATTACCGTGCAAATTGTCCATTTCATTAATTTTCTCTTACATCCTAAAATGTATTTTTCTGCTACTTTTGGCTATTATTTTTCCTTTGTTTCATTATTTTATTGTTATGCCATCTATTGTTGTAGTTAACCCCAACAATTACACATCCGCTAAAATTCTTTGAGCTGTTCTTTCGAATGGTTTCGGTATAGATTTCGTAATATACATAATTAAAATGTTGTGGTCGTTTATAATCACGGAATGTTTTTGTGAATACGCTGTACAGAGTGTCCCAAAATAGTGTTTGCAATCTTTGAACAGGAACAATAACAAGTGAACGTTTTGGTGTCATAAACATTAACGTTGTGTGTTCAATATGGTTTCCACGAGAATGGTAGCACAGGTTGCCTCATTCGCATTTATCATATCATCCAGCGTCTGTGGCGTACACGTTTCTCCAAAGGTAGAAATCTAAGGGTGTTAAATCGGGAGATCTGGGTGGACATTCGACACTTCTTACTAGAGTACTGCATGGGATCGCCTTCGCTCACTTGAGTCTTCCAGCGTATACAATGGAATATCATTTTAATGTGACCATAATCGTATGTAAAATATCCGTTCTGGCAGTTTCAGTCCACAGTCATCTATTTCATTTTCATATATCTCCGTGTATTGGTAAGATAGACCAAATTACATTTTAACATGGAGACGATGAATATGTTCACTTAAGTTTCAATTTCTGTGTCTTTTACTTCACAATCCATATTTGCGGACCCTCTGCCACAGACAAATTACGATTAGACTTGTATTACTGGGCGTCGAGTGTATACCGCTCGAAGAAGCTCCCAATTTTGTACGCTATCTAGCGTCGAGCATGCGAACTATTTGGTGCTCGAGCAAAATGCTCTCCCTGTAGCACTCTACTTACATTCTCGAGAGAAAAATGGCTCACCTCTCCCATTTTGTATGTACAGTAAAACCTGAATATCCCGGAACCTCTACAAGAAGGAAACCTGTAAATACGGGGTGAAAAAAGTCCCCAGAACGGACCGATTTTATACCTGAAAATGACCTGCTTAAGGCGGAAACGGAACACCATTTAAAGATCAACGAGATGTTTTTATTCTCAGTAAGATGGAAATTTTCATCCTTTATTTTTTTCGCTCGCAAGATAACAATGCAATACTGTAACTGGAACATGCCTCTGTTGCCACTCGCTTATCGGTAACATTGTCGATATGAAAGAATGCGCTACAATACTCATAGCTGTTACGATTCCGTTTCTTTCTTTCATCTCTTACCCTCTTTCTCCACCTTTCTTTGTCTATTTCTCCTCTGTTCTTTCGTCATCTTTCTATGTTTCTTGTTATCTCTCTTTGTTTCTTCACTTGTATTTCAATCTTTCTTCACCTCTCTTATTCCATCTTTCAATCTTTCTCTTTCCCTCTATGTACATCGCGCTACGACGCCAGGGGTCCCGGGTTCGAATCCTGGCATGGGCATGAATGTTTGTGAGTGTCCATTTTACTTCGCTTTTTGTGCCACTTTTGGCTAATTTGCGAAGATGGGGATGAGTGATGACATGATTAAATTGATTAATGTATTACATTTTTATTCATGTACGTACATGCATTACTACTCTACATTATAAGTAATGCGAAATGTAAATCTGTCTTTCCATTATTTCCTGCAGCGCTCTATACTGTATTTAAAGTCAACCCTGTATAAGAAGGAAAACTGTTAAGACGGAAAATTTTGCTCGGAACCATCATGTTCAGGGATAGACAGGTTTTACTGTACTAACCTTGCGAGATGTGAAGGAACTAAAAACAACAGACGTACAAGCGCTCACTCACACTCAAAATAGTCCAAATCGTTCTTTTCAAAATTACCGTTAAAAGAGTGCAAACTTTCTGGGACACTCTGTAGTGACAAGTCTGATATTTAAAAACACAAAATTACTTATGCTACTTATTAAAATATTCCATTTCGCTACGCGGGAGAGCTCTAATAAGAAAAATACAAAAATATGTTTACTGGTCTGATGCGGCTGATGTTCGCTGAAGAGAAGACTAATTTGTGAATCTCTTTTCCCCCCCATCCTGTTTACCCGCAACGAAATAGGCCCGTGCTACTTCAGCAGGGTATTCACAAGCGAACAGCAAGAGGACCGATCCCCCCACTCCCCCACACGGTCGCAAATATCTCATCAGGCTTCACCATTCATCAAACGCATGATGATCGTTAATGCTCCCAGCACTGCCATCTTCTGGGAAGCTCTGGAGACGTGCCAGGACCAGCGCGCCCCCTGCCCGCCTAAGTACCAACGTAACAGGTTTCCTCGTCTGCGATTCTGAGCCAAGTTTTCCCGTTCTCCTCCTCTCCAAGCAGAGCATCGTCCTTTCTGAAACGTGTCCGTCATATATCCTTCACATCAGCAACCCGCTTCGCAGATAAGACAGGCGGGAAGACTAAGGTGGAAGGCGCATGGGAATGCCGAATGGAAGAGTAGCAGTGAGGGATGGTCAGAAGAGGCGAGAGCAAAAGAACTGTTTTCTTGTTGTTCTGAATGGCTTGCTCTCTCTCGTTACAGCGCTCATCTATCATTCTTTATTTCGCATTATTTTCCTAGGATGCGCCTATTAATAACACAGAAATCAGCAGGAGTAGGTAGGTACCCATGGAGTGGTCCGTTGAATGGAAGTTGAGTGGCTGCAGCTGGCGATAACTTGAGGCCGGTGAGTGCTCCGTGCTGTGTGAACTTACCTCCTGCACAATTCACCTCAAGTCAAGCATGAAATGCCTATTCTTGTCTGTTTCTTTGCCTCTCTCTTTCTCCTTCTTACTCTTGTGCCTCCTCTCATTTTAATTTTCTCGTTTCCTTCTTTTTCTTTCCCCTCTATTCTTTCACCCTTTCTTTTTCTTTCTCTTTTTCTCACTCTATTTCTCTGTTTTCCTTTTCTTTTTCCCCTTTCTTTTCCTTCCTCTATTTTCTCTTTTCTTCCCCATCGTTTTCATTATTTTTCTTCATCCCTTTTTCTTTCTCTCTTCCTTCCCTCCTTCTTTCTATTTTCCTTCTCTCCTTGTTCTTTCTTACTCATTTCCATCCCCTCTATTTCCCTTCCCTCTTTCTTTTCTCTTTTCCTTTGTCTTTTTCTCTTTTCCTTCCTCTAATTTCTCTTTTCGTCTCCCTCTTTTTCTTCATCCCTTTTTCTTTCTTATCGTTTCCCTCCTTTTTCTTTCTTTCTTTCTCTTTCCTTTAATATTTCTTTCCCTTTTCCTTCATCTCTTTTTCTCTCTCCTTCCCTCCTTTTTCTTTCTCTATCTTTCCCCTTTTTCTTTCTATTCTTTTATATTTTTCTTCGTCCCTTTTTTCTCGTCCTTCCCTCCTTTTCTTTCTTTATCTTTTCCTTCCTCCGTTTTTTCTCTCTCTCTTTCTTTGTCTCTTTATCTTCTCCTTCCTTTCGACGTGGCAGAGTGGCTAGCACAGCCTACTAAAACGCTAGATTTTGGGTTAGAATTCGTGCCTGGGGATTCTTCATCATATGAATATAATAACTCATTCTGCTCTTCGCGAGTAACCAAAAATGTCAGAAAAGCGACGTTAAATGGCAAAAATCAAACAAGCACAAATACGTAACATAAATATAAGTTTACGAAGAACAGAAGTGTATGTTCAATGTAAAGCACTTATTAAGTCATTGGTACAGTGCTACGCAGTTATTACAATTACACACCAGGATGAAAAGAACTGAACATTACTGACCAAACAGACGAAGAAAAAGGGACGAAGAAAAAGAGAAATATAAGAATGGAAAAGAAATAAAATGAGAAGAAAACAGGAAAACAGAAAAAGAGAAAGGAAAAGATAAAAAGAAAGAGGGAAAGCAAAGTAGAAGAATACATAAAGAGAGGAACGAGAATGGAAAGAAAATGAGATGAAGCAAATGAGTGAGGAAGAGAAAAAGTAAGGAGGGAAAGAAAAGAGAAAGGAAATGAGGAAAGAAAATACAGGGAAAGAAAGGGAGAGGAAAGAAGAGAGAGGTATGTAACAATTTGCAATTCGACCCAAATCACTCCCAAACGCCCTGTATACGGTTACATGTTCTTAAGGGGATGATTGCCTGTGAGAGCGCGGCTTAACAGAAAAGCCCCGAATTTGCAACCTGTTGGATCTTCTGGTGGACCCCAGCGCCTTCCGGAGAAGGACAATTGAATGCGAATGGCTAAAGTTTCTGCGAAAGCGGGTCGTCGATTCTGGGAGACCGAAAGAACAAATGCTAGGCTTGTTAAGCCAGAAACGAAACTCCATACCCCACTAAATAAGGGGTGCAAGCTGGAAAATATCAAGGGAGGATGACTTTTTGTACCTCTCACCGCCTCCTGATGAGCAAAATGGCGCCAAATCGTTCTAAGATATTCGGAACAATACATCGTAGGGACTTGATATTGTAAAAATCGACTACTCGTATTTCCAGTTTTCTTGGCTTCTAAAAGAGCCTCCTCGATGACGTAATGTCGTTGCCTTGTAATTAAGAGTTCCCTGGATTGATACCAGGTTCAGGTACATAGTGTTTGGTATCCTACTTTAAACTGTAGGTCCAGTCCCGAGTAACCCCTTCCCTGTGTTCGAGGTAATATTACGCCCTTGGTCACTATAGCTTATTGTGGCCTCCCCGATGGCGCAGTGGTTGCGTCGTCGCCTTGTAATCAAGGGGTCCCGGGTTCGATACCCGGTGGAGGTGCAAGTGGTTCGGATCCCACTTTAAACTGTAGGTCCAGTCCCGATTAGCCATACTGTGCATAAAGTGGACTTAAAACACCAAATCAACCAACCAACTATAGCTTATTCTGTGTTGGGCGTAATATTACGTCTGCAAACATCTCTGACTGAATTAGCCTGTGTTGAACGGAATAATACATTTTCTGTTGGTGAAACATATGTTTTGGACAACGACTCTTTATTTAGTCACGATTTTTAGTGCAGACAAAGAAGAAGAAAAAGAAGAAGAAGAAAAAGAAGAAGAAAATGAAGAAGAAGAAAAGGAAGAAAAGGAAGAAGAAGAAAAGGAAGAAGAAGAAAAGGAAGAAAAGGAAGAAGAAGAAAAGGAAGAAGAAGAAGAAAAGGAATAAGAAGAAAAATAAACGGAAGAAGTAGAAGTTCAGAGGAAAGTAAACTGTTTTTGTGTTATGCTGACAAAGTACAAACGTGAGTTCTTTTGTGTGCCGCGTTTAGTCAGTTCCTTTATGTACATTTCTTTTGGTTTTGCTTTATTTGAACTGTTGATGATTTATTGTTGGTTTTTTAGTTTGTGAGTTGCTAATAGTATCTAATAGTATTGTCAAACAGGATTGCAAAATATTTTTTTCCCTCATCCCTATTTAAGATATTGCAATGAAACTTGGCGGACGCATTACGTATAGACCATAGTATTTTTCAAGGTAGATTATAATCGGGTACCTATATCAAGGGCCGGTCCAGAGGGCCCCAAAGTTACCAAAAGGGATTTTTCGCAGGGAAATTTCCTGAAGATTTCCCTTTCCTCATACTTGATGTACACATGTGCGTGAAAGCCTGTTCTATTCTGAAGAGAAAGACGTATGAACCATGATACTCGGATGAATTGTGCTGAAGCAGTAGCTACTTAAAAATGTTACTACGCAAACTCAGAAAAAAATACACAGTACGGAAAGCATTTTGCCAGAAATTACAGAGAGAAGGAACTGACGAAAACTTTTGACAATAACAATGAAACCCTGAGTCCACAAAATATTGATTGATTGATTGATTGATTTAGTTTATTTTACTTCGCGTTTTGTGCCTCTTGGCTAATTTGCGAAGATGGGGATGAGTGATGAAAGGATGAAATTGATGAATGGACATTCACAAACAACCAAGCCCGACCGGGATACGAACCCGGGACCCTTGGCGTCGCAGCGCTCCACAAAATATGAAGCAGATGTTCCGATGATTGCACTGATCCTGAAAGTTCTGCAACCCATCTTGGTCTACTGTCGTTTGGGTTGCATAAGCGCAAGGCGATGATTGACCGCATCGTATCTCATGGGATAATCGCAGTGGAGTACAATGTGAAAATTGAGAACCGAACGAAAACGTGAATACTGTGTAATTTTGTCATCAACGGAGTGGAGGAATAACATTGGCATTGTTCAAAAAAATATAAAATATATATATTCCGTAGCATTGAATGTAAGAATATCACAAACTATAATTCGAAATAAAATGTCGAGCACTCCTGGTTTCTGAATGATAGTTTCGTGGAATTCAGGATGCGGATTTTAAGGACGGAAATAAGGACAGGAAAAATTTCCTTCCTGACTTGGGGAGCAAAAGTTCCTGGGCGATCATGAACTAAAGAAGCAGGATTAGAGTAAGGATCAGGATTAGAGTAAGAATCAGGATTTAAGTGAGAATCATGATTAGAGTGAGAATCAGGAGGTTTAGAGTAAGAATCATCGGGATTAGAGTAAGAATCAGGGTTAAAGTTAGAATCAGCATTAGAGTAAGAATCAGGCTCAAAGTGAGAATCTGGATTAATGATATAATAGGGATTTAGGGTAAGAATCGAGATTAGAGTAACAATCGGGATTAGAGTAAGTATCTGAATTAGAGTAAGAATCAGGATCAGAGTAAGGATCGTGATGAGAGCTACAATCGGGATTAGAGAAAGAATCGAGATTGGAGTAAGACTCGGGATCAGAGTAAGAATCGGAGCAGAATAAGAATCGGGATTAAAGTGAGAATCAGGATTAGAGTGAGAATCAGGACGTTTAGAGTGAGAATCAGGATTAAAGTTAGAAGAATCAGGATTAGAGAAAGAATCAGGATTAAAGTTAGAATCAGGATTAAAGTTAGAATCAGCATAAGAGTAAGAATAAGGCTGAAAGTGAGAACCGAGATTAGAGATATAATAGGGATTTAGGGTAAGAATCGAGATTAGAGTAACAATCGAGATTAGAGTAAGTATCTGGATTAGAGTAAGAATCAGGATCAGAGTAAGGATCGTGATGAGAGCTACAATCGGGATTAGAGAAAGAATCGAGATTGGAGTAAGACTCGGGATCAGAGTAAGAATCGGAGCAGAATAAGAATCGGGATTAAAGTGAGAATCAAGATTAGAGTGAGAATCAGGATTAGAGTGAGAATCAGGACGTTTAGAGTGAGAATCAGGAAGTTTAGATTGAGAATCAGGATTAAAGTTAGAAGAATCAGGACTAGAGTAAGAATGAGGATTAAAGTTAGAATCAGGGTTAAAGTTAGAATCGGCATAAGAGTAAGAATCAGGCTGAAAGTGAGAACCGAGATTAGAGATATAATAGGGATTTAGAGTAAGAATCGAGATTACAGTAAGAATCGGGATTAGAGTAAGTATCTGGATTAGAGTAAGAATCAGGATCAGAGTAAGAATCAGGATCAGAGTAAGAATCGTGATGAGAGCTACAATCGAGATTATAGTAAGAATCGGGATCAGAGTAAGAATAGGTCGGGATTAAAGTAAGTATCGGGAATCAATTAAGAATCGGGATCAAAGTAAAAATCGGGATCAAAGTAAAAATCGGGATAAAAGTAAGAATCGGGATTAGCGTAAGAATCGCATGAGACTGGCTTTAGAAGATGTTAAACGCAGAGGGTTTCTTTCGTGAAAGATCTACCTCACAGCTGTCTGCATCAGCTACTTCGCCCGTCTCTTCTGACGTCGTACCCAACCATGACGCTGCCTTGACCCACAGAAAGAGAAGGATGATAATTATAAGTACCGTGAAGACGCGAGAAAGAGCGTCTGGGGAGTGGGGGGGTTCCTCGAGCGAGAAACTCTAATTAAGGTGTTCGAAGAGAAAGGGGCGGGCGAAATGAGTATGGAAATCTTTGGGGGGCGGATACCCTTACCTCACTGTTCGCCCGAATAACGTCAGGAATGAATTTACATTGCAAAAGCCCGGGAAACTTTGGCGCTAGGAATCCCGGGCTCGGTGGACGAAGTTTGGTCGGATTGAAGGATGCGGGGAAGGGAAAGGATTGCGGGAGGCGGTGTTACTTCGGGGAAGGTAGGGATGTTTCCAGAGTCTTGGCGCCGTCACAAAGGGGGAGGCAAGTTTTACACACATTAGTCATCTAATGAGGGTTTATAAGTATAAAAGCTGCTTAGCGATATCATAATTTAACTTCGATTGATTGATTTATTGATTGAGTTGGTGTCCACTTATGTACAGTAAGGCTAATTTGGAATGGACCTACAGTTTAAAGTGGAATCCGAACTACGATATGCCTCCACCGGGACCCCTTAATTACAAAGCGACGACGCTACCAGCGCCATCTGGGAGGCACTTATTTCACTTCAATTTATCACTCTGGCCTCTCTCTATACATATACAGGGTAATCGCAAACGAAGTGTTTTCTTTTAGTTTCATTGATGTTATTGTCGATTCCTGGCACTTTTGGATAATCGCCACGATGAGGATAAGTGATGATATCATAGCATTGTTGAACAGCCATACCCAGGCCTGGATTCGAACCATTAACCCCTGGCGTCGTAGCGCGCTGTGCGTACCGCTCTGCAACGGACGTCTTATCACAACCGGTTCCTTTCAATTATTTCATTTAACTTCCTTCGTAGTGGCAGCACCATCGCCACTAACCAAGGGGTTCGATACCCGGTGGAGGCCCACAGTGGTTCGGATCCCGCTGTAAACTGTAGACCCAGTCCCGATTAGCCTTACTGTGCATAAAGTGGACTTAAAAAACCAACTCTATCAATCGATTTAACTTCCATTTCTGCCACGTTCGACTATTCGCAAAGATGAGGTTGAGTGAGGGATGAAGGGACGCTCACAATGAACACGCCGAGATTCAAACCCGTGACGTTTTTCACAAACCATAGAAACACTTTCCACATTCTTTAAACCAAAATCCTTAAGTATGCGCACACCACATATGTAGAGCAAAATAAGTATGAAAACTGACACCACTGCAGCTCATCGTGACGCCAGCTGTGACAGTTGTGTCACGTCATCAGATAACTTGACGCTGAACATTGACCTCAGTATGCAAACACATTTTCCACAATCCCTCAGTTACGATATTCCTCATTCTGAGAAAGTACATCTATTTAAAATCTTCCCAGAGAATTCAAGTGCATCTTCGTGTTGTGCACTTTCTCTAGATATGTCGAGTTAGAATCTGGGTTATTGTAAGAATCGAGATTAAAGTTAGAATCGGGATCAGAGTAAAAATCAGGATCAGAGTTAGAATCAGGGTCGGAGTAAGTATCTAGATTAGAGTAAGAATCAGCATTCGAGTAAGGATCGTGATGAGAGCTACAATCGGGATTACAGAAAGAATCAAGATTGGAGTAAAAATCGGGATTAGAGTAAGTATCTGGATTAGAGTAAGAATCAGGATCAGAGTACGAATCAGGATCAGAGTAAGGATCGTGATGAGAGCTACAATCGGGATTACACAAAGAATCAAGATTGGAGTAAAAATCGGGATCAGAGTAAGAATCTGGATTAGAGTAAGTATCTGGATTAGAGTAAGAATCAGGATCAGAGTACGAATCAGGATCAGAGTAAGGATCGTGATGAGAGCTACAATCGGGATTACACAAAGAATCAAGATTGGAGTAAAAACCGGGATCAGAGTAAGAATCGGGATTAGAGCAAGTATCTGGATTAGAGTAAGAATCAGGATCAGAGTACGAATCAGGATCAGAGTAAGGATCGTGATGAGAGCTACAATCGGGATAAGGAAAGAATCGAGGTTGGAGTAAGAATCGGAGCAGAGTAAGAATCGGGATTAGAGTAAGTATCTGGATTAGAGTAAAAATCAGGATCAGAGTAAGAATCAGGATCAGAGTAAGGATCGTGATGAAAGCTACAATCGGGATAAGGAAAGAATCGAGGTTGGAGTAAGAATCGGAGCAGAGTAAGAATCGGGATTAGAGTAAGTATCTGGATTAGAGTAAAAATGAGGATCAGAGTAAGAATCTGGATCAGAGTAAGGATTGTGATGAGAGCTACAATCGGGATTAGAGAAAGAATTGAGGTTGGAGTAAGAATCGGAGCAGAGTAAGAATCGGGATTAGAGTAAGTATCTGGATTAGAGTAAGAATCAGGATCAGAGTAAGAATCTGGATCAGAGTAAGGATTGTGATGAGAGCTACAATCGGGATTAGAGAAAGAATCGAGGTTGGAGTAAGAATCGGAGCAGAGTAAGAATCGGGATTAGAGTAAGTATCTGGATTAGAGTAAAAATCAGGATCAGAGTAAGAATCTGGATCAGAGTAAGGATTGTGATGAGAGCTACAATCGGGATAAGGAAAGAATCGAGGTTGGAGTAAGAATCGGAGCAGAGTAAGAATCGGGATTAGAGTAAGTATCTGGATTAGAGTAAAAATCAGGATCAGAGTAAGAATCTGGATCAGAGTAAGGATTGTGATGAGAGCTACAATCGGGATTAGAGAAAGAATCGAGGTTGGAGTAAGAATCGAGGTTGGAGTAAGAATCGGAGCAGAGTAAGAATCGGGATTAGAGTATGTATCTGGATTAGAGTAAGAATCAGAATCAGAGTAAGAATCGGGATCGGATTAAGGACCGTGATGAGAGCTACAATCGGGAATA
Organism: Lepisma saccharinum; assembly: GCF_977018435.1. Taxonomy (NCBI): domain Eukaryota; kingdom Metazoa; phylum Arthropoda; class Insecta; order Zygentoma; family Lepismatidae; genus Lepisma; species Lepisma saccharinum. The sequence goes on from NC_139258.1 coordinate 13,398,411, forward strand.
GAGGAAGAATATAGATAGGAGTAAGAATCGGAGCAGGGTAAGAATCGGGATTAAAGTTAGAATCGGGATTAGTGTTAAGAATCTAGATTAGAATAAGAATCGGGATTAGAGTAAGAATCAGGATCAGAGTAAGAATCGGGATCAGAGTAAGAATCGGGATCAGAGTAAGATCACAGATATCTAGTGAACAGGGAAGAAAATCCACGTTATGATTCAACTTAGTGTTCTACAAGGAACTAAACAGATGCAGTTATTTTAGAATGTGAACTACCGTAGCGGTTTTTCAAAAAGTAAGAATTTTTCGATAAAGAATTTCCGGAACAAACCATAAGTTCAACATTACCTTAAGCAAGATATTCAGCAGATAGCAACTGTCACTCAGAATGTGGCCACCACGATGCCCGGACCTGATAGCTTGTGCCTTTTCCGTAGTAAAAGTGGCTCAAGCTTTTTCCTGCTCTTCCGAATAATGCACTGAATACAAAACCACGCTTCACAACAGTTGCTGCAAGCAATGATGAGAATTGGCTTCAAAGTATTCGAGAATATTTTCCACTAGAGCAGCTGTTTTTTCATTGGGTAACACGTGACTAGCGCCTCACCACTGTTCTTCTGCTTTCCGAGACAAGGGGCCGGTACTTCATCTTTCCAAGTAGCTTCCCAATTGACCACAAGATTCTGTGTGAACAAAATTTTGTAGGCTTTTTGGTATTTTTTCAAACAAACCCGTGACAGTTTGCAGGAGCTAAGTTTGAGCTATACTTGATGACCACACCTCGTATATATTTGTAAGAATGTCGTTCTAAAAAAAGGGAATCTTGTTACAAGATTCATCAGCTTTATTTCATCCAGAAATAATGTATCCTCTCTTCACACAGAACATGTAGATTGTCCCCTCCGTGGACTGTCCACATTCAAAATCTATGGACATGGATTATTTTAACATAATTTCCTTTATACAAGTTACGTTTCCATTACATAATCGCCTTAGAACAGCCTAAGAGCATCAAAAAATAATTTTAAAAATAAGTTAGGTTAGTATAATGTAAAACTATAATGTCCATTGGGAAATTTTCCACTCCGTGGACACTGGTAAAAAAGTTCCTGTAGCAATACACAGATTACATGACTGTTCACTCTACATCAAGGAATTGGAGGGAATGGAAGCCACTGTAATTTCAAGGGACAGTTGGAGATGCTTGTCTTGCTCGTGTGTGAGATTTGTGAGATTAAGTTCAAATGTAATTTTAGGCTTAGCTATCCTTTTCAAGTGAGTCTCTGGAGATTCCAATATTTTTTGTTTCCTTATATCTCTTGTTTAACCAAATTAATAATATAACTTACTACCTGATTGTCCAGTGTTTCCCGGGTATTTATTTATCCCAATCTTCTATTAAAGTTGTTCGTGGGAGAAACATGGCGATCTTAAATCCACTCTGCAGTACTTAGACTGCCCCTGTGACTTGTTGATGATAGTGATCGAGAAAGCATCCCTCAAATGTCATCGTGAATGTTACCAATTAGCTTAGCGACTCCGAAAACTATGGATTCCGCACTAATATCAGTCGTTTTCGATGATTTTTACATGTCACCCCTTCCCACCCCACCCCTAGGGGTGCCAGGGGTGTCTTACCCCAAAGTATTTCTTTACAGATTGTAAGTGATGTGTGTACCAAGTTTGGTTGAAATTGCTCCAGACGTTCGAGAGTTATGCCGGAACAAACACACATACACATCAATTTTTATATATTTGATTCATAAATGATTTTTACATATCACCCCTTCCCACCCTACCCCTAGGGGTGCCAAGGGTGTCTTACCCCCAAAGTATTTCTTTCCATATTGCAACTGATACGTGTACCAAGTTTGGTTGAAATAGCTCCAGACGTTCGACAGTTATGCCGGAACAAACACACATATACATCAATTTTTATATATTAGATTCATAAATGATTTTTACATATCACCCCTTCCCACCCTACCCCTAGGGGTGCCAAGGGTGTCTTACCCCCAAAGTATTTCTTTCCATATTGCAACTGATACATGTACCAAGTTTGGTTGAAATAGCTCCAGACGTTCGACAGTTATGTCGGAACAAACACACATATACATCAATTTTTATATATTAGATTCATAAATGATTTTTACATATCACCCCTTCCCACCCTACCCCTAGGGGTGCCAGGGGTGTCTTACCCCCAAAGTATTTCTTTCCAGATTGTAAGTGATGTGTGTACCAAGTTAGGTTGAAATTGCTCCAGGCGTTCGAGAGTTATGCTGGAACAAACATACATATACATCAATTTTTATATATTAGATTCATAAATGATTTTTACATATCACCCCTTCCCACCCCACCCCTAGGAGTGCCAGGGGTGTCTTACCCACAAAGTATTTCTTTCCAGAATGTAAGTGATGTGTGTACCAAGTTTGGTTGAAATAGCTCCAGGCGTTCGAGAGTTATGCCGTAACAAACACACATATACATCAATTTTTAAAATATTAGATTCATAAATGATTTTTACATATCACCCCTTCCCACCCCACCCCTAGGGGTCCAGGGGTGTCTTACCCCCAAAGTATTTCTTTCCAGATTGTAAGTGATGTGTGTACCAAGTTTGGTTGAAATTGCTTCAGGCGTTCGAGAGTTATGCCGGAACAAACACACACATATACATCAATTTTTGTATATTAGATTCATAAATGTTATTTCCATTGTTCGCAAAAGAAAGTGAAATTTGCCATGTAGTAGGCCCCTAACAACTATACTGCAATTTTATCACCTATTGGTTCCGAAACAACCAAACGTTCCCCTGTATAAATTTACTTTGTTGCGTTCTGTAATAGGTGGAAAGGAATGGCGAATATGAAAATCTTGATTGTGAAATTGTGAAAAATCCTGACGTGATGGGAAAAAATAGATGTCATTTCCGTGTTCACTAGGGCTCGGATAATTATGCATTTTGCATATTGCATATGCAAATGCATATTTAAGGATTTTTAACTGAAAATGCATATTTCATATGCAGGTGCATATTTGTATGAAAATAAGTTGATGTTGTGCATATTTTTGTATTCACAACCAACACCGAGCATTTTTTCTTTATCTTTTCTCTGTCTTTCTTCTTTCAACAACTTCAAACAAGCATCAACATTATAGAAGACGTTAAAGAGGTCCTCGCCCAGGTTGAAGATCCTGTGTATGTACAGAAATTGGATGCAGTATTGAAAACGAACAGTTGGTTTGCTACAGTGATGAAAGTTTGCAAAATTCTGAGTACAAATGGACAACGTGTGGATGATGTGGAACTTGATGTGTCTGACTTTGTTGCCCTAAAATACAGTCCACTTGTATCTTGCGAAGTGGAACGTGTGTTTTCTGAATATAAGACTATTCTAGCTGAAAACAGAAGGAGTTTAAAGTACGAAAATTTGAGACATCATGTTGTTATCAAATGCAATCATGATCTTGATCTGTAGTGTATTTTGTTTCATTTAACGCAGAACCTTATTAATTGAAAAAAATCTGTGTAGATTGCCTGGCATGTAATCTTTCATAGTTTGTAATATACAGCACTTATAAATTAAACGGGTTTTTAAAGTGCATATTTAAGTGCATATTTTACACTTTTTAGTTCATATTTTGCGTATTTTAGTCCATAACTAGTGATCACCATTCAAACTAATATCAGAATCGTCTATTGATTTGAAAACATCCCATACTTTTGCAGGGCAGTGTAATCAATGTAGTCACTGGTTTGCCGTCCTCGGTGGCGGAGTGGTTATCACAGCTGGCTACGACGCCAGGGGTCTCGGGTTCGAATCCCAGCCTGGGCATCAAGCCATCATCGTCGCCATTACGCAAAAAGTTGCAGAAAGGCGAAGTAAGATAAACCAAATCCATCAGACACGGGTTCAATGCTTGCTGGCGGGCACCTGTACAGATCAATCTTTAATAATAAATCAAACAGCTGAAGATCGCGGTAAGTTTTTGAGAACAAAGGAACGCTGGCATCAGGTAACAGATGAGAAAGCGTTAAGGATCAAATTACGAAATGGTTCTTGGGAGAAGAAACGCGATTTTGAAATTAGCGACAGACGATTTGAGGCAGCCGGTTGCGCAAGACCTCTCCCGTCCAAAGGTCGTGATGGCGTGAGACTCGCTGCTCGCATGATCGCAGGACATAACCGAAACGTGGTCGTTTAATATTTCAATTCAAAAGAGGTTCCTTCTCCCCCTCCTGATTACTACTACGAACAAATTCTTCCTCCTTCCCCTAGGTTTCTTCTTTTCAGGTAGCGATGCAGTGTTGCCATCCTCGCTGATGTGTTTCCAGATGTGGTTCTTTTCTCGACACCTAAGTTTGTTTAGAGCCCACTTGATGTTCGTCGAGACCGTATTGTTACTGTGATTTCGACGCATTATCTTTAAGGCTTACGACTAAATATTTGCTTATAACTATATAGATTTTCATTAACGTTCCTCTTCTTCCTCCTTCATTTGTTTTCATTAACATTTTTGCAATTCATCGCTTTTCAATTTCATTCTTTTCGTTTTCTTGATATTCATTTCGTTTATCTTTATTCTCTTACTAGTTTCATTAGTATTTTTCTCTTTCATATATTTTTATTTTATGTCTCTTTTCATTCATTCTTTCATTTCCCTTAATTTTATATTGAATTTCCTTCTTATTCCTACTCCTTTCCATTATTTTATTCTAATATCATTTATTTCCATCCTATTCCCTTCTCTTCAATTATTCATCCCTCTTTTCATTACATTTTCTCTTAGTATTATTTATATTCCTTTTTATTCCCTTCTCTTCAATTATTCATCCCTCTTTCCATTACATTTTCTCTTAGTATTATTTATATTCCTCTTTATTCTCTTCTCTGCCATTATTTCTCCTTCTTTCCATTACATTTTCTCTTAGTATTATTTATATTCCTTTTTATTCTCTTCTCTTCAATTATTCCTCCTCCTTTCCATTACATTTTCTCTTAGTATTATATATATTCCTTTTTATTCTCTTCTCTTCAATTATTCCTCCTCCTTTCCATTACATTTTCTCTTAGTATTATTTATATTCCTTTTTATTCTCTTCTCTTCAATTATTCCTCCTCCTTTCCATTACATTTTCTCTTAGTATTATTTATATTCCTTTTTATTCCCTTCTCTTCAATCATTACCACTCATTTCTATTGCTTGTTTCATTTTCCTTATTTGCTTTTTAGTTACCTTAACTAACTAACTCTCTAGACTTCTTAAACCCGAAGGTCTAAGACTGCAGCAACACAAGCTTTGCATCTCCCGGGAAGGATCAATCCAATCACGCGGTCGTCAGAGTCCTCTGCCTCCGCTTCTCCTCTTATGCGAGTCAATCGCAGGAGGAAGAAGATCTGGGCCAGATGCTGGAGAAAGATGCACAGAGAAGACGTCCATCCCAGAAGACGTGGCCATCGCACCTCACTACCCAGCACCTCCACCACGTGACGTAGCCCTAATGACTCGCTTGCTCATGTCTCCCAAGAGGACTGCGTTGAGGTACACACTTGACCAGATTAAATAAACGAAATGAAATGAACCTGAACCCTTATACGAGGATGTATCAAAAGGTTTCGAGGCTAGTTCTGCAACACGCCAACAGATGGCAGCGCAAGGCTGCACGCACAGGCACAAAGAGCACCAACCTTCATAAGTCAGTGTGTCAAGAGACATCGTCCTGTGTACATCGTGAGATGTGCAGCTCGTGCTCTTCTGACCACGTGCGTTACCACGTCTGCGATTTCATCATGGACAGCAAGTTAGAGCAAGGAGCGAACGTGAAATTCTGTGTGAAACTGGGCTAATCCGCCCCAAAGAGACGCTTGACATGATTTGGCAAGTGTACGGCGATGCTGCAGTGAGTCGTGCGAGGTGTTTTGAGTGGTACGCGCGCTTCAAGAGTGGAAGAACATCAGTGGAAGATGACGAGAGATCACGACGAGCACAACATCCGAAAATGTCGAAAGCATTCGGCAACTTGTGCATGAGTATCGTCGGAGAACAATCCACAACATTGCTGCTGCCATTGTCGGTGTGTCATACGGAACAGTGCAGGCAATCCTCACGTGTGATTTGAACATGCGCCGTGTTGCTGCCAAGTTCGTCCCCAGGCTGCAGACCCAGGAGCAGGAGGAACACCGCGTCCAAGTCTGCCAAGAACTCCATCAGCGTGCCGCCTACCAGCCCAGTTTCACACAGAATTTCACATTTTCTCTGTTCTAACTTGTTGTCCATGATGAAATCGCAGACGTGGTAACGCACGTGGTCAGAAGAGCACCAGCTGCACAGCTCACGATGTGCACAGGACGATGTCTCTTGACACACTGACTTATGAAGGTTGGTGCTCCCTGTGCCTGTGCGTGCAGCCTTGCGCTGCCATCTGTTGGTGTGTTACAGAACTAGTCTCGAAACTTTTTGATACGTCCTCGTACGTCATGTTTGAGAATGGCAGATACACAAGGGAAGATGTAAGTTAACCTGTTCAGGCACGAAGAGTCTCGAACCCCTCTCTCTCAAGACCTCCAGCTTTCCTGTCTCTCAAAGCGATCTGAACTCTTTTCCGATCACTCCCAGTCCTTTTTGTTCTGTCGTATTTCGCAACTGCATTGCATTCACCCCGGCAGTGAACGGACACTTACCTGAGAAACTCCTGTCTCATCATGTATGAGTTGCGCGACTCTCCACGGACAGACATCCCAGTTTTCCATCTTTACCGATTTCCTTTAGGTCCATCTCAACGTTATCCCCCCATCTTCGTCTTGGCCTTCCTACAGGTCTCTTACCATCAGGTTTCCCAACTCTTCTTTCCTCTCCCATTCGTGCCACATGACATGCCTTTTAATATTTATTAATTTCTCTATTTCCTCTTTTCAATGTCTTTGTTTAGCTTCTCTTTCTGTTCCTGTCTTCTAATTTTTCTCCTTTCCCCATTCTACTCCTTCTCTATCCAACTTCTTTTTCCCTTCTTTGTCCCTTTTCATTTCTTTGTTTTCATTTTCTTGCTTTTCGTTCACTTCTGTTCGTTTTCTCTCCTCTTTATTTATTCCCCTCTGTTGGTTTTCTTTTTCATTTTTTTCTTCATTTCTTTGTCCTTTTCCATTTTCCTTATGTCTATTCTCAACTTGCTGGGTTTTCCCATTCAATTATCTTTACATTCAGTCATTCTTATTCTCTTATTTTCAATCATTCTCGCGTAATGTTCTTCACTTGTTTCTCCATTCTGTTAACTTGCATTTCGTTTCAGTGTACAGGGTGGAAAATAACCTTTTGCTAGGGGTCCACAGTAAAAAGTAACAACAATTAAGAAATTATGGTAATACCAAATGTTTACTACGACAATTGTGGTTACAAAAACAAAATTAAAACTTAGTTCACGACAAACCACCTTGCTTCAAGGCAAATGCTAAAACCAAGACCTTCTTCGGCGAAGTGGCATTGACTACTTCAGCAGTTCTGAATGGCCGGGTGCATCACCGGACCTGAATGCAGCGGAGCACTTTGGGGCTATTCTGAAGGACGCAGTTGAGTCCTTGATGATAGTGGAACGCGGACCGGACCGCTATTCCCGGCCAACACTCCTTGCACATCTGGAACAAGTCCTCCGTGACATGGAATGGAATACGGACTCTTTGCGAATCTTCTGAGCTCCTACCCTGATCGGCTTCGTGCTGTGAGAGAAGCAAACGGCGGACATACTAACTTTTAATTTTGTTTTTGTAACCACAATTGTCATAGTAAACATTTGGTATTACCATAATGTCTTAATTGTTGTTACTTTTTACTGTGGACCCCTAGCAAAAGGTTATTTCCCACCCTGTACATAGATTCAAAACAAGCGCTTATACATTTGCTAGGATGTGGTATGGCACTCACACTCAACTTCATTCCGTTACAACTTGGTGGAATAATTCATAACCGGTGGCAACACTGATTCGGCTTGGACGTTGAAAGTCACGCACAGCCAATAATCACCGCTCTCTGCCAGCTACGTCATGCGAGGGTGGCATGTTGCAGGCCGCCTTGTTATATCGACATAAAACTACGGATGAACGACAGAATGTCTTCTGGAACTTTCGTGGAAAATTGTCAAGTTTCAATTGTTTCAGCGTTTGCAGGAGATGTTTTTATCGTAAAAACCAGTAAAAAGGTCCTAAAACTTTAAGTGTTATTTACATTGCGATAGTTTCAAGTGTTGCAATCTACCAGAACAGAAGTATGCCCAAATCTTTCTACATTAGTAACGCAACACATCTTGTAATATTTGAATTGAATTGTTTTAAGTCCACTTTATACACAGATAGCGTAATCGGTACTGGGCCTACAGTTTCAAGTGGGATGCAAACCACTGCGCAATGTGCCACCACTAGGTATAGAACCGGGGATGCCCTTCTACGAGGGCGTGCTGAAAAGTAATGCCTCCTATTTCTTTCGTGACGGCGTAAATACATTTTGGATTTTGAGCAACCATGTATTGTACACTTCAGACTTAACCCCTTTTCCATTCCAAGTTTCAAACTTCTATCACCAGGGGTTGCTGAACTAGAGCGAGGAAAATGGCAGCGTTTAACCATACTATGTCGGTGCACCTGAAACTGCGTGTGGTGACTCAACGTGTGTGACAAGGAACTTCTTGAGAGTTAAGAGTTCTCGGCAGGGTTTTTCATTGTGAGCATGAACAGCCCAACATCATACAGTACTAACGTTACACATTCATTGCCATACAAAGCCTTCATTCTCCGATGAATGTCAATTGGGAGACACAAGTTTGAAACTTGGAATGGAGAAGGGGGGAAGTCTGAAGAGCACAATGCATGGTTTATCAAAATCCAAAATGTCTTTACACAGTCACGAAAAAAATGGGAGGCATTACTTTTCAGCACGCCCTCGTAATATTTGATTCGAGGCCAAGGGTTCCGGGTTCGAATCCCGGTCTTTGCATGGTTGTTCTCTGAGAGTTTCCCATCGTCAATTTCATCATATCATAACTCATCTTCATCATCGTGATTAGCCAATAGTGGTAGAAAAGCGACGCTAAATAATAGAAATAAAATAAAAAATCCATTATTTGAGGTATATTTATGGAAGTCCCAACAGATCTAAATGATTCTGTCATGCATCTCTAGACAAGTTTTTTATTTTTATTTTCAATTCACATAAGATAATTTACTGCCATCTTCAGAGGACCAACTTTCTTAAACTGGCATAAAAATTAAAAAATTATATGTGGTCACACCGTAGAAGGGGTTAAGGGGGGACACTTCCCCCATCGGAATAAGAAAGAATTCCCTACCTGTTCTTCCCTTCTTTTTATTTACAACCGTTCATCTCTTTCTCTTTTCATCTCTATTGCATTTTCTCAGTTTTGTTATCTACTTCTTCGTGCTAACTTCCTCCCCACTTGTACAGAGTTTTCCCTCTCGCTTTCTGTTCCATTTTCTTATTTGCTTCTTCTCCTTCTCTCTATATCATTCTTATATCTTCCTTTATCTCTTTCACGTCTCTTTCGTTCAGTTTATGCCGCTTCTCTTCTTCTTGTTCTCCTTTCTATTCTTCTCTTTTCGTTCTCTTTCTCTCTCTTTGTTGTTTCTTTCTCTTTCATTTCTCTCTTCAGTCCTCTTTCTCCCTCTTTCTGTCGCTTCTCTCTTTCTTCTTTGATTTCTCACTTTTTGTTATCATTCTCTCTTTTCTCGCTTCTTTATTCCTCTTTTTCCTTTGGATATCTCTCGCTTATTAATTCTATTCCTCTCTGGCTTCCTTTGTTATATTTACCTCGTCACTGATGGTGTGGATTCACCACTGATTTCATTCTGGGCTCCTTTCGCTTTGAGAATCTGACACCGCAAGGTCCTGTCATGCTTTCCATAATGAGTGCACGTTACGCTCAACTCCTTGCACAGAATTCGCTTCCTGCCAGCAAGAATTGTAATGTTTAGATACCGCTGTCTTTGTACTTACTGCTGCGTTCCAACTGTGGCGATCATCCTGTCATATTCAGTGGTTTCCCAGATGCTTGGTCACCCCGTTCTCCGGATTTGAACCCATGTGATTTCTGGCTGGGGGGATTCTTGCAAGATCGTGCTCATTAAGAAAGTATGTGGACTCTATCGTAGCTACTACCATTTAACGGGAAACGATTCATGAGACCATTGATAACGATGTGTGTCGCTTCCAAAGGGTCATTTATGCTGACGGTGAGCATATTGAACAATGATGTACTGACATCAACTGAAAATAAAGTTTGTACACCCAACTTCTTCTTGTCGTTATATCAGCGCCACATTTTCACCTGGTGGCGACAAATTGAACTAATTTCTTCGTCGTCATTCGCTTTCCCATGGTCTACATTCCCTCTATACAAAGTTCCACCGCAATATGACGTTGCGAAGTCTCTGCGCATGCAGTGATTAAAGAGGGCTCGGAGACGAAAGATACTGCTGCAGCCACAAGCTGTTTGCAGCTCACGCACTGCTCTGCCTACTCGCTTTCTCCCCTTCTCCACTGTTATGCACGGCATTGCTCCACAGATTCTCAGGACAGAATATTACCACCATGTACAAAGGTTTAACAAAGAGAACATATACGAGGGTCGTTCGGAAAGTCGTGCCCGTTTACTCACAGAGTGCGCACAAAGCCACGACTTTCACTTCTCCCGGCGTAGCCTTAGTCATTCCTCAGTCGTGTTACAGGCAAGTTCTGTCTGAATCTCGGGAAGTTCAAGTTGGCGCCGAGTGTGAAGTGCGTTCGGCGATTCGATTCTGAATGCACAGAATGTTCGTTCTAGTGAGATTTATGGTAAGATTTCAGCTGTGTATGGTGAGGACATATTGCCAGGCGCTGGTGCCGAATGTTTAACAAAGGATGGAAAAATGTTCACGATGAAGAGCGGTCTGGGCGTCCATCTGTATTTACAGCATACTTGCAGAAGATAATCGGTTGCTTCGACAGTTTGAGTGTGAAGTTCAGCATCATCCTCCGCATAGCCCGGACTTGGCGCGGAGTGACATCCACATCTTCCCTATCCTGAAGTCAGGACTTTTAAACACACTGTACGTTTAAAAAAAACGGGTAGGACTTTCGGAACGACCCTCGTATATTAAAAAAAATCAGTATACATCCGCGCATGGAGACACAGAGTCGTGTAGAGAGTTCAGCAAAACGCACACACATTGCGTCATTCCATAGCCCACCTATCCCTCCAGACACCAGAAACCAACCTTTATTTTCCATTCCGTATCTGACGGTCTCGCCAAACGCGTCATGGTGAAACGGCACTTTTAACGGTAATCTCCCCCGCCCAGGCGTCCAGCTTAATCTAATATTCGAAACACTGAGATTTTATTGCCCGAAGCGAAAAACGCACCATCACGGCAGTTTTATGTCTCCCCATCCCCACCCAACCCCCCTCGTCTAACCGGTTGCTACCTGCTTCCGTCAACAATAAAACACTGCGAAAGACTGTCTTGTGCCTCTTTACTCACTCACTGCCGAGGTAGTGTGACAGACGATCTAGTTCCTTTTGTCTAGAACGTCTAGACGGGCGAGTATTGTATAGGCTTTACAGCGGCAGGAGCTTTCCGAGGAAAGCAGTTGTGCTATTTAATTTCTGGCGGTGTCTTATCGCACAAGCTTCAAGCAACATTCCCGCCCCTCGCCTTGTGACGTAAGCGCGGAATGATTTTACTGCTAGGCTAAATGCCTTCGTTGTAACGTTACGCTTGTTTGGTTCAGAAGCAACAACAGAACCGTACCCAGGGGAGGGGCCACGGGGGCCATGGCTCCTCCCACCTCGGACTATGAAATATTGTGAACTTAAAAAAAGCTACGAAAATAACATCAATGGGTTTTCAAATTTGTAAAATTTCAATTTTGTTCTTGCATAAATGAATGTGTTGTGATATAGAGAGGCAGATTCCAGGAGTCTGCAGTCTGCAATGTTATGCAGCTTTAGTTCTACAACCATTGATGCAAGGCTTCCAGCAGTGGCAGCGTTAGGGAGGCATGGGGGGGGGGAGGGGGCAGTATTCCCCGACACTTCTTGTCCACTTTTGCCCCTGCACTATGCAAAGTCTTGTCCACTAAGAGAAAGCAAGTTGTCCTTGCCACACGAACATTGCGTCCTAACATGTATTTGTTCCCAGCAGGGTATTACAAGAGTCAATGAAAACCTTAATAGTCCAATAAAAATTGTGGGACAGACTGTATGCAGCTCAAATTTACACGAGGTATCAACTGCTATTTACAAAACGACCTCAAGGTTGCAACACTAATCAAGTGAGCTTCAAAACGCCATTTTTGTCATTTTAAAAATGGCGCCTCCTCTACAAACTTTCACCAATGAAGAGGAGTAGTTTCTTGCCCTCTGTCCGCCTAAAACTTACAGAAATTTCTCTGCAATTGAAAATTCAATATCTCTGTGAATGCTTACCACACCAGCAAGTTTACTAATGGAGAAGAAAGTTCGACAGTAGCCTCAGTTCGCAGGCAGATGGGTGGAGAGACATTCGCAGTGGCTCATCACTGCACGTGGACCCCAAAGACTTATTCTTCTTAAGGTATGCAGGCTCTAACTCAAGTTGAAAATATATGTACATCAGCAATACGGAGAAGCATTTAAGAATAGTGAAGAATGCAAACACGAAAAAGTATAACAGACAAGAGGAAGGGATTATCTACGAAGTGAAATGTAAAGAATGTCAGAGTGTGTACATAGGAGAAACGAAAAAGAGGCTGAAAGACAGGTTGAAACAACATAGGGATGATGTACGACTTAAGAGAGAGAGAAATGCGATATTTAAACACACGAGAGAAACAGGACATGACAGAGTGGGATGAGGCTAAGCAGATAGGAAGGGAGAAGAGAATGTTAGTGAGAAAATGGAAGGAGGCCAAGGAAATAGAGAAGAAAGGTGAAGAAGACACAATGAACTGGAATGGATGACTGAAGTTAAACAAAGAATGGAAGAAGGTGTTAGAAAGAGTGGAAAGAACAAGAGAGAAAGATGAGAGAAGAATGAAGGAAATAGAGCGTGAGATAAAGAGTCCAACCACATTCTCTTTCAGGTGAAAGTACAGTTGACAAGGGAAAGCCACCTGCTGGAATGTTCCAGGACTACTTTCTAATAGTCTGGAGGGGAGTAATGTTTGTGTATATATATCGTCCTGTTGTGTACCTTGTTACATTTGTACTTGGTGCAGAGTCTGAAGAAGACCTTCCTAGAAGGTTGAAACACTACGTTTAGTTTATGTTTTATAATAAAATAAAATTCTGCCTTGGTCATCATATTTAGTTTTTCACAGCAATAGCGTATCGTACCCAAGGTATTGGGTAAGAAGTATAAAGTCTTAGCATAGCAGGAAGCAGAGGAATGAATGCGGAATATGCAATTAGGCAAACGTTAGGTTATTGACTTGAGAGACGGGTATGGAATGAGTGTGAATTGACAGGGAGCGAGAATACGAGACAGAATAAGGACGGCAGATTGCGAGATAGAAGCGAAGTGGAGAACGATTAGGACAATGGTGTGTGATGAGATTGATGTCTGACAGGGAGGTCAGACAAGTGATATTTGAGAGGACAAGTGTGGGAATAATCTTCATCTAATTGTAAGGCAAGTAATATCATTTTTCTAAACCAATCCTTATCGGTTCAGTCATGGAGAGTAAAAAAACCTAAATCTAACTTAAGTTAATTTCTATCGCATATATCACATTTAGGCCAAGCGAGTGATAGCCATCTGAAAGATGAATGAGGAATAAATACATCACGCAGTACTATCTAAAGGTTCTTGGTTCGATTCCAAACGCTGAAGTAACATTGCGTTACATGATGTAGCTGCGTTACGATAGGTCTGTGGTAAAATGCATCAAACTTGTGAAACCCTACATACAGAAATCTACTAGATATCATTTGACTATCCCTAGCATTACTATATGTACAGGTTTGTTACCAAGAGTTAAATAACAAAAAGAAAGCAGACTGGGAGATATCGGATAAACAAATAAATATATACATTGAAGTGTGACTCGATGAACAGCTTGGGGATCGTTTGAGTCACAAGGGAATGTAACGAATTACATAAAAAATTTAAAGTGTTCCCCTGTGCTTAGCACCATGCCGTGAAGGCGTATAGGGGGTGTGGGGGTAACACTTTCTTTATCCGGTCATGAGTGGGTGATGTGATCAGCATCACGCCGCTGACCGTCTTTACCCCCCCAGGGTTACCCCCAAGTACCCATGTCATTCGACGCTGAGTGGGCGCCGGACCCGCTTCCAACGTTAGAAAATTTCCAGGATTTAAACCGGCCGGGGATCGAACCCGGGACCTTGAGCATGGTAGTCAGACGCGTTACCGACTGAGCCACCGCGTCCACAAATTGGTAACATTATAGTATAAGGGAAACGGATTTCTTCAAATTTACAGGAGAAAGTACTTATGGAAATCATTTTCTGTAGCGTTGTGGAAGTTCGTGAATGTAGTTTTTATCCAATTTAATGCGAAAACATGTAGTTTTCTGCGAAAATCTCTGTCCGACACGCTGTTTCTACTGCCGCCATTTGCTTTCTGCACGAGAGCACAATGTTCCGTGTGTTAAGATGACGCAACCCCATAGTCAGTGTTTCAGCCTCGCCGTGTTTTCACTAGAACATGACTTGTCGAGTATTTTTAATTATTTTGTTTTAACTATGCTTGCCTAACCTAACCTAACCTAACCTTACGGAAAATGGTTTTCGGGGCTAACGTGAATGGTTTTTGGGGCTAACGTCAATGGTTTGTGAGGCTAACGTCAATGGTTTGTGAGGCTAACGTCAATGGTTTGCGACGTATTAGCATAATTTTAAATCCGGGCAGGAAAGTAGGTATTTTCCGGTGAACGAGGTTGCAACACTGCATAAATCGACAAAACGCTCGCACAACGAGCCCTGAACCAGTACGCTATCGCCCGCCATAATGTGTTACAGAATCGAAATAACAAGTAACAGTAAGTACTCGTAAATGTAAGAAATAGACATTATCTTAGTTAGAAATGCATTATTTCACCTTAGGAAATGTTCCGCATTCTAAAATAGTACGTTGGCAATGTAAAATGTGCGAAATATATGATTTATAGGTGTTTCCCTTATACTATAATAGTACCCACAAATTAAATAAAGACAGGTTTTAATTGGCCTACTCTGTCAAGAGGAAAGAAGAGCAAAGTTCTCTCCGCACTTACCGTGGCCCGATCGTAATGATGCTCAATGTAAGGTCCTGGTTTCGAGGTGCAACTTACTGACGCGTCTCGTGCCTTAAGTTATACGTTACCTCAAACTGCCACGCCGTAGTGCCCACTACACTCGATGAATTCTGATTCAAAACTGAGAGCGTGTTTTTCTGTTCGGGACGTTTTATACTTCTTTTACGATGCCGAGTCTCTGACCTCTCATCGACCTTCGTCGTTGAATGGTCGTTAGTCAGCGTGGAGAGGTAAAGGTAAATATGCGATATCGCCCGAACACCTCTCATTCGTTTATTTCGTTAATTTTAGCATTGATACTTACCTATTCTGCATTGCGGAAGATTCTTTAAGGTGAAGTTATGCCTTTTTCCATAAAATAGTGTCAACGTTTCATATTACGAGTCATTATTTGTCTTCCTTGTTCCGCTTGGGTAACAGACAATATGGCGTGCACTCGTGATGGATCATCGCGCGTCGTACTTGTGTTTTGTCGATTTGGAGTGGGTTGCAGTGTTTCAACCTTCTTCACCGAAAAATACCTACTTTCGTGTTCATTATGTCATCCCAAACCATTGACGGATATCCCCAAAGAACCATTCACGATAGCTCCACAAACCATTTCCGGCAAGGTTAGGTTAGGCTGGGTTGGGTTAGCATGGTTAAAAAAAAAAGAAAAAAATCTGATAAGAAAAAGGCACGTTTGGAAACACTAGCGAGACCGCGTGACTTTGAAGGCTTGCGCCATCTGCAGGTACATAATGGAAACAACGGCATAATGTCAGAAAATGCAAGTTCCTTACATAAAAAGTGATTATTTCTTGTTCTGCAGCATTCTATGGTGAAGTTTTCAGTTTCCGCGAAAGAAAATACCTCCAAGAACTTCGACAATGCTACAGAAACTGATTTCAGTAAGTAGTTTCTCGTGTAAATTTGAAGAAATCCGTTCGGGCGATATCGCATATTTACCGAGGTAAATAAGTAGACCTTTTCCAGATTTCGCTCGGTATCACTCATCAATATAGGTCATTCATACAAGAATGTACTAAATTTAAGCAGTAAAACTGCATGGTTTTATATGTATAATACGCCTAGAAAGTTGTCAATTTAATACTAAGATTGAGATCAGATTACATCAAATCATATGAAATCAAATTAGTTAATTCACCCATATGCAATTGCAAAATAGACCAAGAAGATGCTCACCACGCTGTATTTCAATGTCCATCAATCAAAGGGAGATCCTGTTCAAGAAGTAGCTGATTGCCCGGCGTTGCACGGGTATTTATTTTTCCCAATCTTCTATTAGACAGGAAAATAATGAATTCTAACTATAGTGTAAAATGAACTTGAAGTTGAACGGCATTGGGAGTGTCACTATTCATCTTAGCTGCCCCGTAAACTATGGATTCCACACTAATATCGGTCATTTTCGCAACACAAAGTCAAATCAGCCTGAATGTTAGACAACCCGAGATGCACTAGCGTTGTGCGGGATTGCATAGAGTCACGGATGTCTGTATGTGTGGAATTTAATACCGGTCGTTTGGATTATTCTTACATGTCACCTCACCCCTAGGGGTGCCAGGTGTGTCTTAGAGTTCAATGGCATTGGGAGTGTCACTATTCATCTTAGCGACCCCGAAAACTCTGGATTTCACACTAATATCGGTCGTTTTCGATGTCTTTTACATGTCACCCTCTTCCCACCCCCGCTCCTAGGGGTGCCAGGGGTGTCTTACCTCCACAGTATTTCTTTCCAGATTGTAAGTCATGTGTGTACCAAGTTTGGTCACCAATTAGCTTAGCGACTCCGAAAACTATGGATTCGACACTAATCTAGGTCATTTTTGACATTTTAATTTTAACCCCCTCTCACCCCTCGTCCCGATAGGTGATGAACCTTTAGTCGAAGGGCATTGGGAGTGTCACTGTTCACCTTAGCGACCCCGAAAACTATGGATTCCACACTAATATCGGTAGTTTTTTATTATTTTTACATGTTACCCCTTCCTACCCCCACCCCTAGGGGTGCCAGGGGTGTCTTACCCCCACAGTATTCCTTTTCAGATTCCAAGTCTTATGTGTAGTTAGGGGTGGCCAGATCCGGATCCTGGCGGATCCGAAATCCGGATCCGGTTGGTTCCGGATCCTTAGGATCCGGATCCTAAAATTTTTCGGATCCGGATCCGCGGATCCGGAATTTTCAGATCCGGATCCGGATCCAGAACTTTCGGATCCGGATCCGCGGATCCGGAATTTTCAGATTCGGATCCGGATCCGGATCCAGAACTTTCGGATCCGGATTCAGAACTTTCGGATCCGGATCCAGAATTTTCGGATCCGGATCCAAAACTTTCGGATCCGGTACTTTCAGATCCGGATCAGGTACTTTCGGATCCGGATCCGGTACTTTTGGATCCGGATCCGGAATTTTCGGATCCGGATCCGTTTTGCCATCCCACATGCGCTTCTTTGGAAAGTAAGAATGTGCTTATAACATATTGTTACCTGCTAATATACATATATATATAATATACATACACACACATATATATATATATAGTGTGTGTGCTCGCGAGCGCGGTTTGTAATTAATTAATACACTTACTTACTAGGGAGGTCTAAGTCTCCCCCTCCGATTTCCATGAAACTTGGCAGGTGTATAGAGCCCCCCCCCCTCAAATGTCAAGATGAGGAGAAATTGAAGTCCCCGAAACCACGTAAATATGGCATAGGAAGAAACAGGGGGCATACGGCCTCTCTATACACCTGTCAAATTTCATGGGAATCGGAGGGGGACACAGGGGTCAGATGATTCCCACGGCAATTTGTCCTAATCTTGACATTTGAGGCGGGTTTTGCCCCCTAAAACAGTATTTTAGCCGAAACAAAAAAACACGTATTTCTTCCTTTGGGCCCCTCTATACACCTGCGAAGTTTCATGAAAATCGGAGGGGAACACAGGGGTCAGATCCTTACTTCAATTTGTCCTCATCTTGACATTTGAGGGGATTTTGCCCCCTGAAACAGTTTTTAGCTCAAACAAAAAAACACGTAATTCTTCCTTCGGGCCCCTCTATACACCTGCCACGTTTCATGGAAATCGGAGGGGAACTCAGGGGTCAGATCCCCACTTCAATTTGTCCTCATCTTGACATTTGAGAGGAGGTTGCCCTCTAGAACAAATTTTTTTCCGAAACAAAAAAACACGTATTTCTTCTGCCAAGTTTCATGGAAATCTGAGGGGGACACAGGGGTCAGATCCCCACTTCAATTTGTCCTCATCTTGACAATTCAGTGGGTTTCGCCCTGTAAAACCGTTTTTTAGCTGAAACAAAAAAAAAAACATGTATTTCTTCCTTTGGGCCCCACTATACACCTGCCAAGTTTCATGGAAATCGGAGGGGGGCACACAAATCAAATGCCCACTTAAATTTGTCCTCATATTGACATTTGAGGGGGGTTGCCCCCTAAAATCGTTTTTTAGCCGAAACAAAAAAAACACGTATTTCTTCATTTGGGCCCGTTTATACACACACCTACCAAGTATCATGGAAATCGGAGGGGGACACAGGGGTCCGATCCTCACTTCAATTTGTCCTCATCTTGACATTTGAGGGGGTTGTGCCCCCTAAAACCGTTTTTTTATCTGAAACAAAAAAACACGTATTTCTTCCATTGGGCCCCACTATACACCTGCCAAGTTTCATGGAAATCGGAAAGACACAGGGGTCAGATCCTCACTTCAATTTGTCCTCATCTTGACATTTGAGGGGGTTTTGCCCCCTAAAACCGTTTTTTAGCTGAAACAAAAAAACACGTAATTCTTCCTTTGGGCCCCACTATACTGCCAAGTTTCATGGAAATCGGAGGGGGACCTTTAGATAACCTCCCTTGTTAGTCTTACACTTTGTAATTATTTAACACTACATATATTATAATGTTTTATTTTAATTTGTAAAACTGTAACTGTAGAACAATTGTATAATTTTTCTATAACATTTCTATCTTGTTATATGTGTTAAAGGTTTCATCCTGGAATGGAATGTCTCACATTTATGTGTGTTTTCATTTCCAATACATTCGAATGAATACATATTCGTTTCAATGGCATTTACAAAATCACTTCGGACATTTGTGCACGAGTGTGTTAGCCGATGCGTAGCAAAGTATTTTAGGAACAACACTTGAAAAAAATTCTTGTAGGACTAAGGTGTGGTAATATTATAATGGGATTGAGATACGAAACTCTTTCAGACCCGGATCCGGATCCGCGGATCCGGAACTCTCGGATCCGGATCCAGATCCGAAACTTTCAGACCCGGATCCGGATCCGCGGATCCGGAGCTCTCGGATCCGGATCCAGATCCGGAAATTTCGGATCCGGATCCGCGGATCCGGAACTCTCGGATCCGGATCCAGATCCGGAATTTTCGGATCCGGATCCGAATTTCTCGGATCCGGATCCGGGATTTTCGGATCCGGATCCGGGATTTTCGGATCCGGATCCGGATTTCTCGGATCCGGATCCGGAATTTACGGATCCGGATCCAAGTAGATCCGGATTTCTCGGATCCGGATCCAAGCAGATCCGGATCCGGATCCAAACGGATCCGGATTTTTCGGATCCGGATCCGTTTGGCCATCCCTAATGTGTACCAAGTTTGGTTGGAATTGCTCCAGGCGTTCGAGAGTTATGCCGGAACAAACATACACACACACATACACACACACAAATACATCCATTTTTATATATATAGAAGATCTTTAAAAAAAGTATGGTGATTTGGGGAAAATTGGACATCTTTTAGTTGGAAACACTGTGCCTCCAAACTGTTTACAAGGAACATGGGTACGCCAGTTGCTGCGAGGCGTGAAGTAGTGTTTCCGCCAGATTGATGAATTACAGAAGGTATCTCAAAAGTTCAGGAAAATTAAATCGAAGTACCGGTGAGTGTCAAAGTACTAATACATAGTAGTTATATAAAAATGCATGGTTTGAACGTAAGATATAAGAAACAGACCGAACAGATTTTGATTGTGTTTCATACCAGGTAATGATCGGCTGTTATTTCCCTCCATTTACTTGTGGTCGTTGAATGGTGGCAGTGTTGCCAAACGCAGATAAAAATTATGAAATGGTGCATTAAAGGATAACCCCAACATTCAAAAATCGGGGAGCTTCGACATGTTTATTATAATATTGGATCACTAGAACGAATGACATAGCTCGCAAGACAAATGCATTAATGGATTATTATTCCGTATATTTGCAGATCCAATATGGTGAGAAACTTGTCACGTGCCCAATCGGCAGACACAATCATGAAGGCTAGACAGAAGAGTTCATGAAAATGACGACAGATGGCAGCGCGCCAAAGAATGGAAAAGAGAGTTGATTGTGAAAATCGGAAGAGGATAAAAATGATTATATGAATTATAATAATTAGAATATAAGCAAATGAAGCGTACAAGAATGTAAGGATGAAATAAATGACACATTGTAAATAGCAAATTATCATGATAAAGGTTATATTCATACACGTAAGTTTAAGGAAAGTTAATAAGTGAGGAGGTGATTAAAGAAATGTGCCCTTTCCTGATCTTTTAGATAGGGATTGATATTATTTACCTCTGGCGAGGAGAACGTCGCCAGCTTTTGGTTGTTTGTCCCCGGTGGCGCTGTTGTCAACTTAGACGCCCCAAAGCACTTTACGGCTGCGCTCTTTATTAGTCGCACTGGGCCATAGACAGCGCTGGATATTAGCGATCCTGGGTCATTTCCCCGGTGTTGTTTTTAGGAGGAGGGGCTATTGTCAGATTAGAAGCCCTTAAAAATCCTCTATCGACATGGAATGCAGTATAATGATTTTCTATATTTTTAAGAAGAGATATGGTATAGAGAATATTTGCGATAAATAAGAGAAATAAGACTTTTTACTGCCAAAAAAGAATAGAAAAATAAGAATTTGCAGTAGAAGGAATAAATAGAAGAATTATCGAGAATATAAGAAATAGAATAGTCGGCTGAATATAGAAGAAAATAAGAATTGCTGCGTAAGAAGAAATAAGAATTGATATGAATAGAGGAAATAAGAACGGTGATGAATGAAAGGGGGATAACCATTTGTATATAAAAGTAGTTGATGAAAGAAGAAGAAGCCTTTCCATATTTTATCACAGAAGAAATTTATGAAAGAAAAAGAAGCCTTTCATATTCACCATAGAAGAAGTTGATGAAAGAAGAAGAAGCCTTTCCTATCTTATTATAGAAGAAATTGACGAAAAAAGAAGCTTTTTCCATTCACCATAGAAGAAGTTGATGAAAGAAGAAGAAGCCTTTCCATATTTTTATCACAGAAGAAATTGATGAAAGAGGAAGAAGCCTTTCCTAATAGAGAAAAAGTAGTTTAATTATTCACATATCATAGGAACAAAACTCATGTTAGGTGGTAGAACAGCCGCAGGCTGAACCTCGCCCTTTAATAAAGGAAAATTGAATTGAATTGAATTGAATTGAATTGAACACCATTAAGCCTTGTTTCCATGATTATGAAAAACTAAAGACTATTGTACTTGATACAGAGTCTGATGAAGACCTTGCTAGAAGGTTGAAACGTTACGTTTTAGTTTATGTTTTTAATAAATAAATTACTGCCTTGGTCAGCATATTTAGTTTTTCAAAACTCATGTATATTCAACCCTGCTATATATTTCTCTGTACCGTGTTAAGTTTCAGAATATAGACTCGCATTTAAACATATCCTTTGGCTATAAACGCTTTCTTATTCGTATTCTCGAACCAACAACCCATTAACCCTGAGATTAATATGTCTGTAGCCGTGGTATAAGTTTATTTAAGAAGTGCACACTAAGTAGGTAGCAAACTACGTGAGAAAGAGTACAAAATGCAGTTGGACTGTCGAAAGTATGAGTGCAGCAGCAGACGCTGTGAAATGTGGAATGCCTTTAGCCAGAGCAGCACAAACTTTCGAAGTTCCACGAAACACTTTACGTGATAAAGTAAATACTGCTCGTGTACGAGGACATGCAACGTTCACAACGGAGCAAGAAAAATAATTGGAAGAACGAATATGTAAATTAGATGCTTGTGGCTATTGAATGACTATTAACGACGCGTTGTGTTGCCTACCCGTTCGCAGAATTAAATCAAATTAAACATCTGTTCAACAAATCAGCACAAATGGCTGGATACAACTGGGTATATTGGTATTTGTCACGTCATCCAAAGTTGAGTGTACGAAGAGCGGAAGCACTCTCATTTGCTCGTGCTAGATGTATGACCAAAGAAAATGTTGAAACATTCTTTGAGGAAGTACGTACATAAAAGTGCTTTGATGAACTGCATTTGTGAAACAAACCTGGTAGTATTTTCAACTGCGATGAATCAGGATTATAATTGATTTATAAGCCAGGGAAAGTTGTCGCAGTGAAAGGAAAGAAGGCAGTTTATGCACAGACTAATCTAGAAAAAGGTGAGACATTTCATGGCCAAAGCTTGCAGTCAATTTATACCTCCTTTCGTTGTTATGAAATGAGAAAGAAAGAATGATACCTATCTTTCAGGAATGACCCCTGGAACTAAGAATCGAGGTGGCAGATGAAGGATACATGACATCTGAGGTATTTTCCAAATTCCTTGAGTGCTGATGGAAGAGACTGGGTGCAATGTACTGTATGTCACACTTGGTATCATGAAAAATGTGTCCCTGGTGGTGAAGATCCATACTTCGTATGCTACAATTGTTCTGAGAGTGATTAGGGGCTTCTTATCATCCC
The DNA here is from genome assembly GCF_977018435.1 of Lepisma saccharinum. NCBI lineage: Eukaryota > Metazoa > Arthropoda > Insecta > Zygentoma > Lepismatidae > Lepisma > Lepisma saccharinum. The sequence continues at coordinate 13,421,473 of NC_139258.1, forward strand.
ATCACTGTTATTGGAATGTAAATATGGCATTTTTTAAGGAGTATATTCAATATTATTCTTGAATTTCACTTATAGAAATACGTACAATATATAATATATAGTATGTTAAAATAATACATGCTTCATTATTTTTATATTTGATGAAATACCCTTAGCCTGTTGGAGTTTCCCCAAATTACCCTACCTCTTCCAACCTCTCTATCCTCTTTAATATTGGCACCAACCAGCAAGGGGTCCCGAGATCTCCCGATTGCCAGTCTCCCCCTCCCCAAAAACCAGCTAGAGGTGTGGAAATCTTCAACCAGTAATGGTGTGACGTGGGGTCAGCACGCCGAAACCCCAGCCGTTATAGGAGATTTCCGATATTTTCCTCACGATGATGGGTTATCACTAGTCCTATACACTGGCCAAGAAACAATAGACTGAACCCAGGCGGACTTGAACCCATGCCGTCCCGCAGTCGGAGCCCAAAGCACAGCGCCTTAGACCTCACGGCCACGGAAGCGGTTCCCAATTAGCCTTACTGTGCATAAAGTGAACGTAAAATACTAAATCAACCAACCAACCAATATCTGCACCAGATATAACAATTTTATTTATCATTTTTAGATTTTTCATGATAGTAATCTATCTTTCTTCTAATTCTATATAAAAATGGATGTGTGTGTTTGTTCCGGGATAACTCTCATTTCAGCCAAACTTGGCACACATATCACTTGCAATCTCGAAAGAAATACTGTGGGGGTAAGACACCCCTGGCACCCATAGGGGTGGGGGTGGGTGACATGCAAAAATAATCGATAACGACCGATATTAGTTTTCGGGATCGCTAAGATGAATAGTGACACTCCCAATGCCGATCAACACCAAGTCACCCCTGGTACCCCTAGGGGTGGGGGTGGGAAGGCGTGACATGGAAAACGACCGATACTAGTGTGCAATCCATAGTTTTCACGGTCGCTAAGATTAATAGCTACACTCCTAATGCCATTCAACTCCTATTCACCCCTGGTACCCCTAGGGGTGGGGGTGGGAAAGGGTGACATGTAAAACTACCGATATTAATTTGGAATCCATAGTTTTCGGGGTCGCTAAGATGAATAGTTACACTCCCAATGCCGATCAATGTATTTATTCTTGGTCCTGGAGGTGAAACTAAAAATGTTGTTTATAATCAAGTTTTGAGTTACATTAATATTTTTACTTTATAAATTGTATACTGTACTTATACTTTTAAATACCTGTAAATAAAATTAGTTACATTTTACACTATAGTTAGAATTCATTATTTTCCTGTCTAGTAGAAGATGGAGATAAGTAAATACCTGGGCAACACCGGGTTGTCAGCTAGTGTAGACATAAATATATATACGAGAGCCTATTCAATATTTGTAATTTCATGCAACAATATCACGTATGACTTAATTCTGTAGGACACTTGGTGTAGAGGTGTTATAACAGCTAAATCCTATGCAGAATTATTGAGTGAATCTCTTACCTTAAATAATACCTTTTTGGTCAAGCACCCCCCCCCCCCCCCAAACGACAGTGTAAGAGGCCTGAACCTAACATGCCTAACCTATAAGGTTGCTACATTTCATGAGTGAAAATCCAGGACATCGATGACCGGAAGCCTGTTGGGAACAATGAACGCCATAATTATTATATTCGGTCTCGTCATATTCTTTACACCGGAAATTCACTTCAAAGTCTATCATTAAATGTACACTTCCTTTTCAGTCACAATGAACTAAGCTGCTATCTTGTAGTGTCCAATCTTTATTTTAAAACTGCGGACTGCGCAGAGGTGTCTCGTGAACGCATGCGCAGCATGCACGGCATGCGTTCACGAGACGCCTCTGGCTTACAGTAAGGAGCTTAGGAAGAGAGTATCGTTTCACTGAAATTCAGCACTGCGAACAGAAGGAAATAAAGGTAGCAACATTTTTAATTATTGTCGGCAAGTACACTGACCGGCGCCATCTTGAATTTAAAGAACTCGGAGCACATTCTTGTAAGTCTATAACTCTTGTAAAATTATTATTGTAATATTATGTCAGCGCGTTTAAAAAGATATCATTTCTGGTTTCCACACAGTTCTTCTCAACTCGATTAATTAATTTGGTTTCATTCACTTCGTTTTTCTTCCACTTTTGACTAATCGCGAAGATTAGAACGAGTATGATATGATGAAAATGTTGAAGGAAAATTCACAAAGAATACCCATGCCTAGCGCTCGGGACCCGTGGAGCGCTATGCTAACCACTCCACCACGGAGTTCGGATGAATGTTGCTTAGGTTCAGTTCTCCTTGATTCATGGGTTAGAAGAGCGAACGTGAATCCCGGGTTCGAGTCTTCAAAGATTACCTTTATCACGAAAATTGCATGGTACATTTTACAGGATGGGGCAGTTCTCCAGTCAAGTGTAGTATAATAATGAATATAGTGAACAATAGCGTGCTCAAGGGGGGTTGGTGGGGGTCATAACCAGTGACGTATACTGAGTGCAAGATCTGGGCTGTGTCACTATGTCACGGGGTCCTAGGCTATGAATAGAAATAAAATTACCAACTCCTAAGAAATCAGGTTGCCAACTCATACGAAATCAGGTTGCCAAACCATAAGGAATCAGGTTGCCAACTCATAGGAAATCAGGTTGCCAACTCATAGGAAATCAGGTTGCCAACTCATAGGAAATCATGTTGCCAACCCATAGGAAATCAGGTTGCCAACTCATAGGAAATCAGGTTGTCAACTCATAGGAAATCAGGTTGTCAACTCATAGGAAATCAGGTTGTCAACTCATAGGAAAACAGGTTGCCAACTCATAAGAAATCAGGTGGTCAACTCGTAAGAAATCAGGTTGCCAACTCATAGGAAATCAGGATCAGGTTGCCAACTCATAAGAAATCATGTTTCCAACCCATAGGAAATCAGGTTGCCAACTCATAGGATATCATGTTGCCAACCCATAAGAAATCAGGTTGCCAACCCATAGGAAATCAGGTTGCCAACTCATAGGAAATCAGGTTGCCAACTCATAGGAAATCAGGTTGCCAACTCATAGGAAATCAGGTTGCCAACTCATAGGAAATCAGGTTGCCAACCCATAAGAAATCAGGTTGCCAACTCATAAGAAATCACGTTGCCAACTCCAGAATCAGCATCATCATCTCACTGATATGAATAATAATATTTACAATTTCTGATCGATTTTCCTCCTCTAGCTAACCTAGAAAATACACTCCTGGTCATAATCCTCATTTAGTATTCCTAAAAAAGAAGACAGGAAAAGAGGACAAAATGATGACATACTACTAAAAAATGTATACGTAGCTATGGAAACGCCACTGATAGCGGCTAATAGAGGGAGCAAGTAATGACAAGGCCAAGGTTTCGAAGAAGTATATCTCCTAGGCATGGGTACGTAGAGACGAGGAGAAAACCAAAGTAATGTTGATGACGTAACTAGTTAAGCGGGACATTTCTTTCCCACTAAAGCCTGATGCAAATGCTACTTTTGTGTACAATGTGCAGGGTGAATCAAACATATCCTGTTGCCACGGTAACCTATATTATTATATCGACAGAAACGGAACACATGAGAACGTCGGCGAGAGAGGGGAAAGCGCCGCGGGAGGGGTGCGAGTCTGCGCATGCGCGCGGAAGAGGCAGCGAGGCCTCAGTTGTCTGTGTGTGGTCCGAGCGAGTGTGCCGTGCTGTGTTCCCGTGTGTGCATAACTTAAAAAGAAAAAAAAAGTAGTTTTTTTGTTAACCTTCCATACCCTCTCGCTATGAATGTTCGTCGATGTGGATTCTGGGAAGAATGTAGCGGCGGAAGGGTTATGGTGCGTCCGTGCCTGGCGTAGTGCATCGTGTTGGAGGTCATGAAGAAAAGACGGGTAAGTTTTTTTGAGCGGGAGGGTGCAACAATCCTGCCGGTTTTTCTTAACGCATAGAATGCTCTGTGTGTTAACCGTGCGGTTCCGAAAGCGAGGTGTAATGTGGGTTCAGTTCGTCAGCGCCTTGCCGGTGTGAGCGCACTGCTGGCCAAATCAATACACTAGCCATGTTGCAGCAGAATGCTGTAACGAGACATTTCGCCCTTTCTACACGCAGAAAACCGGTTTCCCCAACTAGAAAAAAAGGGGGCGATTACTGTAACGTTTCTCGCGTCTAGCTTTGCCCCCTTGCACAATCCGTTTCTTCTTAAGCAGCTATGAAGACATTCCCCGCCGTGTCACCCGTAGCAACGTTGCAGATCTACCCTCTGCAGGCGCCAAAACGTAGCCGAAATCATTTCAATCGGACCACAAGCACCTTACAGTCCTCGGATCGTTACCACTGCAGGTCACTTAGCAAACCGCATCACCAAATAAACATGGCGGGCAACTAAGCCAGATAGCGATTCACTGAAACAATTCACGGCTCATTCCTGCACTCATCTCTAGATCAGACTCAACGATGATGATGCGTGATGATCAATGAAATTCAGATGATTTCTTTTCCTGGGGACCCAACCAGCAACCTCCCAAGCTGCGAGACCCCGCCTGGGCGTTCCTTGATGAGTGACCCCTGCATCAATCCCATGTATTCATCCTTACACTGTGACCGTAACGTTAATAGCGCGCCAGTGATATAACCGTAAATCTATTTTCACCGTAAATAAACACAGACAATGCATCCAGCTATATTCATTGTTTCAAGTAAGTTTACTTTATCTTCGGTTTTATTAACGATGAAGCCGAGCTTCGTGGCGGAGTGGTCAGCACACTGCGCTACGACACCAGGGGTCCCGGGTTCGAATCCCGCCATGGGTGTTCTCTCCGCGTGATTCTGTATCAATCTCATCACATCACTCATCTTTAACCTAGGATTTCTATAACCTAAAAATCACCAAAATATGCAAATAATATGACCAAAAATTTTACAAAATATGCCCTTATAACTGGACTGTTTCAAACCTCAATGTCTAAATGCTGAGATATTTTCACATATGTACTATTTTTAGTTCGCTTTATGAACCCTGAGTTGGGCCTAAATTTTCAAATAAAAATGAAGAAGAGTTTGCTACAGCGCAAAATAAAATCTCGAGTAAACATGGGAGTTAGAACGAATCCACTTCGAAAACGACTGTATATTTCTTGAAAATGCAAAGATACGCTGAATATGACCGAAAATCCATCAAAATATGCTCTATAACGTAGAAATGGCCCAATATGCCAGAATATGCCCTTAAGAAGCTTTTTGTTTCTTCATAATATGAATTTCTACATGTTTAGGGAACATATTACCCTTGCCCAAAAAAATATGCTAAGTCATGAAAATCCTAACCCTAATCATCTTTATCGTCGCGGTTTGTCAAAACTGGCAGAAAAGCGACGCTAAATAACTAAAAAAACAAGTCCAAATCAAACACCAACGATCTACACCACTCAAAATGCTAGTAACAGTTCTTTCAAGAATTCCAAAATACGATTATGTACCGTATCTATTACCGTACTTAGTATTTGCAAACGATATGTTGAATTTGTTACTTTTCAACGTCTATTCACAGTGAAAACACTGTAGAATTGATTAACGGTGAAGCACCAGTAGATTTTACAGTGAAATTATAGTTGTGGACAATTTTACAAGATACCGTCACGCTTAATCTAAATAGGCCGGAGAGTGACACAAATTAAGATACATTGAATAACCCTTGACTTCACCGCACCATCACAGAGATAACGTGCTTCACACATTCTGGACTAGGTAAATAAAACAAACAGGCGGATAACAAAGCAGACGTCTTTGTCGGTTATGTACACCCACCAGCAATAAAAATGCGACACTTAGATTCTGAAATGCTCGCTTACATGGAGAGCATTATGTGTGTTGCCTAACTATACGGCGATATGTGGCTTTAATAGCAAATTTTCAATGGCAACTTCTACTCCTGCCGACTGTACATTAAGTACATATAGGCTAATCGGGACTGTAACTACAGTTTAAGTGCCACAATCTCTTGGTTAAAGAGCGATGACGTTACCACTACGCCATCGGGAAGATCCTGTTATGTACAGTCACGGACACTTCTGGGTTGTAACCATTCCATTAGCTTTCAGTGGTGACGTTGCAACCCAGAAGTGTCTGTGACAGTACAAACCCAGGAGATGTAGCAATAGCATGTGGTTCAGTTGAACTCGCGAACTGTTCAGTAACGCTGTACCCTTTCAGACTTGCATTTCAACATCCAGAGGTTCATTTCATGAAGGTCCTATTACAGCACAAACATATAGAATTGATGGAAGATTGGATACATAGAAAACGGTTTCCGGTGAGATGGACGAGACGGGACTTTGAGGTCTCAAGGTATCGTCTCGTATAGACATATCCAACAGTTCACAGCACAAGTTTTCACAGAGTATAGAGATCACTAAAGCAAACAATATCTCAATAGGAGCAAAATCCATCGGAAAACGGAACATTATCCCGAATCTATATGCAACCATGCAGTACAGGTTCACAATTGTCACTAATGGGTTGACTGCAATTACTAATGGTTATGGATGGGATATTAAGGTTCAAAATTAGGGTCAGGAAAGGGAAAAAGGTTCTGAAAATGTTTTCAAAAGGTGCAAGAAGAAAGGTACTGATAAAATACCTTTATTCAATGCTCTCGTTTTCTGCGCATTCTGTATATAATGCGCGCGCGGACCGCAGAGAGAACGGTGGTTCTGCCGAGAAGGTTTTGTTGAAGTGTGTCTTTTCTCTCGCGGGTTTTGCTGCATTATCTTGGGAACTATTTGGGCTACAATGATTATGTGTGTCCGAGAAAAAATATACCAATAAAGAATTTAAATAACTCAACAATCGTTAACGATAGAAATGTCAAATAACGTTTATTTGGAAGAGAAAATCATAGAATTTTTTTTAACCAAAGAACAAGAAAAAAATTTCACCTTAGTAGATCTGAATGTGTGCTCCTTTGGTGGCACGACAAACATCAAGGCGGTACTCAACCTCCACCCAAGTGTTCTTCAACATTTGATGAGTGACGGAGCCACATGCATCGATAATTCTTTCACGGAGATCGTTCAGGTCTTGCACAGGTGTTTGGTAAACCATAGTCTTCACATAACCCCAAAGGAAAAAGTCCAAAGGAGTCAAGTCCAGTGACCGTGGTGGCCATTTAATGGGTCCACCCCTCCCAATCCAATTACCAGCGAAATTGTTATTAAGGAAGTTAGTAACACAACGGGTAGAACGTGGAATTTAAAGTTGAGAACTAGCACGTCTCACAGATTTACGCGGGCTTCTCTGGAAAGCTTCCTGACCTGCAACCACTTTATTCTCGCTCACACGCTTCCGACCACTGCCTTTCTTCCTCAACAAAGACCCTGTTTCCAGCAATTGTTTATGCCATTTAACAATGTAATGACGTTTTGGTGCTTCCTGTCCATATTGTTGCCGGAATCTTCTTTGTACCGTTACAGGAGACTTCAATTCTGCTAACCAAAAGCAGCTCTCAACTTTCTGACGAACAGTAAACGGCGCCATTGTACAGACTACTCACGAACAAAGCCGCGCATGCGCTTAATTATGTTACGATTTTTTCCCTTCTGGTGGTTAAAAAAATTCCTTTCTACCCTCTTCCAAATAAACGTTATTTGACATTTCTATTGTTAACAATTGTTGAGTTATTTAAATTCTTTATTGGTATATTTTTTCTCGGACACACTGTATTATACCATTTTGTAGCTCTGGTTCTGCTCTACAAAATGAGACTATAGGATTTTATGTAGCTGTTCAAGAAGAGCGAAAATTATTTATTTTTCTGTCCAATTCTTTAAGAAAACATGACAGACAAGAAACAAAAAAGGTGCTTAAGCATCAGAGAGGGGCTTAAAGGGGGATAAATGTGCTAATATCACGAAAAGGTGCAACAGTGTGTGGTCATTTTACTTGACTTCATGTCCTAAAATACATATCTCAAACGATCGATAGGAAAACAACTATATATTTGTAAAGGTGCTGCATCTTAACATCCGTTCCATATGACGTATGTGTAAATTATCAGTGACTATCTGGTTGGTAAGACTGAAGAACACGTGGAGTAAATTGGTTGCGTAGACTTGACATCATAAAAAAAAAAGTAAAGTGTTCCCCTGTGCATAGCACCACGCCATGAAGGCGTATAGGGGTGTGGGGGTAACGCCCCACACTTTCTTGATCCGGTCGTGAGTGGGGGTGAGGTGATCAGCATCACGCCCCTGACCGCCTTTACCCCCCCAGGGTTTCCCCAAGGTACCCATGTTATTCGACGCTGGGTGGGCGCCGGGGCCGCCTCCATCGTTAGAAAAGTTCCCGAATTTGAACCGGCCGGGGATCGAACCCGGGACCTTTAGCCTGGTAGTCAGACGCGTTACCGACTTTTTTTTTTTTTTTTTTTTTTTTTTTTATTTTACTATTCTGTTTACATCTATGGATAGTTTTCTTTCATGTTTACATACAATTACATTACATCGAGATATTTACCAAAATATTGTGACAATCTGACATGTTGTTTTTTGGATTGTTTCCATCTAGATCTTTTAAGATACATTGTATATAGGGTAATATTTGGTTCAAACTTTTTGCTGTATATATAGTATATTGTATGTGCTATTAGCCACACAATGGCATTTTGTTTCTTCACAGGGAAATGTTTGAAGTCTGGTAATATACATATGTTTGCTTGAAAGCATTGTGGCGATATACGACATATTTTGGCAAGGCACATAATGAGAAAGGCCCAAATTTCTGAAACTCCTTTACATGTAGTGAGGCGATGTTGATTTGTATCCACCTCTCCACATTGTTTACACTCATTTGTTGGTAATCTTTTTATTTCATTTAGTCGAACATTTGTTGGAACTAGATCATGCACCAGGGTATACCACAAACTTCGTATGTCCGTGTCAAGGAACGGCTTGTGAAGATTTTGCCATACATTGGACCAAATAACATTAGGAAATTTTTTTTCTATTCGACTCTGCTGCAAGCTAAGTTGTCGTTGAAAATGTTCATACAAATATTTTGACAGAGTATTCTCCTTCAAATCCATGGGAAACTCCACATAACTCCATTCTTGTACAAATATTCGTACATACATAGAATTCTTTGTTAGTCGAGACAAGTTGGGTGGATTTTGTGGTGGAAACGTATCGGTAAATATACGCAACCACATTGATGTAATCGACCCTTCAGTTAAGTACAATTTATAATTTCTAGCTAAAAATAGCGACTTACATTTATTTTCAATATTCCATAGGTCTAGACCACCTGTCATGTGTGTTTGACACATGATCGGGAAAGGTACCCGAAAAAAATGTCCGTACCACATGAACCATCCCACAGCAGACTTTATTTGTCGGAGATATTGCTGTGTGATTGGCAACACTTGCGCGACATAATTTAATTTACTAAAAATAAAAGTGTGTAGGAACCAAACACGCTGAATTAAGTTGAGGTGTCTTCCTCTCATTTGATAGCACTGTAACCGGATTTCGCTTACTATTTTCGTCCAGTTTAGATCCAACATTCTGGAGTCGTTACTATGATAAGTGATGCCTAATATTTTAAGTTCGTTCACATATTGTATCCCTATGTCCGGATTGTCTTGTTTCCAGTTGCCAACAGGTAAAGCCTTTGATTTTGTCATGTTTACTTCCGCTCCGCTGGCAGAACAATACAAACACATTGCATTTAGTATATTTTGGAGCTGGTTCGTTGTTGTTACACAAGCTGATAAATCGTCTGCGAATGTAAACACTTGCGTTTCAAGGAAAGCACTCGCTGCCGGCGGGGCTCGGCACTGAATATATCGAAGTAGCGGGTCCAAGGTCAAAGCGAAGAGAAGCATACTCAAGGGGCACCCCTGGCGAATGGATCTCGTCACGTGTATTGCAGGAGTCACGAATCCATTGATAAGAAGACGGGAAGTTGCCTTTCTATAGAAACTTTGCAAAAGAGATATAAAGTCTTCACTGAAGCGATAGGCTCGAAGTACTTCAAACAAATATTGGTGAATTACAAGGTCAAAAGCTTTTGTAAAGTCAAAGGATAGTATACAAGCTGATGTTTGTTGCATTTCATAATAAGACATGATATCACGTATACCCGCCACCGTTGAAAATATATTTTGAGTTTTACTGACACATGTTTGCCGTGAACTGAGTAAGGAAGATAATATAGGTTTCAGTCTATTAGCCAAAACTTTTGCCATAATCTTATAGTCACAGTTTAACAAAGTAATGGGCCTAAAGTCAGTAACTGCACTCGGACGCGTTTTTTTGGCAATCAGTACAATTATACCTTCATTTTGAAGCACACATTTGTTTCGAAATGCATCTTGTATTATCATGACCAATTCATGTTTTATAATATCAAAAAACCGTATATAAAATTGATAGCCTATGCCATCGTTCCCAGGAGTGCGCTTAACGTTACAAGTACGCAGTGCCTCATACACCTCCTCGACGGTGACGTCACTGTCTAACAAAGTTCTGTCTTCGTCCGTTAAAAATTTATTTACCGATGTGAGCAATTGTTGTACAGCCAATTGATCTACTTCTTTACCAGTATACAAATTAGTATAATACTTGTAAAACACTTGTGATATACCTTGTTGGGTTCTAAGTGTATCTTCGCCGGAATCGACAATATTATTTATCAATAGAGCTCTCTTTTGTTTTTGTGTTTGTACATAGTGAAATAGAGAGGTTCGTTCATCTTGCAAAGATGACGCATGAGTAGCTCTTATCTTTATACCCTCCAAGTGATGCCGTTGCAACGTAAGGATTTGTGCTTTGTATTTTTGTATCTGTGGATAATGTTCGGTGACATCAGGTCGCATACATAACTCATGTAAACATTTGTAATAGAAGTTCAACATTAAGTTCCGGTCACGTGCACTCTCTTTCCCTAGCCATTGAAAATAGGATTTAATTCGAGGTTTTACGTATTTTACCCACCACGTATTGTAATCAGTATAGTGTTTTCGTTGCCGGCACCAATACTTCCATTTTTCTTCAAACATATCATTCACATTAGGTTGTTGAAGTAGGGCAGAGTTCATTTTCCAATAGGACGGACCCCAAACTAATTTAGATTCTTGTAGATTAATACTCATTCTGATTGCTATATGATCTGAAAAAGGTACCGGCAAAGCATCTATTGTCGTCACATATTTTATATTATGACCAAGTGTATAGAATCTGTCCAATCGCGAACCTGCTTTGTTATTGAAATAGGTAAACACTACATCCTTTCGTTTTTCGGTCCAGATGTCCTTCAGCTGTAAGTCGTTGATTAAGGTCGTTAATGCTAAACTATTTTGAAACTTGCCTACACAATCACATGATCGCAGCACCTGATTAAAATCACCACCTAGGATTATACACGAATCATTATTTGGAAGTAAGTATACCAGCTCATTCTGGTAAAATTGTTCCCTTTTCCATCTGTTTTGCTGTCCGGAGGGGGCGTAGATATTAACAAAAGTATAACGTTGACTTTGAAAGCTGATTCCCCTCCCATCAACTAATTTCTTTACATTTTTTATTTCTATCCCACTTCTGATTAAAATTGCCGTCCCTCTCCCGCTTGTTCCCAAATTTACAATCGCCTCGTACCCATATATGAAGTTAAATTCTACAAAACATACTTCTTGCAAATATAGAATGTCAATCGAATGTATTCGGACAAAGTCCGCAAGCACTTTGCATTTTACTGGCGTCAGGATCCCATTGATATTAAGGGTACAAAGACGCGTGCTGTAATTCATGCACAAAAAGATATTATATAAAACTGTATATAAGGATACCACGTAGATGTACATTTTTGGTGCTCAATTTGACGAAAGTAAGTATTTGTCCTAAGTGGTTTTCGGAATGACAATAATCGTTCTTGTGCATGACACAATTTGCACTATTTTTTCTACCTGTTATTATATCGATATTCATGTTGTAACTCACTAACATGTAATATGGAAATTTATGCTGTACACACTGGGAAAGTAACAAATTTATGTCTCGCACTACACCCGGAAATCATTCTCATCTCAAAAGATAAACAAACATTTCTCCGTACACTAACTACAACACTATCACGCGCATCAGTAATTTTCATGAGGAATTATCTTTTCACTAGCACTAACATTAGCACCTAGATTATTAACACTTTGGGACCGGGTAATTCGCACTGGGGAGGGAGAGAGGGGGCGTTGGTCATCAATCTTCTTGGTCGGTGGGTTGATTTCCGCATCCCTTTGAGAACTTTTCTTGCGCTTCTGCTTCGTCAACTGCTTCTGCTGTCCTTCCATGGATAGCTTCCTTCTGGTGGCATCCTTCAACGGGGCCCTTGGAACAACAACAGGCTTCACATGACTTGGGACTTCATCTGGAGTCAGCTGGATATCAGAATTGTCATGCACATTCATCTGGTCTTCACACTTGATTTGGTGGACACCCTCTGGTAGATCTTCATGTAGTTCCATTTGTACAGTTTCTTCCCGTTCTACTTCATCAGCCCATAACAGTGAATTTTCCATGGTTTCGTCCGTCGCGTTGTTCCCCGAAAGTGTTACCACTGCAGGATCGTCTTTCGGTGCGTTCTCAGTTGACGCTGTTGGTACATCACCCTCTGTCTTCTGCCTCAATGTCGTTCTGGTGGGTATTGGCAACACTGTGGGTCGAGAGTCCAATTGTGTTTCTTTGACAGTGAGTTGCGTTGGTGGTCGATTGACACGTTGTGCATAGGTGCTGGGTTCCTGGTTGTTCATAGATGTGCCCGCTTGGACTGCGGGTGAACTTGCTACGGTAGGAGTAGTGCGTCGTCGTCTTTGGGGACACATGGCTGCTGCGTGTGTCAATTCGTCACAGATCTTGCAAGACGGCTGCTGCCCATAATATGTGACCCAATATCTCGCACCTTGAATCGTGACGTAAGACGGTATTGACTGCTTCAATACCATCCTCATTTAAGAAAACATGACAGACAAGAAACAAAAAAGGTGCTTAAGCATCAGAGAGGGGCTTAAAGGGGGATAAATGTGCTAATATCACGAAAAGGTGCAACAGTGTGTGGTCATTTTACTTGACTTCATGTCCTAAAATACATATCTCAAACGATCGATAGGAAAACAACTATATATTTGTAAAGGTGCTGCATCTTAACATCCGTTCCATATGACGTATGTGTAAATTATCAGTGACTATCTGGTTGGTAAGACTGAAGAACACGTGGAGTAAATTGGTTGCGTAGACTTGACATCATAAAAAAAAAAGTAAAGTGTTCCCCTGTGCATAGCACCACGCCATGAAGGCGTATAGGGGTGTGGGGGTAACGCCCCACACTTTCTTGATCCGGTCGTGAGTGGGGGTGAGGTGATCAGCATCACGCCCCTGACCGCCTTTACCCCCCCAGGGTTTCCCCAAGGTACCCATGTTATTCGACGCTGGGTGGGCGCCGGGGCCGCCTCCATCGTTAGAAAAGTTCCCGAATTTGAACCGGCCGGGGATCGAACCCGGGACCTTTAGCCTGGTAGTCAGACGCGTTACCGACTGAGCCACCGCGGCCACCAGACTTGACATCATATCTAGGACAACCATTACGACGAATCATGAACGAATCAGAAGCACGCGAGAGATCTAGCAGATGTGAACTATTTGCTGCAAGTAAGATTCGAACTGTAGCCTCATGACTAGAGCTTGGAAGTTGAAGACCTGTAAATTGTCAAAAAAGACCTAAAAATATCAAAAAAGGGCCTAAAAACTGAAAAAGGGCATATAAATGTGATCCAATTAATTAATAACTTCAGTTTTAACCTCCCCACACCCTCCCTCTGCGCGGCACCTTCAGATCTTTGCAGGCGTGTGCTGTCTGTTCGTATACACCGTGCTGAAAGCTTCAAGAGAAGAGAAAGTTGCCACTTACAGCGCGACCTTCCAGACAAGTTACGGTTGAAGGATCTTGTGCCGTATCTGCTTCAGTCGTCCAAAAATGCTTTTCTCTGGTTTCAGGGATCGGTTCAAATATATTTATTTCTCCCTTTTTTTTATTTCTTTACTACAGAAAGGATGTTTAAGAGGAGATGAACTGATGCTGATTTGAATTGAGAATAGGCAGTAAAACGTAGTCGAAAGAAGGTGAAGTTGCAAAAAAACCCGTTAAGACCTAAAAACGGCTAAAAAAGGACCAATAAGCCAAAAAAACGCTTAAAAAGGCAAAACAGGACAAATAGAACCCACCTTTTTCTGGCCTACAATGATCCAAAATATATTATGTTGGGCCTCGTCTTCGGACACTAGGGAAAAAAAGGATTTTTCCGGGTATTCACAAGATATTACCCATTCATAAAATGATCTGAAGTTGATGAACCATCGTGTTTTTTTTTTTCTCGGGTCTTGAAGAGGATGCCAAACGTAGCCATCTCATTCTCTTCGTTTGGAACCGGATAATGTAGTTGCTAATCTTCATATGTAAACATTGTTGGGGGTTTATTGGTCATGTTTCGGTATTTTTGAGGGGTTTCTCACTGCATTTTCATCCAGGGTTGTTGAAGGTCCAGAAATCCATACATATTCTAATGGGTTCTATTGGGTTTCGCTGTAGGACCGGAATCTTTTTTCTCGCACAATTTAAATTCGGTCCAAGTTGCGTATTGTTTCATTGAAAAAAAATATTCCCGGACCGAATTTAAATTCATCCGGATAAAAGGTTCCTGGACCGTATTTAAATTTATCCGGAATAAAGGTTCCTGGACTGAATTGAAATACCTACCTGATAAAGGTTCTTTACGGTTCAGAACCCATTTACGCTTGCTGAATTTCTCTCCTGGACCGGAATTCAATTTATTTAAAATTCCTGGACCTTAACAACCCTGTTATCATAATTCTTGATATTTCATAATTGCATTTTATTGATCAACGGTCATTTATTGTATCTTAATTACAAAATCCTGTTTCGGAAAATCTACACTTGACTTCAGCTCAAGTGCCAAGAGAAAGAGGACAGATAAGAATAGATAAAGAGAGATAGAGAGAGGAAAGAAAGAATATGACAAAAGGAGAGGAGGGAGAAGAAAAAAGGCAAAGGACCGAAATGAAAAGAGAAGAAAATGAGATGACAGAAAAGAGAGAAGTAAGGGATGAAGAAAAATAAGGAGAGAGAAGAAAGAAGCAAGAGGCAGAGAGACGGGAAAGAAAGGAGAAGAAAGAAATGAATAATATGGAGGAAAGAGAAACAGGGGACAGAGAGAGACAAGGAAAGAACATGACAAAAAGGAGAGGAGCGAGAAGAAGAAAGGGTAATGACCGAAATGAAGAGAAGGAAAGAAAGAGAAAAGGAGAAGAAAGAAAAAAGGGAAGAAGAGATAAAGGATAAGAAAAATAAGAAGAGAGAAGGGAAAAGCAAGAGGAAAGGAAAAGAAAGAATGGAAGAAAAGGGAGGAAAGAAACAGGAAGAGGGAGAGAGACGAGGAAAGTTAGAGAGAGGAAAGAAATAACATGACAAAAAAGGAGAGGAGGGAGAAGAAGAAAGGGAAAGGACCGAAATAAAGATTAGGATAGAACGAGAAAGAAAAGGAGAAGAAATAAAAAAGGAAGGAAGAGATAAAGAAAAAGAAGAATAAGGAGAGACAAGGGAAAAGCAAGATGAAAGGAGGCGGGGAAAAGAAAGGGAGGAACGAGAAACAGGGGAGAGACAAGGATGGAAATAAAATGAGGAAGAAAAGATAAAGAAAGAAATAATGTAATGGTAAGAAAAAGGGGACGGGAAGATACGGCAGAAAAGTTAAACTCAAATTACCCTAACTTGTAATACGAGAACAAGAGGGTGTTTCTGAATCGATTACAAGTAATCACTCTATAAGAGTCTCAGTAACTGGAGAACCTTCGATTTTCGCGGAACTTTGAAAGGTCAAGATGAATTCTCCGACCGTTTTGGCATCTACAAGGCACGTGGATACGTTATGCTACATATTTTCTGATATTCTCTCTATCTGCTTCTTGTTCTTTCTCAGTTTGAAAAACTTTGTATCTTATTTTCACAGATTTTCTCACTCTCTCTCTCTCTCTCATTCTTTTCTCTATCCCTTCCTCCCTCATTCTATTATCATCTTATTTCCTGTTTCCTTTCTCAACACTCTTCTTTCCTTACATCTTTACACACCTTGGTCTATTCTCTATCTCTCCTCTCTTTAGGTGAGTCCCTCTCTCCCTCTCTCTCTCTCTTTGCCTGTGTGTTTGTCGCTATTCTTTTTGTTCCTTTCTCTTTACAACTCTTTTTTTTGTTTTATCTCCACATCTTCTACATTTTTCTTAGATCTCCATCTCCCACTCCGTTTATCTATATATTTATCTCTCATTTTCTTGTTTTCCTCTCTCTCCTTTTTGCTATCTTGTCATCTTCATTTTCGTCAACTCCACCTTCCTCCCCTGTACACCTCTCTCCTTCTGTCTCTCTCTCCCTCTCTCTCTCACTTTCTCTCCTCTCTTTAGGTGAATCTCTCCCTCCCTCTCTTTCTCTTTGCCTGTGTGTTTGTCACTATTCTTTTTGTTCCCTTCTCTTTACAACTTTTCCTTTGTTTTATCTCCATATCTTCTACATTTTTCTTAGATCTCCATCTCTTACTCCGTTTATCTATATATTTATCTCTCTTTCTTTTTCCTATTTTCCTCTTTCTCCTCTTCGCTATCTTGTCATCTTCATTTTCGTCAACTCCACCTTCCTCCCCTGTACACCTCTCTCTCTCTCTCTCTCTCTCTCTCTCTCTCTCTCTCTCTCTCTCTCAAACATCTACTAATTCATGTTTCCTCCACATCTTCTACATTTTTCTTAAATCTCCATCTCTCACTCAGTTTATCTATATATTTATCACTCTATTTCCTATTTTCCTCTTTCTCCTCTTCGCTATCTTGTCATCTTCATTTGCATCAACTCCACCTTCCTCCCCTGTACACATCTCTCTCTCAAACATCTACTCATTCAAGTTTTCCTAATCCCCGATGGCGCAGTGATATCGTCCTCGCCTTGTAATGAAGGGGTCCCGGGTTCGATACCCGGTGGAGGCACATAGTTGTTCGGATCCCACTTTAAACTGTAGTTCAAGTCCCGATTAGCCTTACTGTGCACAAAGTGGACTTAAAACACCAAATCAATCAATCAAGTTTCCTAAGACTAAAGGATTGTAGTCTTGTTCACTAGAGTCCTCTATTACAATGATTTTCATCATATTTTCATCACTTCCCTTTAAAAAGAGCTGACTGAAACCCTTGAAAAGATCACAAAGAAAACAGGGTCTGGAAAATCCGATGACATTTGCTAACCTGATTCTGAAATTCGGCAGGTTTCAGAGCTGCAAATGTCTCAAGAGAAAAAGACGTTTCTATTACTAATCATTGTAGGATGTTTGTCTCTGGATTGCAGTTATTTTAAGTCACTGCATGTTATAGCACGAGGTATTTTACAATTCTAATACCTTTGCACTCCCAATCATTCGTAAAACCTTTGTTCGAACCATAATCTTAACTTCTTTGCATATGCTAGACTTCGCATTTTATTCACAATGCATGAAAACATTCAAAAATAACATTTGTCAGTTACATGACAAGATTATTCGTTTAGGAGTCATCACGAAATTGTTGCTTTGTTAAAGTATAGGTCCCTGTGAACCTTACTATCTCTCTGTAATCTCAACACTCCTCCAGTCCCATTTAAAAGGCCATAGTAGTACGATTCCAAGTCAGTTATAACACTAGAACTGTGGAAATATCCTTCAATAGTAGGCAATGCGACATACACACAAGCAATGTGATGCCTAACTGCAAGGATACACGTAAAGTTTACGATGGGAAAGAGGTTAACGTGAGAGCACCTGTGCTCGATATTGTCCATCCCTCTCCCCCATCGTGCGACTGTGACCCCCCCCTAAATAAATGAACCGTTACGACCTCTGTAATAATTAGCACTGCAAAACCCAGGGAAATGGAATCGCCACGGTATCGCAAATGAGAGCTCGCCCAGCATTGTGCGTTATTAATGAGTGAGGAGCCATGATGACTGAACGTCGTCTTCGGTAGAACGCCGCCCCTTAGGGCGCTGCTGCACGAAAGGCATGGAAGCAGCACCAGTTGCATAACTCACAGGATAACCAATGTTGAAGATCATAATTTTCTTTACGTGTGGGTTTTGCAGTGATAACTCGGAAACTACGAAAGCTACTTTGATGAAACTAGTATGCATGTCAAACAATAGCGTATATACGAGGGGAGAGTGAAAGGTTTTGAGTGGAGTGTAGCTTCACCGCCCTTCCCCATCCACCTTATTCCCCCCACTTGCTCCTTCAGATTTTCATATTTTTCCCTGCTATGAAGAATTCACTTCCAGGACGTCACTTCCACACGGACGAAGGCGGTCATTCAGTGGTGTGAGCCTCAGGACAAATCATTCTACCAGATGACTGTAAACAAACTGGAGCACAGAATGCATAAGTGGGGGTGATTATAGATATATGTGATCATGTAGAGAAATCATAATGAGAAACTGTAGCTCAAACACCCTTCCCTGTGAGGCTCGAAACTTTTCACTTTCCCCTCGTATAAATCCGCCGAATCTGCTGATATCTCAGGAACTACAACAACAATATACAGGGTGTCCCAGAAGTTCCCGTGCCTCTACTTGCATGTATCCTGTTGCGACCGTGTTGAAAATTGGTTCCTTGGGAAGGATTTCATTTTCGTGGTTGCCATCGTCCTGGTCTGAAGGTCACATGAGATGCTCGCTTGGATTCCTATGTCTATTGTTGCGCTACTCGCAGTGGCGTGCCCAAAGGGGTTAGCCCAGTATTCCTAAAAAAAAGAACGTCAAAGGTATGAAAAGATGGCGAAATATGGGCTGAATACCAGTAAAAGTGTACATTACCCCTCCCTTTCGAAAATCCTGGGCACGCCACTGGCTACTCGGTACTAGAGCGATAGTTTAAAGTGGGATCCGAATAGCAAAGATGAATGATGATAGGATGAAATTGATTGGGACACTCACAAAGAACGAATGCTCAGGTGGGATTCGAAGCCGGGACCCCTGGCGACATAGAACGATGCGATATCACGGAAGCCGGCCCATATAGTCTACCATATTGATCTCCACAAGTCTACAACGGTAACCACTCGGCTACTGCACTCCGGAGATGGTTCGTTTGTTTCTTATCTCCGCGAGAGATACAAGCCCTTCTCCACCACAGCATCCCGCTGACCATTAAGATCTTTCCCCCAAGTTCATCTCGACGAGACTGTTGGCTCGGCGGGGCAAGGCCGAGTATATCGCGGGAGTTAATCTTGAGGCATCCAGAACTCGCATCTTCCAATTGGATGGAAGTCTCTGGACCACAAGTTACACTTTTAACACGTGACACCGTCTCCCCCCCCTTCCCGCGGCCAGAGGGGGTTGCTATTGCGAAGTTTCGAAAGGGGGTGCGAGAGGATATGCGGAGACAGCTTGAATCTCTACCTAGAAGTGAGGAAGAAACTTTATTTCTGTTGATCTCCACCAGAGGGGACAACTACCTCGTCTCAAAATGGTCTTCTCTAATACGAGATCACCGTACTGGTAAGATAGAAGGATTAATCTAAGTGTAACTCTACGTTTCCTACAAGTTTGTCCATTTCAAAGCTAAACGTACGATCATGAAAATAAGCGGCCGGGCAGAATTGCGCTGTTGGCACATGTGGGAAAAGCAAAGCGAGAGCGGGACAAAAGTTGCTGGTTCCAGCGCACTGTGTGGCAACGTCAACAGGGCTGCGTTGCCTAGTTCGAGCGTGAGGCCGACCTCTCTCCGGGGCACTTTCGTGTCATCCCTGGCCTCTCGAGCAAATACTGTCTGCTTGTATCATGCGGCTTAAGCCCCGTTTCCATTACCACAGATTTGCCGCGCAACATGACGCGGGGCATTACACATTGGAGCGCATGCGCAAGCAAGCGTATTCACAACTGGTGTATAAACTCGGAGTGTCTGTACATTGTAAAATGGATTACAGTAAAACCTCGTTAACACGAATCCCAAGGGACAGAAAAATCAAGAGTTCGTGCTAACTGGGGACTCAAATTTTATTGTTGCAATACAGTTCTTTCTACGCATTAACCATTTACAATACGTATTATGTATGTCGTCATAGAAGACACTACAACAGTACTACAGTCATTAACTTTTAAGGAAAGTACTCAGACAGAGCCGGACTAAGGTGGGTGCTAAATCTTAGAATGAAATTTGTAGCCCCAATTTTGGACGCCTAGACACGGCATTACTTACTATACAGTTACTATTATTCTTTGCGCTGTGACATAACTATAACGTCGTTGTGTTTATTGTTCACCGGATATTTCAAGTTAATGCTATCAATTCATGCAGCATCAGGCCCAATTTCGTCTTAATCCGGCCCTGTTCACAGATCATTTTCTGGTGAAAAACAGTTTTGTATGTGTTGTGATTATACAGATTCCCAGGATGCGGCGATAGCTTTTATTGTATCAAGCACACTCCTGCTTGGGGTTTCAGTCTTCTGCGTTTTAAAGAATAGAAAAGCACTTCTGAACACACAACCATAGGTGTAGCTACGGGGTGTAGCTAGGGTGTTTGTAACACCCTAATGGGCTGCTTTATCAAAGAGAATTAAAGACAGATATTTCAATAAGAGAGAAAATAAGCGGCAGTTTGTAAGAAGTTGAAAATGTCATTACTTGGTACAAACATGTGCATTATCGCTGATGAAACGAGTGTCTGTAGTTTTTCGATTTTTTGATGTCATTGGAGAAAGAAGATATTTACTGCATTCTAATCTGTACTGCAGCGCTTTTGTTCTGTACCTGTCACAAGCTGCGCGTGAGAGATAGATTTCTACAGGCTTACCCAAGTTAAAACTAAATTAAGAGCAACTCAGAAGCAGGATAGATTGGAAGCCCTGCTCTTGCTATTTGTGGAACAGGGAAAAGCTTAGTCTATTGATATAAATGAAGTTATTGATGAGTTTAAGAACATTGTCCTTTTGACAGACGTCTCTTGTTATAGATGACGTGTATTTTGATGTATTTGTTTGTAACATTTATGAACATTGTGTGTGTGTGTGTGTGTAATTTCTATGCAATTTGATTTTTTTTCTACTACATATATTCAGAAATTTTAAACACTGTCATTTCGTGAATTTATATTCCTTTACAAACATCAGTGCAGTTAAAGAGCCAAGTGATTGTGTTGCAAAATATGCCATTAAAAAGGTACAAGACCTCATTTTTTTCCTTTGTGCACACCCAAATATAAAGTTCTAGCTACGCCTATGCACACAACTGAATTTGTTTGTTAAATACGTATAAGCCCATTGTTGACGCAATGATGGCGATTGTCGAGCAATTGCCCCCAAGTTTTAATCTTGATGTTACTCGTACTGGCTATGTTTTAAACAATAGAAAAAGACATTTGAACACATTGTTGATCTGAATCTGTTGGTTACAATACTGTATAAGTTGATTGTTGACAAGATGATAGAGATTGTTGAGCGATTTCTTACATACCTAGCAGAGGAACAACAGGAAAAAATTATGAAAAACTTTGAAAGTTCGTGTTAAATGAGATCTAATGACGCAACGGACTAAAAACAGTTCGTAATTCGTAGTAACCGAAATTCGCGTTAACCGATAAAACTTTCTATAAGATATAAGCCGCGGTGGCTCAGTCGGTAACGCGTCTGACTACCATGCTCAAGGTCCCGGGTTCGATCCCCGGCCGGTTCAAATCCGGGAACTTTTCTAACGATGGAAGCGGCCCCGGCGCCCACCCAGCGTCGAATAACATGGGTACCTGGGGGAAACCCTGGGGGGTAAAGGCGGTTAGGGGCGTGATGATGAACACATCACCCCCACTCACGACCGGATCAAGAAAGTGTGGGGCGTTACCCCCACACCCCCTATACGCCTTCATGGCGTGGTGCTATGCACAGGGGAACACTTTACCTTTTTTTATAAGATATAATACATCCCTGCCGGGACCATCATTTTGGTTCATGTTAACCGAGTGTTCGTCTTAAGCGAGTTTGTGTTAACGAGGGTTTACTATAACAATATCTTCCTCTATTTTTTAAACACATTCTGCATACCACATCCTGCAAAATTTACTATTCAAATTCATTCCTCGCCGTAGAATTAAGCCACACACACAACGCTGTGCAGGGAAGCGATTATTTCAGGATCCAGGTGTCCCATTTTTATTGCCGGTGAGTGTACATTAGCAGTAAATTTTCTACATACTAAAGAGCATTCAGGAAACAGTTCCGACTCCGAAACTCATTCGTAATGCTACAGCAGGCGGGAAATAACGACAAATTTCCACAACGCACAGGGCAATAGAACTTCCTCAACACGTATTTTATTCCTGACACTTCATTTCGAACTTCAAACCCTAAAAATATTCTCATATTTCATCCTGTTCGTATGCAATCCAGCGCAACAAATGCAGGATTGCCAGTAGCGTGTTTATTTCAGCTTACTTTAGAATCGTTACGCTGGCCGAGCTGTGTGACGCGCTTAAGTCGCTTTGTCTACGCTTTCCATAGGCGCCGACTCCATGGTGCTTGGGGGGGCTCGAGCCTCCCCAATGTTATCGATGTGGGGGCAGAGCCCCCCAAATAATTTTGCTTAAGAGAATCTAATGTATTATTTTGCTTCTCTTGTAAAGTTTACTCTGAATTGTGCCACATGAACTTAACTTTATATACACATTTGAAATGTTCTAGACCATCAACTTTGGGGGCTGAGACCGCTAAACCATCAACTTTGGGGGGGGGGGCTATGACCAGAGACAGCAAGACACATGACTTATTATCATACTAAGTATATAATGAGTATTGTTAACATTTTTACTAAAAAGAGTTTCAAAAGACAATGTGCATGAACTAGGGTAGTGGATGGGACGTTTGGGCTACAAATGGCTCTAACATGACATTCAGAACGAGATCATTGATATATCAGGGAGATCTGTTTTGCGCTCCGTGGTAGCAGATATTAAAAGTCGGGAATATTTTGCTATTATGGTTGACGAAACTTGTGACATATCCATCCGTGAACAATTGACATTTTGCATTCGAACTGTAAATGAAAATTTTGATATTTTTGAGGAATTCGTGGGCTTTCATGAGATTCCGAACACTGAGGCCAAAACTTAAAAAAGGGAGAGAGTGAGCCATTCATTAATTTATTTCAGTGATCAGAGGGCCCCCCCCCCCATAATTTTGATAAGTCGGCGCCCCTGACGCTATCCTGAGGCTCAATTTGACACTAGCAGGGAATCGAAAGGTGATCTCTTCGTTCGCAGAAAAGAGGGGGCGTCGCCGAAAGGTGGTCGAGGATGGGCACTAGTCCATGCACATTGTCTACCCGAGAAATTTTCAAATAACGTTAATAAACGTTTTAAGATGAGTATTTCTTATGCTGAATTCAGGGGTCCCAGGTTCGAGCATGAGCATGGTTGTTCTTTGTGAGCATCCCTTCGTCAATTTCATCATATCATCACTCATCCTCATCTTCTCCATTAGTCAAAAGTGGCAGAAAAGCGAAGTAAAATAAATAAATAAATCATTAAATAAATATTTGGTTACTAGAGGCATTTTTTAAATCGTTTTTCTGCCTATGTATGGCCCCTTCGCAATGGAGAAAAACCACCCACTCATGCAGCACTAACTCAGCATGTGACTGGTTCCTTAGCAGTCACGGGGAGGGCAGATGTCCGGGGGATTTACCACAAGGCTATCCTAGGGCATACCCTATGCACTGGCGTACGCAGGATTTCATTTTAGGAGGAGCTGGCACGCAACCGATGCTCCAGTTCATCCCAAAGATGTTCTATGGGTTCCAGTCGCGGGTTGTTGCGGGCCAGCTAAGCACATCCACCTGATTGTCCTCAAACCACAATGAACCGTGCTTTATGTGCAGGGGCATTATCGTGCTGATAAAGAAAATGGCCCATTCCAAACTGTTGCCACAGTGTGTGCAGCATGCTGTTGTCTAAAGGGTCCCCATCAATGCCATTGTTCATGTTGCCATTGACCAAAGCTAATGGCCGAGCCCAAACCAGGGAAAACAGCCCCAGAACATGACGGAACCGTCCCTTTCACTTGGGTGTCCGATGACTTTTGGCTGTACAGGGTGTACCAAAAGTCCCATTACTTACCTTTGAATTGTAGACAAACCTACAAAATATTATTTTAACAGCATGCGTATGATTGGACGATGGTATACCATTAAATCAGACAAATGACCACCATTTACTCCAGAGGATCTGTGTGCACACCCATTTTCATGGCACATGTATTCTCTTACACGTATTGCGAAGTGCACTTTCGCCCCATCCTGTTGGAATCAGATTCGACCAAGAAGATCCAAACGTTCCAATTCCGGTATGTACCTCAATGATGTGTTCAGAGACAAATGGATTGGACGAGGATCGCCAAATTTGCCAGCACCTCTGAAATGGCCATCCCAAAGTCCAGATCTTGTGATAATGCGCTATGGGGGAACATCAAACAGAAAGTCGCCCATAATCGTTATCAGACAACTAGAGAACTTCAAGAAGCTGTTCGCTGTGCGTTTGCTTCCTTCACGCCAGCCAAGTTACGGAGGATTTCACATCGCACCTGGAGGCGAATAATACTGTGCCATGAAAATGGAGGTGTGCACACAGATCCTCTGGAGTCAATGGTGGTCATTTGTGTTATTTAATGGTATACCATCCTCTCATCATACACATGTTGTTATAACACCATTAAGCCTTGTTTCCATGATATGAAACACTCAATATGCTGACCAAGGCAGTAATTTATTTTATTATAAAACATAAACTAAACGTAACGTTTCAACCTTCTAGCAAGGTCTTCTTCAGACTCTGTACCAAGTACAAATGTAACAAGATACAAAAGCAGAACAATATATATACACAAACATTACTTCTCTCCAGACTATTAGAAAGTTGTTCTGGAACATTCTAGCTGGTCGCTTTCCCTTGTCAACTGAACTTTCACCTAAAAGGCTAAATATAATTTCCTTCCATCTAGAATGTGGTTGGACTCTTTATCTCACCCTCTTTTTCCTTCGTTCTTCTTCCTTCTCTCCTCTTTCTCTCTTGTCCTTTCCACTCTTTCTAACACCTTCTTCCATTCTTTGTTTAACTTCAGTCTTGCAAACAAGAAAAAGGAAAACAGAGAAGAGGAAGGGATTATCTACGCAGTGAAATGTAAACAATGCAGAGTGTGTACTTAGGAGAAACGGAAAAGAGGCTGAAAGACAGGTTGAAACAACATAGGGATGATGTACGACTTAAGAGAGAGAGAAATGCAATATTTAAACACACAAGAGAAACAGGACATGACATAGAGTGGGATGAGGCTAAGCAGATAGGAAGGGAGAAGAGAATACTAGTGAGAAAATGGAAGGAGGCCAAGGAAATAGAGAAGAAAGGTGAAGAAGACACAATGAACTGGAATGGGGGACTGAAGATAAGCAAAGAATGGAAGAAGGAGTTAGAAAGAGTGGAAAGGACAAGAGAGAAAAAGGAGAGAAGAATGAAGGAAAAAGAGCGTGAGATAAAGAGTACAACCACATTCTAGATGGAAGTAAGCCACCTGCTAGAATGTTCCACAACAACTTTCTAATAGTCTGGAGGGGAGTAATGTTTATGTATATATATCGTCCTGTTTTGTACCTTGTTACATTTGTACTTGGTGCAGAGTCTCAAGAAGACCTTGCTGAAGGTTGAAACGTTACGTTTACTTTATGTTTTATAATAAAATAAATTACTGCCTTGGTCAGCATATTGAGTGTTTCATAACATGCTGTTAAAATAACATTTTGCAGGTTTATCTACAATTCAAAGGGAGGGGGGTACTGGAACTTTTGGTACACCCTGTATAGTAATGGAAAGGATATACGATGTTTGTGAACTCCAAAGCAGTGTGAATGAGGAAGTAGACTGAGAGGGGAGGGAGGTAGGAAATTTGCACTAACATTTTTCATTCTTGTATGGTATGCACCGCTGTAAAGACGCATACTTGAAAACATATTCTATCTTGGAAACCACAAAAAAGCAAATTCCGCTTTGAAGCCAAACCGTCTACTTCAGTCAGGAACCCACACTGATTTATCCTCCCTGAAGCAGGACAAACAAACATCTTATTACTTGCTGCATCCCTTTTTGCACTTCACCATAACGACACGGAAAGCAAAAGATTCCGGGTGAATGTCCTTTTCATCCTTCTGGCTAGGCAAAAGACGGGACAACATAAAGAAGAAGAGACGAAAATGTCCCAAGAAAGCGTCAAATTACACCTCATTCGACGATGGAAAATCTTTCACCCGCACCATCCTTACGAGCATGCAAGTAAAGAGGGTGAAAAAAAGGAACGTCGATGAATAGACAAGCATAAAGAAGATGAGAGACGTTCTTGAGGAGAGATCAAATTATAGAGAGAAACTCAGCATCCGAACAGAAGCGAAGGCACTTTTGAAGTCGGCCTCAAAACGAATTATCATATTTGTGTTGGCTTCTCCAAGGCAACGTTGACGATGCGGGGGGAGGAGGGGGCTGAGCCACCACACGCAAGAGGATTTATTTGATGACAAATGATGCAAATGATGGATCTCTGAGTCGAGGGAGGGAGGTTGGGAATCAAGTTCACGAGATCATCTAAATCAGATTCGTTCAAGTTTCTTCAACAATGTGCGATTAATGTTAACGTTATCGCATCAAACCGGAATATCGCTATTGCATCGTTTCTCAACCTATGGAGCGTTTTGGTGGATCGCGAAGTCGGGCTCGAAAATGTATATACTGCGTCTTAAAAACATATTAGATTTACATTACTAAGATATATTGTTTTAACAATTTATATTCAACCCATGTTGTACAGTGGGGTCCATGAGTATTACCGTGCACTTGACTCAGTGATGTGCGTCTACGCGTAAACAACAATAGTCTACATTCTACACATAGAGTATTTTATACACGTACATTACGTGATCTATATATATAAACAACATGACTAAAGGTGATAACTTAGCATAGGGCGCCGTGGAATTAAAAGAAAATTATACTGCGTATCAGTTGCGGATGTGTGAGGAGAACTTTTCATAATCTTTCTTCCAAATTCGAACAGTTTCTCACCTAGGAAGAAACCTAATATAGGAAATATTCTAGTGTTTTATGGGAAAAAGACCACTCTTGCCTCACGACTGCCATCTGTTGTTGTTTTTGCATACTATTTATCTTCTTCCCTAGTTGGTAATAGAAGAGAAGAGAAATTTTGTTGTAAATAAGGTTCTTTTCATTTCGTTAGTAACCAATATAGTTGAAAATTTTACTTTCCTTTCATGAAACCCTTGAAAATTAATTTTAATGCACTTTAGATTGTCTACGTAGTCTATGTAAATTACAACCTAATGTAATCTACGCGTAGATTACGTGTAGACAACGCTTGTAGACGTAAACTTATAGTCTACGGCACATCACACTTGACTTGGCTTACCATACGTCCGGGATTAGCCCGGACAGTCCTGGTTTTTTAGTGCTGTCCGGGATTGCAAAATGTCCGAGGATTTGAGAATCTGAACATGAAAATAGCTACCGGTATTGAATATTCACGACCAGAATTTATGACCAGCAAGGATCGATCGGTTATAAGGATCGATTCTTTTCTTTCTTCGAGATATCGACTTCCGAGCGTTTCCGTTTCCGTACTTCCGTGAGCGTCTTGGTGGTCTTGCAAGCGTGTGAAGTAACTCGTCTACAAGTTTTTGATACAAGGAACATCTCTGCTCCAGTTGAGAGAGTATTTTCAATTATGGGGAACATTTGGTCTGCAGAAAGAGGTAGACTTCTAGTATCCACTGCTAAACATCTGTTGAATGTCAAAATGAATTCAGAACTTTCATGTTGTGAATTTTATGATGTTATTAAAACAAACAAGCCATTTCTGAATAAAGTCAAGTCTAGTGAAAAGTTCAACTGAGTCAACTAAGAGATAATGCTACCTGCAACAGAGAGGCTTCCTAAACATCAGACAATGTATTGTTCAATTAAACATTTGAAAATTAATTGATTGATTTTAGAAAATAATGTTAATATTTTTTTCTTGTACAGTTTATAGTTTAATATTCCAATAAAATGTTAAGCCTTTTAAGTAATTTATTTATTTTTGTAAAAAAAAAACTGAAATTCAGCAGTAACGAGTTGATAGCGAATATGTCCTGGCTTGTCCTCAAAACTATATGGTAAGCCTATACTAAACCCAATAAGAGCTTCAAGAATTAAAAGACAACTCAAGACAAGCTGTTGACAACTTCTGCACCAGAATACATACAAATCCATCACTTAAAAATACACAGAATGTAAGTGAAAAATGACTGAAAATAGTCATGGACAATTTGCACGGTAATACTCATGTCAAATAAACAAAGTCCACAACCCGACCATCTCAGAATGTTCTGAAACTCTACTGTTTGGTAGTCTTCATGAAGATATGAAATCCTGAGAAATTGTAGCTTCCTGTGTGGCGTAGTTATGGAGTTTTGGGGGCTTGAAAATACAAAAAATTGTCGATTTTTAGTCTGCGCCCGAGACTTTCATGGATAATTGCTCTTACCCTAATTGACGTACAGAGCTGGTTGTAGTCTTGTTTGAAAGGACATGAAATAAGCTTTCGAATGGTGTGTAACATCACTATATTTAGAATAAAATCTTTTCAAGGTCATCCACTTTGACCTTTGGACCTTGAACTTTTGAAGGTGCATATCTTGGATTTCCTTGGAACTGAAATGTATTGTTAACTCAAGGTTACACTATAACATAACTGAATTTGAA
Organism: Lepisma saccharinum; assembly: GCF_977018435.1. Taxonomy (NCBI): domain Eukaryota; kingdom Metazoa; phylum Arthropoda; class Insecta; order Zygentoma; family Lepismatidae; genus Lepisma; species Lepisma saccharinum. The sequence goes on from NC_139258.1 coordinate 13,450,389, forward strand.
GTTGGGACGATTATGGGATAATTAAAAAAAAAAACATTTAATTAGTAATTTTTTCAGCCGGTCATTTCTAGTGGTAGTTTGCAACACTGTTGTTATTTACATTTAAGAATAATATGATTATATACAGTAGTGAAAAATGGAGATGTTTGTTTTCTGAGAAATAACTTCCATGCACCATAGTTCACAGGTTGTTCTTCAGTATTCATTCATTCAGTCCTTGCATGGCAAGCTGGCTTTCGTCTGTTGTTAAAGTGTACGTTCTTCTTGTAGCAGTGGAAGGATCCACTTTTGTTAGAACGTTGAGACCCAACAAATGTCCAGTTGGACCAAATGAGGACATAAAAATGATCCTGATGGTCCGTGACGTTGAAGAAAGTTAATTTGTAAATCACCGGTGTCTTCAGACACTTTCTGAACACACACTGGCCACCAATTGTTATTATATCCAGTAATATCTGTAACTGCATTTGAACATATAATGAAACGATGTTCTATAAATTCATCACATGCAGAATAACGGTTCATATTTTGTAATTACTGCATGAACCTTTTCGATTCCTGGAATGGAAATCGGTCACACAACTTACAAAAATCATCCTCATGGTAAGCAACATTGATGAAATTCTTGAGATTTTTGTAGTGTGCTGCTGCTCCATCAGAAAAGTAAAATATCTTGGCCCAGTTGTCAGAACCAAATTTATCCGTCAAAAATGTAATAAGGCGGTCAGGAGCGTGATGCTGATCACATCTCGCACACTCACGATCGAATCACACTCCCTATACGCCTTCATGGCGTGGTGCTAAGCACAGAGGAGCACTTTACTTTTTTTTAGTGTAAAATGAACTTGGAGTTGAACGGCATTGGGAGTGTCACTATTCATCTTAGCGTCCCCGAAAACTATGGATTCCACACTAATATCGGTCGTTTTCGATTATTTTTACATGTAACCCCCTTCCCACCCCTATGGGTGCCAGGGGTGTCTTACCCCCACAGTATTTCCTTTCATATTGCAAGTGATACATGTACTAAGTTTGGTCGAAATTGCTCCAGGCGTTCGAGAGTTATGCAGGAACAAAAACACTCCCATACATACACACATACATCCATCTTTATATATATAGAAATTGTTTATGCCGATCCTGCCCCCCTCCCCCGAATAGAAATAATCTTGACCAACCTATACGCCTCTTTCCCTCCGGCGTAATGGTGACGTCGTCGCCTTGTAATCAAGGAGTCCCAGGTTCGATACCCGGTGGATGTATATTGCACAGCGGTTCGGATCCCACTTTAAACTGTAGGTCCAGTTCTGATTAACCTATCTGCACGTAAAGTGAACTCAAGAAAATCAAATTCCACTCTCTCTGTGTGTATCGTTGGACATCCGTTGCACTCTTTGTTTTGCCAAATTCTAGCACGCAGAAAGCCTTCTCAGCTCCAGAAAGCACCATCTTGATTATGACACCACCTATCGACGATATATGGAACTACACGTAACACCTGCAATGAGGAAAATACTTACAACTTTACTCTTTGAAATAATGTACTCGTCACTTTGTAATGCTACTCGTTTGGCTACAATATTTTTTTTAAAGTGTTCCCGGACTTTTGTTACACGCTATATATATATATATATATATATATGTATCACTCACTATCATCAGGGCCGGATCAGATTGTCAAGAATGAAAAAAAAATATTCTCTGTATTACTATTTTCACTATTAACGGCATGTAGTATTAATTAAATGATAGTTACATACAAACAAAGCGATACGACATAAATTATATAAATTACATGTTAACATTTACCTTGTTTTTCAGAGAAAACACACCACCTACTTCTAGATTTGATTTGATTTAGTTTATTTTACTTCGCGTTTTGTGCCTCTTGGCTAATTTGCGAAGATGGGGATGAGTGATGAAATGATGAAATTGATGAATGGACATTCACAAACAACCAAGCCCGACCGGGATTCGAACCCGGGACCCTTGGCGTCGCAGCGCGATGTGCTAACCACTCGGCCACAGGATCGGGTACCTCCTACTTCTAGAATAATATTCTTGAGCAACTAATGTTTGAGCCGACAGTATAATTCTCAACAGTTCAACGCGAATCACATGCTTTTGATATGCGGCCAATGCCGGTATTAACAAGGAACGGCGTTCCTGGAACGCAGCCAAGCCGGTGTTGTCTTTCAAAAGCAAGCGGCAGGCTCTCCACGTTCTACATTACAACTACAATACAACTACATTAAGTCATTCCATTCGTGTGCCCGGAGAAAAAAATCATTGAATTAGATATTCCTTATAGATTTAAAACAAACAATCGTACCGCCCCTACCAAAGTGCCGCTCTAGGCCCGGGCCTATGAGGCCTATTGGGAAATCCGTGCCTATCATTCTTTGTCGATGTGATTCCAGTGCTAAATTATTTTGAAAATTTCTTCTGTGAGGGGCCTGCCCACCGCGCCCCCGGCAACTTGCCCACTACGCCCCTGTCAACGTCTCCTATTCTCTACGACAATAACTTTATCCTTTTTCGCTCGGCATTCCACCATACCTTCGCCACCATTATTTATCGGATGATAAAACATAAAAGCTCCCTGCCTCATATTAGATTTACTGAATGCGAAACCATAGAACACGAGACACCTTGACAGGAAGCCGTATAAACGTTTAAGCTCACCTGAATAGGCGAGTAACTCAGCTGCAGGCCGACAGAGGTCTCCACTGTGACACAATATTTGCTCCCTGTCATTTGCCCTCTGCAATCGGCAGCTTCCCGCGCCCGCGAAAAGGGAGGCTTTTGTTTAAACAACGCTGCGTCGAGCGTCGTTGAAAATGGAGACAGTTGAAGAGCGGAAGCGTCCTTTTTTTGTCGTCAGGCGCTGCTTCTCCCCTGTTGGCTGGATGAACAATGCAAATTACCAATCTGATGCCGTTGCGGGTAAAACGAAGGGAAAAAGAAGCATCGGTTGGTGGAATGATATTTCTAAGTATAGATGGCGCCAGTGAGTATACATTATTACTTTCTGATCCACATCCCTAATATTCATCTTAGTTGTAGTAATAATAACAAAAATAAAATATTATTAATAGTAATAAAAGGGGTAAGAAATTAAACCTGAAAGAGAGTTATTTATAATACGAATTGCAATGAAGGCATTAGTTCTCACATACAGTAGAGCGTCGATTATCCGAACGTCGGTCAACCGAACGACCGCTTAACCGAACTGTGTCCTCGCTCGCACCTGTTACTCTCCCACCCTACCGTCCATCATCCCCCTCACTCCCAAACCAAGTTTCCCACAGTAGTCGCCGCACTGAGCCACCGCTGGCGGAACATTGCTTCTAATGGGGCCTTCATAAGGCGCTGCTGACCGGCCAAGCCGCCAGTCGCTGTGTTTCAACAATCAGCACACTTCTGTCGGTGTATGTATTGTTCATGCAAAATGCGTATGTAATATGTACATATTTTTGTTTAATAAACTGTACCACATACTATATATTCCTACTAAAGTTGCCTTTGTACGTTACTTTGTAATACTTAAAGAGATGCCTGTTTTTATGAATAAATTTACTGTACAGTACTTCTTTTTGGCAAATAAACATGTACAGTTCGATTATCCGAACAAACCAGTTTTCCGAACACCCATGTCCCCCAATTACTTCGGATAATCGACGCTCTACTGTACTTTGTGCTAATCCCTCAACAGAAGCGTGCATATTTTGAATATTTTCTTTGAAATACTTCTTCACAATTACAATTAATCACGCACCTCTGTCACAGATGCTGGAAATGATTTTCTTGTACTGCAACACACTTTTCTTCTCTTTGAGGAAGTTCATTTACAAAATCGCTTCCTCAGACAACTACATGAGTTCATTTTCCCATTAGAATAGTATCTAATAATTCTTTCTTCTAAAGTATACTTATGTTGCAGCATTAATAACACTTATCAACACTCAACATTTGTCGGTTTACCCCCTTAGCAAACTACACAGGAGCGAACATACACCTTCGGGGCCCCACTTAAACATAGCCGTATTGATTAATTGAGTTGGATTATTTTACTTCGCCTTTCTTACACTTTTGGCTAATCGCGAAGACGAGGATGAGTGACAGGTTGAAATTGATGAAGGGTCACTCACAATGTTAAATGTGTGTGTGTTTCGATTAAATAAATATCACACTCCTGTTACCCAGACTTTGGCGCCGCCTACGGATCTGGCAGAAAGTAATGAATCAAAGATGGCGGCAACTCCTAGACAGAGAAAGAAGGTTTTCAAAGCAGCTCTCCATCCCGTTTCTTCTTAGTGATGTGAAGAAAGACAAAATGCTCATTCCTAAGGTTTCAATGGCGAAAATGCACGGATTCTCTCAGAGCTGAGAGCATGTTGTGAATCGACTTCACGAAGGCGTTTGACCTCGTTCGGAACCTATTCTTTCTTGCACTGGAGTGATATTTTCTCGAACTCTTGCCTGTGAAATAAAGCTCAACTATGGTTGCCTAATCGTTTGCTAGAAAAGTGCTAAATCCGGTTCATGGACGTCCTTAGCGGGGGTCCAAGGGAGCGCGTCCCCTTCAATAACTCTGAGGATGGGGACAAGGCGAATATGTTCCTGTTCGTCTCAAAAAATCACAATTAATTATTCTATCTCAACTTCAAAAACCGGCTAACCACATTTGCTGTTAGGGAACAATTTACAGCGACTATTTTTGCCATGGGAACTTACTTAACTATCATGCATACAATATCAGCATTTGAAAATATCTGAGTTTATATTTTCTTCAAATCGCAACAAAAATTAAGAATGTAACTTTAATCTCAACCAGACTACAGTTAGACTTTTGTTCGAAAAGAAAAGATATCCTATTGTTTGAAAGAGACAACAATGAAGAGTAGAAACGTCATTGTTACATGGATAATCCTAGGAAGATATCGAATTACACCGAAATTGTAGGTTAAGAACATGACTATTCAAATTATTCTCAGCCTGGAATATCGCGTGGCCAAAAAAAACTGAACAATCCTCAATTTGTTAATCAAAAACATCCGTACAAAGCTATGTAAGTGACGTTAAATAACAAAAAAATAGATCGTTCAATAATGGAACGAAAATCATTGTTATTTTTAATAATAACAAAAATTATCAATGCCGATAAAAATGTCGCCGCGGTGGCTCAGTCGATAACGCGTCTGACTACCATGCTCAAGGTCCCGGGTTCGATCCCCGGCCGGTTCAAATCCGGGAACTTTTCTAACGTTGGAAGCGGCCCCGGCGCCCACCCAGCGTCGAATAACATGGGTACCTGGGGGAAACCCTGGGGGGTAAAGGCGGTCAGGGGCGTGATGCTGATCACATCACTCCCACTCATGACCGGATCAAGAAAGTGTGGGGCGTTACCCCCACACCCCCTATACGCCTTCATGACGTGGTGCTAAGCACAGGGGAGCACTTTACCTTTTTTACCAATAAAAATGTATGTTAATTAAACCCGAAGGTTCATGGCTGCAACAATACAGGCCTTCCATCTGTCCCTATCCTGAGCAAGATCTATGTACTCTTTTCCATCCCTACCGATTTCCTTTAGGTCCATCTCAACGTTGTCCCTCCATCTTCGTCTTGGCCTTCCTACAGGTCTCTTACCATCAGGTTTCCCAACAAGAATCCTGCAAACTCCTCTTTCCTCTCCCATTCGTGCCACATGGCCTGTCCACCTAAGTCTTCTTGATTTAATTATTCTAATAATATCTGGACATGAATACAAATTATGTAGTTCTAAATTATGTAACCTTCTCCACTCATCTGTCTCATCATCCCTTTTAGATTCAAATATTTTCCTAAGGATCTTATTTTCAAATACTCTCAATTTATGTTCCTCTTTCAATGTAAGGGACCAAGTTTCACACCCATACAGGCAAAATTACTGTTTTTGTATAATTTAACTTTTAGTTTCTTAGATATTAAACGAGAACACTAAAGTTTATGAAGAGAGAAGTAACATGCATTTCCTGAAATAAGGCTACTTTTTATTTCCTCTTTAATATAATTTTCATTTGTTAATATTACTCCTAAGTATTTGAATTTGGAAACTGGTTCAAACGAATTCTTATCAACAATTAGATTTTGATTATTACCTAACAATTGCTTTCGGGCTGTAAGCATATATCTAGTTTTTTCTTTGTTAACTTACAAACCTATCTCTATCTCTTTAGCAGTTTTGAAAAATATTTTAGCACTATTCTTAATTGTATTTATATCATCCCCTAATAAGTCTATATCATCTGCATATGCTAACAACTGAGTCACGCCATTTAATTTTAGTCCTTCGTTAGTTTCTTTTAACTTCCTAACAGCATATTCTAAGGCAAAATTAAAGAGCAATGGAGATAATGCATCTCCTTTGAGATGGTTGAGATCTTTTAAAAGTTTGTTATTATTTTTATTATTATATTGGAAGTAGTGGCATACCTCACACATTCTTAACGCACTTTTCAAAATTACGTCACGTCCTACATATTCTGAACAATTCATATGTCTTTCCTTCTTATAAGTTTCGTTTCGTTTATGTAGGGTGGGGATTGGAGGATTAAAATAATCCAGCAATCGTAAACTTGAGAACGGCACACTCTTGGAAACTCTCGACGAGTCTTTTGGTGTTGGTGTGCGTGTGTTTATGCAAAATTTGTGTTCAAGTATCTTCACTGACCTAGTGCCTGTTTTCCTGGGTGGCACTGGCCTATTTCTGGCTCCCAAAACGCAGAGTGCTCACACTTAGCAGCTCTCATCTCAAACTGATACCCTTATCTCAGAGAGAGACGAGGTGGATGCTGGCTTCAAGTATGAGGACCACTTCACGGAGCAAGGGCATCTAGAAGAGGTTTCAAGATTACTGATAATATGCAACCTTGGAGTCATCCAGGTTGCATATTGCAAAGGATAAATTCAGTGCCATACAAGAGCTTGCGAAAACGACCGACAGGCGGCGTTAATGGTCCCCTGCACTGACGTTTGCTTTAGAATCACTTCAGTCGACCTTCGATTAGCACGGCGCCCTACAACATCACGGGTTCAGGGTTCGAATCTCAGCTTGGGAATGGATGTTCTTTGCGAGTGTTCCGTCTTAAACGAAAGGTTTACTTTATGCACAGACACGTTAATCGGGACTGGATCTACAACTTTAAGTGGGCTCCGAATCACTGTGTGCATCTACCTTGTATCGAATCTGGAATATCTTGATTGCAGGGCGGCGACGTTACCACTACGCCATCTGTGAGATCCTGTCGTACTACTAGCTTGCATCAGAAACGTCGTTTTCGAAAATTCCCTTCCTTTCCGCCATGATGTTCCAAAATGTAAAAATTACATATTTTTTTAAAAATTTCTTCTACATCATTCAAGCGAATCTTCGTGTGGTTTTCTAGCTCTGTTCTCGATAGATTGAGTCGGTCATTTTACGTCGCTTCTCAGTCACTTTTGGCAAAATATGTACATAAATATGTAACAATAATTGATAAAATATGTACCTAAATATGTATTATCAAAAGAATATGTAGCTAAATATGTGGTATCAAAGAATATGCAATATGAATAACAATCCAAGCAATGTCAAGAATTCTGCAAGGTATTTATTTTATTTGAACATATTCAACATAATTTTAAGAACATAAGTTTTTCAAATTAAAATTTGTGTCAAATTTATAACCTAAAAAAAGCACAGCAACGTGTACATATTGAAGAGACCAATTTTGTCAACTATTAATTACTTTTCGCATCGCAAATTATTGTAGAATATGTAAATATGTAAGAGATATCTTCGTAACTTTCGAAACAAATTGTAAAAAATGCATCTACAGGAAGAACAATCGAATGGAAATGCATAGCTACTTTTGTACTTTTTGTACAAGGGAACGTTTTGTGCAACTCTCTACTTATGGTAAGTAGCTTTCTTGTCCACCGATGCCAAGTTTCTGCGCTTTGCCTAATCCTAAAAGGGAAACGAAAAGGGGGGTAGAAACCCCCAACATCTTTCGATAAATAACAGTTCCCGTATTTTTTTGAGCCTGTCTTTCCACTTGGCAGTCAATTTTAGGTAAGCACGAAGCATCTCATTGATTAGGAAATTTGACATCACATGAGCTACAAATTTTCTTCATCATGTTTCAGAGATCGAAAATATGTAGAGAAGGATCAAGATATGAAAAAAAAATACCGAAATATATTGTTTTATGTGAAGTAAATTAGCAAATATGAAAAATATTTATTTATTCCTTGTTTTGGATGGCGATGTTAAGGCACAATCCTTTTCATCCACTTTACGTGAAATATATAAAGACTAAAAACATTAAGATACCAAGAAATGAAATATGTAAATGAAAACTAAGAACATTAAGATACCAAAAGAGAAAAACACAAGAAAAGAAATTAAAAAATATATAAAAAATAAAAACAAAAGAATACACATAAAACATAAACACACACACACAACAAACATACTCAAATTACATAAAAAGTCGGTGGGTGTTGGTCCTACAAGTTTACACGAATGTTTAATTGTATTTCCCTGTTTTCAGTACTGGTACGTTGACTCCAGAAGATGATTTCTTAATTTTGATTTGAATTGGCCGAGAGAAGAAGAGTTTCTTATGTCGTTGGGGAGATCCTTCCACGCTCTGGTAGCAGTGGCCGTTAAGGAACGTTGTCTTGTGGGAGGGGATGGTCAGCAGAGAGTTGTCTCTCGAACAGGTGGCAAAGGTGTGTGCTGAACTTAGGGGTTGAAATCGAGAAAGTAGGTAGGAGGGCTCTCGTGAGTTTACTACTTGTATTTTGTACAGCCCTGTAAGAGTGTGAAAGCTGCGGCGAGTGGAATATCCTGCAAATGTATAACAATATGTAACATAAAACTTATGTCAGTTATATAATTCGTTGACATTTTCCTGTTCAAGGTGTGGATCTAGAACGAAATAGAATATGTAATTACATGCAAACCCGGGCACATGATGATGAAAGCACAATCACACACAAACATGGACACAGCACAACACAAGCACGGCAAATGTTTATACTGGCTGCGAGTCCAGATGCTATAGCCTTGTTAGTCTGCAATAATGGGAGTCCAGGTGCACTATTGTCGCTTGGGTGCGCTCTAACAAGATCACTCTTTACCCCTCTCTGTTACGGTGCCAAGAAACCAATCGAAAATATTCAAACATTCGAGGGTATGCCCTTACTGTCTTGGTGCCTTTAAATAAACCAGTCAGCAGTGATGTACGTCTACGCGTAAACAACGATAGTCTACATTCTACACGTAGATTACGTAATCTATGTAAACAACATGGCAAAAGATGATAACTTAGCAAAGGGCGCCGTGGAATTAAAAGAAAATTATACTGCGTATCACTTGTTGATGTGTGAGGAAAACTTTTCATACTCTTTCTTCTAAATTCGAACAATTTCTCACCTAGGAAGAAACCTAATATAGGAAATATTCTAGTGTTTTATGGGGAAAAGACCACTCTTGCCTCACGACTGCCATCTGTTGTTTTAATACTATTTATCTTCTTCCATAGTTTGTAATAGAAGAGAAGAGAAATTTTGTTGTAAACAGGGTTCATTTCATTTCGTTAGGAAGCAAAATAGTTGAAAATGTCACTTTCCTTTCATGAAAGCCTTGAAAATTAATTTTAATGCACTCTACATAGTCTAAGTAAACTACAACCCAATGTAATCTACGCGTAGATTACGTGTAGACAACGCATGTAGACGTAAACTTATAGTCTACGGCACATCACTGGACCTCAGTTTATCTGAATTTAAACGCTCTTCTTTCTCTTTCTTCTCTGTTTATTATTCAAGATATTAGGTAAAGCCATCCGAAGATTGCCGATCTTGCACGAACGCGTGACGTCACCAGAGAGGGAGTGAGCTCGGCTGAAGCAGACGGCCCCTAGCATTTATATGGGAGATTCAGAGAGCGAAAGTATATTATTACTTTTAGGAGGGGGAAATTATTAATTGTCATCCTCCAAGATGGTATTGAGGCATCCTTTTAATGATTAGTAACATAATTGAAAACGCGCTACTATTGAAAGGGGGCAAAGTACATGTAACAAAATGTATTTTGAAAATTAATATTCCTGAAACATTCTGACCGATGCGCTACAAAGAAAGTTGCGTGTTCTCCTTTAGAATTTCGTCAATTTACAAATCGTAATATAATTTTAATAAAAACGTGGCATGCTAAAGAAGAATGAAAGACTTTTAAAAAATAATTGATTAATAGACTTACTTTATTTTACTTCGCTTATCTGTCACATATGGCTAAACGCAAAGATGAGGATGCATAATGATATGATGAAATTAATGAAAGGAAAGTAGACCCATGCCCGGGCGGGGATTCGAAACTGTGGGGGCCCTTGGCATCGTAAAGCGTTGTGCTAACCACTTCGCCACGGAGGTCAGCATTACAAGGAAATAAACAAAAAATGACAATCATATGGCATCTATGTTTAAATATGCGAGAAACATTTGCGAGGAGGTTATTAAAGTAACAAATAATTATTACTAGACGTTGTGATGAAAATTATTAATATATCTGAAATATCGAGAGTTGACCTTGCAGTCTCTAAATGTACTTTTAGGGTTACGCAAAACCTTTACTCAAAATTGCTAGTGTAAATTTGTAAGCTATTACAATTAAAAACTTATTCCTGTTTGAAAAAAGAAACTGCCAAGTTAAATTAATATTTCGTATAAATAAATATATTTTTCTTTCATGAGGCCAGGACAGTATTTGGAGGGGGGAAGGTGGCTTGGGAAGGCTATAGCCCCGGATCTCGATCTGAAAAGGGGCTTCCAGTGGGAAAACATAGTCCAGAAGAAGGGGCGAAATGATTCTTTTTAAATGGCTCAAGAATACAAAGATATAAGTGGACATTTGACAAGCTTAGTTTAAAACTTACAACTGAAATCGTACGTGTGTGTGTGGGGGGGGGGGTGGCTACGTGAGGTAACACAGTGGAATATGATTCACAAGACTAAAATTAAAATAAATATGTGGGAACAATAGAAATCAAAATATGTTGTAGCTAGTGACGGCGCAATAGAAAAGATGGAGGGGTAAATCATATTTTCCCGGGGCAATCATGTTTATTATTCCGTTACGTACGACACAAAAATGCATATTTTGGCTAAAAGAGCATTCATTCATTTATTTATTTTTGTCGTTATACTGGGGGCAGATAAGAGAGAGAGAGAAATTGTCCTGCCCCCTCCCCCCTGTAGTGTGGTCACTGCCTAAAGCTGTACTGGAGAAGAATGCACCAATTAATACGTTATTAAATAAAACAGATGCTTTTAAAACTTTTAATCAAATTATTTGTGAACTACGATTTAAATTTAGAGATAGCACATACCTGTTTAATTTAATTTGGATGAGTTAACTTCTGAAGCCTGCCATTTCCGAACCTTCTTCCGGTGTAACTGCACTGCCCTTTGAGCCCTAGCTGCTGCGTTCAGGTGGCGGAACGAGCAGAATACTAATTAAAACAAATATGTGACAAATATATATAAAAAGAACAACGTGTTGAAGCTATTGACGGCGCCAAAGAAAAGACAGAAGAGAAACGTGGAGAGTGCAGTGATATTTTACGGGAAGCAGTCACGTTTATTACACCCTTACATTTACATACAATATTAAAATGTTCTGCTTTTAGATCTCGCACAATGTCTTTTTCACAAAATTGGGCAATCCCGCATTTTTTATAACAATCTTGTCTTTTCGTTTACTTACGCAATTACCGACTGGAAAGGCTGTGATATTTTAGATTTCTTCCGTTAGTTTTCTGATAATTGTTTTCACAGCTTTCCATAGCATTTAGGCACGAATTTAGTTGACAAGAACAAAATAATCTTATTTTAAAACATACAGCAAAAAGAAATCCAACGCGCTTAAGTTAAAACTCCCTTACATTGGAAGCCTGGAGAGAACAAAACAGGGGTTCCTTCGTAACACGATTTCTTGAAAACCATTTTACACATCTGAATCAACTTTGTGATAAATTGATTAGAAAGGACGAATCTTAACAGTAAAAGTTGTAACTTTTCCCCTGGTACTATATTTTAGAAGATATTCGCTGTCGAATATCTCAATATTTGCATAAGGAACCAGCCTTTTCCGTGCCGAGCTTCTCGACGATGACGTAATGCATCCACGGACAACTGCGCATACAATCTGCGCCGCCGAACGAGCACCCCCTGACATTCTACACGTAGACTATACACGTAGATTACGTAATCTATGTAAACAACATGGCAAAAGATGATAACTTAGCAAAGGGCGCCGTGGAATTAAAAGAAAATTATACTGCGTATCACTTGTTGATGTGTGAGGAAAATTTTTCATACTCTTTCTTCTAAATTCGAACAATTTCTCACCTAGGAAGAAACCTAATATAGGAAATATTCTAGTGTTTTATGGGGAAAAGACTACTCTTGCCTCACGACTGCCATCTGTTGTTTTTAATACTATTTATCTTCTTCCATAGTTTGTAATACAAGAGAAGAGAAATTTTGTTGTAAACAGGGTTCATTTCATTTCGTTAGGAACCAATATAGTTGAAAATGTCACTTTCCTTTCATGAAAGCCTTGAAAATTAATTTTAATACACTCTACATAGTCTAAGTAAACTACAACCCAATGTAATCTACGCGTAGATTACGTGTAGACAACGCATGTAGACGTAAACTTATAGTCTACGGCACATCACTGGACCTCAGTTTATCTGAATTTAAACGCTCTTCTTTCTCTTTCTTCTCTGTTTATTATTCAAGATATACAATAATAATAATATTGTTTGCGAGATTTTACACATATGAATTTATGTTTACCCAGAACGGTAATTAATTTTGTTAATTAAATCAATTAGAAGTTGATTAATGAAACTTTATTGTAATTAGTATTACGTAATTAATTAGAAGTTAGTAAGTGAAGAATTAGTAATAATGAGTTATTTATATATTATATATATATTTATATATTTGTTTACATCATTTTCTTTTTAATTCGTGAATTTAGTTAAGCGTGAATTTTAATGTATAGCACATACCTTGAAATGTGTGTAATATTTAACATTGTTTGTTGATAATACAGTAAACCCTCGTTAACACAAACTCGCTTAAGACGAACACTCGGTTAACATGAACAAAATGTTCGTCCCGGCAGGCTACCACGAATTACGAACTGTTTTTAGTCCGTTGCGTCATTAGATCTCATTTAACACGAACTTTCAAAGTTTTTCATTTTTTTTTCTGTTGTTCCTCTGCTAGGTATGTAAGAAATCGCTCAACAATCTCTATCATCTTGTCAACAATCAACTTATATAGTATTGTAACCAACAGATTCAGATCAACAATGTGTTCAAATGTGTTTTTCTATTGTTTAAAACATAGCCAGTACGAGTAACATCAAGATTAAAACTTGGGGGCAATTGCTCGACAATCGCGATCATAGCGTCAACAATGAGCTTATACGTATTTAACCAACAAATTCAGTTGTGTTTTTCTATTATTTAAAACGTAGAAGACGAAACCCCAAGTTGGAGTGTGTTTGATGCACGCCGCATCCTGCGGTTCTGTGTCATCGCAACACATACAGAACTGTTTTGCACCAGAAAATGATCTGCGAGTACTTTTTTTAAAGTTAATTACTGTAGTAGTATTTTCTATGATTACATACATAATACGTATTGTAGAAAGAACTGTATTGCAACAATAAAATTTCCCCGGCTAGCACGATTTTTTAACACGAACTCTCGATTGGTCCCTTGAGATTCGTGTTAACGAGGGTTTACTGTAGTAATAATAAATCTAATGATTTGATTTCCGTTAAGTGTCTATTCTGGTAAACCAGAACAGATTTGGTATAATACTTTTCTTAGTACGTGAAGACGTTCCCTTCCCGTTTTGTGGGGGCCAGAACAGGACCCAATTGCCCGGCTGAAATAAGCTAACCTATTTTAGACATAAAGGATTGTATATGTATATTCCCTTATCCGTGGTTGTATGTTCCTTATTGAGGTTTTTAACCTCTTTGTAATTCCGCCGCGTCAGCAGTCTTTTTCTGGAGACACTATACATCTATACTATTTTGAGTGATATCTTCAAATTTTCCCGCAAATTTATATTTTTCCAATTTCACAATCTTCCTGATACCTTAAGTTTTTGTTTCTAGTTTGTTGATTTCACGTCGATGTTCTGTTTTTTTTAAGTTCACAGCAACGCTGAGGATGTAATTGGTGATTGAACTAACAGGGGAGAGTTGCCCAAATTGGACCAGTTGGTACTATTTTGCTTCTGCATCAAAAACAAGACACAGAAAAAGAACGAAATTGTAGGTATGAGAAGCACAAACTATTACCTTTCACTTCATATATGTAATTCAACAAAAAAATGCAGGAACCAATATAATAGGGTACATAAACGAAAGTAGTGACATCGGTCCATTATAGGCAACTGGTTTCCTAACTTGGACCACAGGTTGCTTAGGTGAGACCGCTCACAAAAGGCATGTACGTATGTATGTCTACGGTATGTAAACACCTGCAGCACTCACTGCACACACCATTGTGGTATTTATTCCACGTTCGCCGCTTGTAACAGCACCTACCTGTGATTTCGATTTTTTTGCTACAACTTTTTGTGGACATTTCTGGACTGTGGTGACTCATCCACGTTGAATATTCGGTAAACTGAAAAACCAAACATACCATACCTTCTACTACACTCGTTCAAGCCATAGTCCCCATTTTTGCATGCTGCTATAGCCATTTGCAATGTCCCCGGTCCAATTTAAGAAACAAGTGGTGGTCCAACTTAGGCAATTATACCCCGTTAATAAAAATATGACGCTACACTAACATACGCAACTAAACCATAGTTTTACCACATGTTTACGGAACTCATTACTTACGTAACTCGGGGGTTACTGTATTATTATTATTATTATTATGTGATTACCTTCGATGAAGGGGAGAAGTGAGAGAGCTTTGAGAAAACTTAGCAAAATCTTGCCTCTCGCAAAGCAAAATTGTAACCTCAGATTCTGGCAACACTAGTTCGTAGCAGAGAGATTACATACAGAACATATTCGCAAAACGTTATCGAGCGACTCATGCAGAAGAGTGAATGTGTAAATCAAATCGCTGGATGACTTTTCTGCGTATGTTCTGCGTGAATTTATCGCTTCAGGAAGATGAAAACGTCAATTCGCAGTAATCAATTTTAAAAATTTGTCCCCTCTTTGTTACCCTCTAAACGTTCAGGAGAGAAACAGCAGTGCATCACTTTGTAATTGTTCTCTCTTTCTGTTTCCGTTGCTGTCTGTATGTGTGTGCTTTTCCTCCCTCCTTCTGTTATCTCTCTCTCTCTCTCTTGCCTTCTCCCTCTTTAATGTTATCTCTCTCTCTCTCTTCCATTTTACGGTTTGTGAATGTTTCTCTACCCCGTCATTCCCTAACATCCTCCCCCCCTCTCTCTCTCTCTCTCTCTCTCTCTCTCTCTCTCTCTCTCTCTCTCTCCTCTCTTCCATTTTACGGTTTGTGAATGTTTCTCTACCCCGTCATTCCCTAACATCCTCTCTCTCTCTCTCTCTCTCTCTCTCTCTCTCTCTCTCTCTCTCTCTCTCTCTCTCTCTCTCTTCTCCCTTCCATTTTACGGTTTGTGAATGTTTCTCTACCCCGTCATTCCCTAACATCCTCCCTCTCTCTCTCTTCCATTTTACGGTTTGTGAATGTTTCTCTACCCCGTCATTCCCTAACATCCTCCCTCTCTCTCTCTTCTCTCTTCCATTTTACGGTTTGTGAAGGTTTCTCTACCCCGTCATTCCCTAACATCCTCCCTCTCTCTCTCTCTCTCTTTTCTCTCTTCCATTTTACGGTTTGTGAATGTTTCTCTACCCCGTCATTCCCTAACATCCTCCCTCTCTCTCTCTCTTCTCTCTTCCATTTTACGGTTTGTGAATGTTTCTCTACCCCGTCATTCCCTAACATCCTCCCTCTCTCTCTCTCTCTCTTCTCTCTTCCATTTTACGGTTTGTGAATGTTTCTCTACCCAGTCATTCCCTAACATCCTCCCTCTCTCTCTCTCTCTCTCTCTCTCTCTCTCTCTCTCTCTCTCTCTCTCTCTTCTCTCTTCCATTTTACGGTTTTTGAATGTTTCTCTACCCCGTCATTCCCTAACATCCTCCCCCTCTCTCTCTCTCTTCTCTCTTCCATTTTACGGTTTGTGAATGTTTCTCTACCCCGTCATTCCCTAACATCCTCCCTCTCTCTCTCTCTCTTCTCTCTTCCATTTTACGGTTTGTGAATGTTTCTCTACCCCGTCATTCCCTAACATCCTCCCTCTCTCTCTCTCTTCCATTTTACGGTTTGTGAATGTTTTTCTACCCCGTCATTCCCTAACATCCTCCCTCTCTCTCTCTCTTCTCTCTTCCATTTTACGGTTTGTGAATGTTTCTCTACCCCGTCATTCCCTAACATCCTCCCTCTCTCTCTCTCTCTTCTCTCTTCCATTTTACGGTTTGTGAATGTTTCTCTACCCCGTCATTCCCTAACATCCTCCCTCTCTCTCTCTCTCTCTCTCTTTTCTCTCTTCCATTTTACGGTTTGTGAATGTTTCTCTACCCCGTCATTCCCTAACATCCTCCCTCTCTCTCTCTCTCTCTGTCTCTCAGGCCTGCAATAACACCGCGGTTGAGCTAAGGCGGAAATTAAAGAAGCCATTTATCCACGGGAGCAATTTCCCCTCACACCCCCGCTTCTATGGAGGAACTAAGGGAGCGCAGGAGTGTTTGGAAAGGGCTGTCCTGGCAATTAGCAGCGTCCCGTGGGAATTCGGAAAGTGTCCTCAGCACAACCACGGGATGCAAGGGAGATATTTTTGCCAACTCGTGCATGGAAACCATCCAAACAGATGCGCGGTTTCATATCCGAGAGATGAGTGGGTGCTGGATGCTGTGGCAGATAAATACAGATGGGAGATGGGGAAATGGTATCGATGCACACAGGCGATAGCATGGCCGAACGAGAGTCTCTCTCAGCATCTGCTGTTTCCGTAACTAAGTACAATGTTATATGAGTAGAGCTCAGATTTTTCCGACTCAAAAATTACCAAAATATGCAATTATGACGTAAGATTTCCAAAAATGTCATACAGCCCAAAAATATATATTCTAACTGTGTATAATAATTATTTTTTTAATTTAATCAATTTCGCGATTGTTCCTTCGCGTTTAATAAGTTTGCGCTAAATTTGTTCGCTAATATTACTTTCGCCCTTCATACTCTGTCGCTTTTCACGTTTGTTCCCTTTCGCTCTGAATCCTCTGTTGCGTTTCCGGTTGTTCCCTTTCGTGGTTAATCCTCTGTTGCGTTTCACGGTTGTTCGCTTTCGCGATTAATCCTCTGTTGAGTTTCACGGTTGTTCCCTTTCGTGCTTAATCCTCTGTTGCGTTTCACGGTTGTTCCGTTTCGCTCTGAATCCTCTGTTGCGTTTCACGGTTGTGC
Organism: Lepisma saccharinum; assembly: GCF_977018435.1. Lineage (NCBI taxonomy): Eukaryota > Metazoa > Arthropoda > Insecta > Zygentoma > Lepismatidae > Lepisma > Lepisma saccharinum. The sequence continues at coordinate 13,467,956 of NC_139258.1, forward strand.
CCTCTCGTGCTTAATCCTCTGTTGCGTTCCACGGTTTTTCTCTCTCGTGCATAATCCTCTGTTGCTTTCCACGGTTGTTCCCTTTCGCGTTTAATCCTCTGTTGTGTTTCACGGTTTTTCCCTTTCGTTCTGAATCCTCTGTTGCGTTTCACTGTTGTTCCCTTTGGTCCTTAATCCTCTGTTGCATTTCACGGTTGTTCCGTTTCGCTCTGAATCCTCTGTTGCGTTTCACGGTTGTTCCCTCTCGTGCTTAATCCTCTGTTGCGTTCCACGGTTGTTCCCTCTCGTGCATAATCCTCTGTTGCGTTCCACGGTTGTTCCCTTTCGCTCTGAATCTTCTGCTTCGTTTCACGGTTGTTCTCTATCGAGCTTAATTCTCTGCTTCGTTTAATGGTAGTTCCTCCAAATTTCCAATAGCGATAGTTTTGGAGGGGTAATATGCAAAGTATGCGAATATATTTTTTACGTATACCATGGCCACCCAGGTCACCTGATATAACCGCACTAGACATCGTGTTGGATTACGTTAAGGACATAATTTAACAGACACCTGTCGGTGGTATCACAACATTAAAGACAAGATTCATGGCTGCTGTTGGGAAGACGCTAATTGTATGGGTTCACAGATGGCAGCACTGTACAGAAATGAAATCTTGCATCATTACTTTACGTATTGTCGCAAAACACATGTTTCTTGCTAACAATTTATACGCTATAAAATATTCTTTAGATTTATTCTTTCATATACGAACCATAAGCTAGCTGTACGCACTACATAAAGTTTGGATTTTTTCTACAATACATACATATATATTGCATTTAGTTTATCATATATGCTGTCTCAGTTTGTATGTATACATTCCACTTCTCTAATGAGTCATTCCATATGAAATCTGCACAGCCCACAACCTGACCATCTCCGATTTTCATGAAATTTGGGGAGTTGAAACTATGAATGGAACTTATTAACTATGGAAATTTTTAGTTTCGTGCGTCTTGTAATTGTTAAATTATTCAAGGTCAAATTTCGCATAAATTGCCCTTTTTGAGCCCACTTAGATATACTAAATCTATAACTCCGCCCCTATTTCGTCTAGGAAGCTCAAATAAAGCTTATTGTACAGCGAATTGAACAAGCTTTCCAGTGATATATAACAAGCCTACCTTTGGATAAAAATATAATTTTGTCACGTGACCTTGACCTTTGACCTTGAATATCTCAAAACATGTCATCACCAAAAATCGTGAAAAAAAATATATTTGGTCCCTCATACCATACTCTAAAACATATCAAAAAATCATTCTGGGACTGCAATGGGATAAGAAGATACAAAATAATATGTGTAACTATATGACTGATAAAAGCCCCATTACATGAACTATGACGAGTCAATTCTAGCCTGATTTGATATATCACATCACCCCCTTTCCTTTGAATTTTTTGCGTCGAATTCAATATGGCGGTCAACAATATGCAGGACCTGCGCTTGACACACACGGCTAGGGATCTCCCTGTGCCTAACCTATTTCTTTCATGACCAATTATACCCAGGATAACTCCTCTACATTTTGTAGGGGGTGTTAAAGGACTTTTGACGTATGAAGACGTAAATTTATAGCGTACGACACATCACTGTCTCCAATCCTAGCATTCAAAAATATTCTTTATCAGGGAAGGAGTTTATGACCACGCTGTGCAAGGTTCTCACATTTTGGTTATACAAACATAAACTTTCCGTAGGGTTTACTTGTAACAGATGCACGCATACACGATGTCGAAAGATAAGAAGTTATTGTCTTAAACAAAAGAATGATGGTATACGAACCAAACCACTTCAAAGAATCTATAATCCCACTTCTGTTTCAGAGAAACAAATGACTAAATATGGCGCGACAGGTGCTGCCACCTTGACGGACGGATGGAGACCGGAAGTTACGATATTCTTGTGGTCAGATCAAAGCCTTTTCTTCCACTCACTCAATTCACGGCGTGGGGGAACAGGGGCGGGCAGCAGCTTCGAATCCGTCGTTCGGAAACTAGGCAATGTGGTTCGAGAGAAAAAAGGGCGCATGCAGAAACTTTCCAATATTTCCAATAATGTGACTTGGGAGGTAAATGGACGAAAAGAAGAAGAAAGACGAAGAAATCTTTCGGTTCTCGGAAATGGACGGAGAACTTACGGTGAAGTCAATATTTTCTTCTACATCTTTTTTAAGATTGAAGAAAAGCACTGAGAGAGCGTTTTGATGGTTTATTACGAGAGTAACGACTTACGAATGTCTCTCTGTGAAACATTTAAATATCTCATCGGAGCATCAAACGTGGAAAATGCAGTTTGGAAAGTTTTGTTATGATAGATTGTACGTGTGCTGTTCAATAAAGAATGATCATTATTTTTTTATTCACATAAATTCTCGCGCTAAAATTCATTTTTATGTTATATTCTTAGCTTATGCGCACACGTACTAGTTTCATTGTTTCGACTTTCGTTGTGCGACTGTGACAGCCGTTCAGGTTGATACATGTTCATAAACAATTCGTTGCGTTAAAATTTCGCTTTCTTCTGACCAAATCGTCTACTGAGGCCTACGGAAATGCTAGAAGAGGGCTATGGAGAGATTCTTCTTCCCTATAGCCAGGGTTGTGCAATTACGCGTAAATTAGGTTCTCTACATGACACGTAAATTATGAAAAACTCAATATGCTGACCAAGGCAGAAATTTATTTTATTATAAAACATAAACTAAACGTAACGTATAAGGAGTATGGGGAAGACCACAGAAAAGATATGCAAAGTGCTTAGGAAAGCGGGCATTAAAATTTACAGGAAGGGAGGGAGAAGCATCTTAAGAATAGCGAAGAATGCAAACAAGAAAAAGGAGAAGAGGAAGGGATTACCTACGAAGTGAAATGTAAAGAACGTCAGAGGAGAAACGAAAAAGAGGCTAAAATACAGGTTGAAACAACATAGGGATGATGTACGACTTAAAGAGAGAGAGAAATGCGATATTTAAACACACGAGAGAAACAGGACATGACATAGAGTGGAATGAGGCTTGGCAGATAGGAAGGGAGAAGAGAATACTAGTGAGAAAATGGAAGGAGTCCAAGGAAATAGAGAAGAAAGGTGAAGAAGACACAATGAACTGGAATGGGGGACTAAAGATAAACAAAGAATGGAAGAAGGTGTTAGAAAAGATAGAGGAGAGAAGAAGGAAGAAGAATGAAGGAAATAGAGCGTGAGATAAAGAGTCCAACCACATTCTCTTTCAGGTGAAAGTACAGTTGACAAGGGAAAGCCACCTGCTGGAATGTTCCAGAACAACTTTCTAATAGTCTGGAGGGGAGTAATGTTTGTTTATATATATCGTCCTGTTTTGTACCTTGTTACATTTGTACTTGGTGCAGAGTCTGAAGAAGACCTTGCTAGAAGGTTGAAACGTTACGTTTAGTTTATGTTTTATAATAAAATAAATTTCTGCCTTGGTCAGAATATTGAGCTTTTCATATCATGGGAACAAGCCTTAACGTAAATTATGCGCAATCTACATGTTTCTATCGATGGCTATTGTTAAGTGGTAGAAAACCAAAAAAAGGCTGTAAAAGATTTTCCATCCGAATTTGTGTGTTCTCTTATAGGTATTGGAATTTTACAAACTGCCATATTCACATCATAATTAGCCAATACAAGTGTATAATACGCATGAAGAAGGAATTTGAAGCTGTTACTAACTAACTAACTAACTCTCTAGCCTTCTTAAACCCGAAGGTTCATGGCTGCAGCAACACAGGCCTTCCATGTTTCCCTATCTTGAGCAAGATCTATATACTCTTTTCCATCCCTACCGATTTCCTTTAGGTCCATCTCAACGTTGTCCCTCCATCTTCGTCTTGGCCTTCCTACAGGTCTCTTACCATCAGGTTTCCCAGCAAGAATCCTGTAAACTCCTCTTTCCTCTCCCATTCGTGCCACATGGCCTGCCCACCTAAGTCTTCTTGATTTAATTATTCTAATAATATCTCGACATGAATACAAATTATGTAGTTCTAAATTATGTAACCTTCTTCACTCACCTGTCTCCTCATCCCTTTTAGGTCCAAAGATTTTCCTAAGGATCTTATTTTCAAATACTCTCAATTTATGTTCCTCTTTCAATGTAAGGGACCAAGTTTCACATCCATATAATACTACAGGCAAAATTACTGTTTTGTATATTTTAACTTTTAGTTTCTTAGATATTAAACGAGAAGATAAAAGTTTATGAAGAGAGAAGTAACATGCATTTCCTGACTTAAGCCTACTTTTTATGTCCTCTTTAATATAATTTTCATTTGTTAATATTACTCCTAAGTATTTGAATTTGGAAACTGGTTCAAACGAGTTATCAATAATTAAATTTTGATTATTACCTAACACTTGGTTTCGGCCTGTAAGCATATATTTAGTTTTCTCTTTGTTAACTTGCAAACCTATCTCTTTAGCAGTTTTGAAAAATATTTTAGCATTATTCTTAATTGTATTCACATCATCCCCCAGTAAGTCTACATCATCTGCATATGCTAATAACTGAGTCACACCATTTAATTTTAGTCCCTCTTTAGTTTCTTTTACCTTCCTAACAGCATATTCTAAGGCAAAATTAAAGAGCAATGGAGATAATGCATTTCCTTGTTTTAACCCATCATGAATTGTAAATTTGTCAGACATATTAATACCCACACGAATTTTACTTTCTGTTTCACTGGTGCATATTTTTATCATACTAACAAGCTTCTTAGGTATTCCAAACTCTACTAATATATTATATAATTTATCTCTTTTGACCGAATCATATGCTTTTTTGAAATCAATGAATAGCTGATGGACATTTTGATTATATTCCCACTTTTTTTCAAGTGTCTGTCTGATGTGAAAAATTTGATCTGTAGTTGATCTGTTACGTTTAAATCCACATTGATAATCACCTATAATTTCATTAGCATATGGGGTTAGTCTTGTTAAAAGAATGTTAGATAATATTTTATATGTTGTTGAGAGTAGAGAAATTCCACGGTAATTATTGCAGTTCATTTTATCACCTTTTTTAAACACAGGAACAATTATGGATTCTTTCCGCTGCTGAGGGATTTCTTCTTTATTCCATATTAAACAAATTAATTTATGAATTTGACATATTAATGAATTTCCACCATATTTAATTAACTCAGCTGGTATTAAATCAATGCCAGGTGCTTTGTTATTCTTTAGCCTTTTAATAGCATCTTTAACTTCAGTCAAGTTAGATTCTGGGACTAAAGGTTCTGCTGTGTGTACTTCATTCACTTCTGATTTATCTCCTACATGGACATTTAAAAGGTCATTAAAGTAGTTCTTCCATCTATTTAGAATATCGCTTGGGTCAGCTAGAAAATCACCGTCTTTATCTTTTATCAAGTTTACTTTAGGTTGCCACCCCTTTCTAAACTCATTTACACCTTTATATAAATCTCTGATATTTTTATTTTTGCTGTTTGTTTCAATTTCAATGTCAAGAAACAACAATATAAGGCCATGGATGTTCCCAAGGTAAAATATTCCGGAGGTAAAATAGTCCCCCATTCGGATCTCCGGGTGGGGACTACTTTGGGAGGTCACTGGACTAAGGATAAGATCTACATTAGGAATAAGGATATTAAATTAGGCACCTGGAATGTTCTGAGCCTTTACCGGCCTGGGGCATTTCAGTGTACAGTTAATGAGATAGTTAAGTATAAATTAGATGTAGTAGCTGTCCAGGAAGTTAGGTGGCCAGGAGAAGGGAATTGTAAAACTAAAAATTATACTTTTTTCTATGGTGGTACTGAAAATCATAATTTTGGAACAGGCTTTTTTATAAATAATAGAATTATCTCGGCTCTTAAAACAGTAGAATTTATTAATGATAGGATATCATATGCAGTTTTACAGGGTAGGTGGTGTAAAATTATTTTAATAAACATACATGCACCAACGGAAGATAAAGATGATAATACTAAAGATGATTTTTATACAGAGTTAGAACAGGTCTTTGATAAATTTTCTCAGTATGATATGAAAATTCTGTTAGGTGACTGTAATGCACAGATTGACAAAGAAGAGACATTTAAACCCACAATTGGTAAAGAAAGTCTTCATGAATTAAGTAATGATAATGGTATAAGATTGATTACTTTTGCAACCTCAAAGAATTTAATTGTGAAAAGTACCACATTTAAACATAAAGATATCCATAAATATACCTGGTCTTCTCCAGATGGTAAAACTCATAATCAGATAGATCATATTCTCATTGATAAGAGAAGGCATACTAGTATAATTGACGTTCGTACACATAGAGGTGCTGACTGTGCCAGTGACCATTATTTAGTAATTGCTAAATTAAGAGAAAGACTCTCAGTGATAAATCATAAGCAACAAAATTTAAAAGTTCTAAAATTTTATACAGGAAAGTTTACTGATGAAAGAATTAAGAAAGATTACCAAATTAAACTGTCAAATAGATTTGATGTTTTGCAGGATTTAAGTGATGATGAAAATATAAATGAAACAGACGTAAATAAGAATTGGGAGCACATACATAATGCAATAGAATCAGCAGCTAAAGAAAGTATAGGATACCATAAACCGAGAAAAAGTAAACCATGGTTTGATAATGAATGTCATAATCTAATAGAAATAAGGAATCAGGCTAGACTTAGGTGGTAAAATAACTGTGATGATACAAATCTAAACAATTATAATATAATAAAGCGAGAAGTTAACCGCACATTTAGAAGTAAAAAAAGAGATTACTTGAAGCTGTTACTAAACCTTTCAAATCCAATCCAAATAAATTGTCGGTAATCGTCATGTTATAAATAGAAGTACTAGCACAAGATCAATAGGTTTCTCAATGTTAAAAAATATGTGAAACAAAAGTTATATTTTTAAAAATCTGTTAGTGTGGGTGAGGGGCTGTGTAAACAATCTTTAGAAAATAATTATATTGTGCAGAAATATGAAACAACATTAAAGTTTAAAATGAAATAAAATTAAAGTATTTTTATATTAATAATTTACAAAAGAAAGTTAGTAAATTACGCGTAATTTAAGTGAAAAACGTAAGGAGTAAATTACCTTGCAAACCCTTCCTATAGCACAGCTAGAAGGTGGTTCAAATTGTTTAAAGGGAGGCGATTTTAGAGGAAGGTGGACCCGGAGCTCCGATCATTGCTTTCAAGGAAGAAAACATCATACCGCTGCTCTCTATGTGAGAGAAGATCGTCGAATAATGTTAAGAGACTATCAGAAAAACTGTAAACTTCATTCGGTGACACCCACGCGTTGGTAACAGAGGCATGTTTGTGCCCAGTGGTTTCCAAGAATGCTCATGCTCAAACAACAGGACGATCGCATCCTACGAATGCGAGTAACCATATGAAGGACGTTCCTCATCCACCCTATAGGCCAGACTTTGTCGCATGATAAACTGTTTCCAGAAAGTTTTCGAAGACTGGCAAAACCGCTGGAAGAAGTTAATCACATCCGCTTGAGACTACTTTCATAAAGACCGTTAAAATTATGAGGTCATGTTGAAATGCGTTAACTTTGTTCCGATGCAACTAAATTTTGGATGGCCAAAAAGTTACGGATCTTGGTTATCCAGTTGAAAATATCCGGGTTCAGTGAGAACCAAGTGCTTGGATATAGAGCCGAAACTAGGGTATCTCAGTCTGGAACCAGAAAGGGAACCCGGATTCGGAAGTGAAAATAGAGTTCCCGGATTCAGCAATGACAGTCGGACACCCAAATTCGCAACCAAAAATCGACTGCCCGAACCGTGACGAAAAATAGGGTCCCTGGATTGAAAACCAAAATAGGGTACCCTGATCGGGAACCACAACTAAGGTTCCATGATAAACGACATAAAAGTGCCTACGCTACGATGAAAAGGTACCCCCCCCCCCCTTTCTGTAAATTTACACACAGTCCATTAAATTTCATTGATTATTGTAATATGTATTTTGTAACACTGTAGGCTAGTATAATGACCGGAACATATTTGACCAGAGAAACCTTCTCCTCATAGAGTGCAGACGGATTTTCGCATAGAGCTCCTTCCCCCGCCTCCACCTCTTCGCTTGGTGTTATCTTCCGCGTTCGTGTGTGTTAATCACGGGGATCGAGTATCGCTCGGTGTTATCTTGTGTTAGCTCGAAACTCATCGTAATAAGGTGTTTTCAAGCGTTATCTTTTGACAGCTTGCGTGTTGCCATGAAAAGCATTCGTGCCATTTCGTTTCTTGCTTTCCACGAATTTGTACACCTTTTTTTTTGTACACACATCAAGTCATGATCGATGCTGTAGAACGCAATTTATGACATTTCTAGAAGCATTTACTCAGTTTCCTGCAGTGTTTCTCAACCGCCGGGCCGCGAGAGGTTCTCCTGAAGTTTGCGACTTGCAGCCCGAGCTGGCGGTCACTTGGAAAGATGGCGTTTCGTTCGAGGTTCACCAGCGCCAGTGTTTGTGGCGAATCAAAGCAGCTGAGAGGGGACTGTCACCCCCGTAGCCTCCAAATTTGAATTCTCACGGTTCGGTCTTTTTCTAGTTACAGCCGGAAAGGTTAAGAGACTTGCAGACCGAGCTGGCAAATTGAACACGCCAATGAAAATCAGCACTTAAACAATCAGAAAGCCATTTACGAGTAAGATTGTTCTGTTCGGGTCATCGGCTCTTCAAAAATGAATTTGCCGGACCGCAGGCTAACGAAGGCTGAGAACAACTGTGCTAGACCATGCATTACAAAATAAATGTACAAATTTGTCGTTACTTACGTTACGGCGTAGGACTGCTTTCTCGAATATCCTGCAAAAAGAAAGTACATTGGGTAAGTTCAGTGTATGGCAGTATTGAAGCAAAATCATAAATATAACGATTGGAAACAACAATGTATTTTTATAATTAATTTGAAAATACAGTTACTAGATTTGGAAAAGTAAAAAGGTACAGTTACTAAGTTTGAAAAAGTACATAACTAGTCAGAGTTACTAAATTTCAAAAAAGAACTAGAAACAGTTACTAAATTTGAAAAGTAACTAGTCACAGTTACTAGATTTGGAAAAGTAACTAGTCACAGTTACTAAATTTGAAAAAGTAACTAGTCACAGTTACTAAATTTGAAAAAGTAACTAGTCACAGTTACTAGATTTGAAAAAGTAACTAGTCACAGTTACTAAATTTAAAAAGTAACTAGTCACAGTTACTAAATTTGAAAAAGTAAGTAGTCAATGTTACTAAATTTGAAAAGGTAAGTAAGCACAGTCACTGAATTTGACAAATTAACTAGTCACAGTTACTAAATTTAAAAAGTAACTAGTCACAGTTACTAAATTTAAAAAGTAAGTAGTCACAGTTACTAAATTTGAAAAAGTAACTAGTCACAGTTACTAGATTTGAAAAAGTAACAAGTCACAGTTACTAAATTTAAAAAGTAACTAGTCACAGTTACTAAATTTGAAAAAGTAAGTAGTCAATGTTACTAAATTTGAAAAAGTAACTAGTCACAGTTACTAAATTTAAAAAGTAACTAGTCACAGTTACTAAATTTGAAAAAGTAAGTAGTCAATGTTACTAAATTTGAAAAGGTAAGTAAGCACAGTCACTGAATTTGACAAATTAACTAGTCACAGTTACTAAATTTAAAAAGTAACTAGTCACAGTTACTAAATTTAAAAAGTAACTAGTCACAGTTACTAAATTTGAAAAAGTAAGTAGTCAATGTTACTAAATTTGAAAAGGTAAGTAAGCACAGTCACTGAATTTGACAAATTAACTAGTCACAGTTACTATAAATTTAGAAAGCAGATAGGGCCTCCCAGATGTCGCAGTAGTAGCGTCGTCGCCTTGTAATCAAGGGGTCCTGGGTTCGATTCCCAGTGGAGGCACATAGTGGTCGATCCCACATTAAACTGTAGGTTCAGTCCCGATTACCCTTACTGTGCATAAAGTGGACTTAAAACACCAATTCAATCTAAAAAGCAGCTAGTTATATTTACTATTTGAAAAAAAAATTGGTTATAATTATTCACAACGATGAACCTGCCATTGAAATTTTGCTATTGAAATCCACTTATCGCCGCAGTGTTAGGCAACACACACAACGCCTTGCAAGGAAGCGAGTGTTTCAAGATGTGGGTGTCCCATTTTTACTGCTGGTGACTACATTTTACCCAAGGCCCGTAGTTGAACTTTGCTAAAAAAAAAAAAAAAGTATTTGTGTGTGGAGTACAAATTAAATACACGATTGGTTGAGTTTACACCAATGAACCATCTCTAAGACCTCAACAGTCCTTGTCTGCCGTAAGTACCAAATATTTCATGCCACTGTAGGGGGGGGGGGGATGCAACGTCTCATGCCACAATAGCAAATTCCCTTTGAGTAAACGATCTTGCCAAACGCACCACAGATGGCGTGCGTGCATTCCTGCCTCTTCTTGACGTACTCTAAATTTTGCAGCAGACAAGTGTGTTCTGCTTTTTTAGGTCAATCGATAATCGCCCTGTACAACGATTCAACCGGTGTACTTGAGTGAGAAATGCACAATAGTGCTTGGAAGCAACGGTTACTTCTTAGTAACCGTAAGTAGTTAGGCCTATTGTTTAAATTTAGTAACTGCAATTAATTACTTTTTAAAATTTAGCAACCAACTTGTTACTTTTTAAAATTTAGTAGCTGTAAATAGTTACTTTTTCAAATTTAGTAGTTGTAAATACTTTTTCAAATTTAGTAGTTGTAAATAGTTACTTTTTTTAAAATTTAGTAACAGTAAATAGTTACTTCTTCAAATTCAGTAACTACAATCAGATACTTTATCAAATTTTGTGTAACTGTAAGTAATTACTTTTGAAACTTAGTAATTGCAACCAGTTACTTCTTTCAAACCTATTAGCAGTAACTATTTTCTTCTTTCAAATTTTGGCACAGTAATTCCGTTACTTTTGAACTTAGTCAAGTATAACTCGTTACTTTTTGAAATTTAGTAATTAATCAGTTACTTTATGAAATGTATTAACTTCAACTCGTTACTTATTGAAATTGTGTAACTCTAACCCAGTTACCATATGAAATTTAGTAACTAACTAGTTACTTTTTTGAAAATAGTAATTGTAAGTACTATTTTCTATTGAACTACTTGAAAAGTAAGTAGTTGCTTTTCAAATTTGGCAACTACAAATAGTTACATTTACATATTTACTAGTTATTTTTCAATTTTTCTTAAAGTGAGAACATAAGTATAGCGCAATGTGGCTCCATCGTGAATCGAACCCACAATCCCTTGGTCTCGCACTGCTAATAATTCGATGGCAGTGCTATATCAGGATTATGATGCAATTTGTTGTCAAGGGTATCTGTTCTGCCACTTTTGACTAACAGCGACGATGAGGATGAGTAATGATATGATGAAATTGATGAAGGGTCGCTCACAGAAGTCACGTGCCCAGAATTTTCAAAAGAGTGGGATTACGTACACTTTTTTAGTAGTCAGCCCTCTATTTACCATTCTATCCTACCTTTTAAGTTCTTTTTAGGAATAGGCCTACTGGGCCAAATAGGGGGGGGGGTTATGACAAGGGACGGCCAAATCCGGTTTCCCGGATATTCTCATATGAAGATTACGGATTATCATAATATCAGAATTGTCTGGATTATCAGCATATTCGGATTAATATCGTAACGAACCGTAAAGTTCGTGGGATCTTACGAGTACCTAGAATGTTAACCAATTAATCAATGGGTGATGTTAGTTACTCATCATTCATCCTCTGATGAGAGCACTCGTCATTGGCATGACGAGTTAACGCTTGGCAATGCGAAAGGTACAAATAAAATTAAGGAACTAAACTGCAGAAAAGACAATGGTCACTCGTTGGGTTTTGTGAACCTTTGAACCTGAATCATGGCTGGGTTTTAGGATAGTTACCTGTCTATCTGATGAATTAGGCTGAATAGAATATCCGAAGTCCTCTGTTGGCTTCTCAATTTGTCGACCAGAGCGTCGTCCCACTTCTATCCTACTGTCCTCCTAACCACTTCTCCCTTCTCAACTCCAATCCAAAAGTCAGTCCCCTCTCAGCTTGTCTCCCCTCTATATCACTAGGCCATCGAGCTCTTCCTCCAAGCCGAATCGTGTTTTTAATTGCCACTATGCAAACCGCCGACTCCATAGGCAGAAGAAACTACCTGTTTCCTGAATGGCTCAGGAGGTTTGCATAGCACAACACTGTGCATTGTTTACATGCCTCAGAGGCTGAGACAACTGAGAAAACAAGTGAATGCCCTGGTCAACCTGAAGCATTCAGAGAGACTTAATAAAATAAACATATAATCTTAGGGATTGATACGATATTCGAAAAGGTCGGATATTAGAACTTGTGCATTATCTGGACAGTTTTATTTTTTATCCCGTTTTATGGGTTATCTGTGTAATCTTTTGTCATTTTCGTATTTCATTCTACGGATTATCTACAAATTCTTCATCAAATCTGTTCTATCCTCATATCAGCATTATCCTTCTTCCTCTTCTTTCCTGGCACTACACACACAGAACCCAAAACGTGTCAACTGACACATATATATATTTTGATTTCAATAACACGTTAACGTGCATAAACAGCAAATGATGCACCTTTTAGTGTGTCAAAATACACATAGGAATGCATTAAAGGTTTCTTTTTATGAGATGAAGTTCCGTGTGATGCAATAAAATGTATCAGTTTGGAAGATCAGACAAGATCATTTCGAAGATAACAAACTTTCACTTTTAATGCATCAATTGACACAGCTAAATGTGTAATTTTGTTATCTTCGAAATGATCTTGTCTGATCTTCCAAACTGATGCATTTTATTGCATCACACGGAACTTCATCTCATAAAAAGAAACCTTTAATGCATTCCTATGTGTATTTTGACACACTAAAAGGTGCATCATTCGCAGTTTATGCACGTTAAGGTGTTATTGAAATCAAGATATATATGTGTCAGTTGACACGTTTTGGGTTCTGTGTGCCTGCCTCCTTCAGAACCTTCCGCCATCCACCTCTATTCACAAGCTTCCTTCTTTAACTCTTAGTGCTCAGCACACTCAGGTCCACTTCCACCGAATCAACCCACCTTAAAGGTGGTCTTCCTACTTTTCTTCTCCCATCCATTCGTAAATGTGATGTATTTTCAAGCCAAAAATAAATACATTATACTTTATTTTCATTAAAATTTATGTTCTTTTCTGTACATTAGTGACAAGCTGAGAGCCTACCTAGCACAATTGTATTGTACGGCGAAAAAATATTTCTACAACAAGTCTTAGAAATAAGTACAAAATATAGTGCAAAAATTCCATTTTGACAAACCGCCATTTTGCGGCCCAAAAACAACATTAAATACTTGATTTAGAGAGAAAATTCTCTTTCGGTTTTATGTCCCATTTAGTTGTTTATACAACTCTCCGTGTTTTATTACCTTACCGAAAAATAAAAAATTCTATTTTTGCCTACTTTTTTGGCATTCTGGATCACTGTAGACTGCAAGAATTAAGTTAATCTATACAAAATCACGTGACTACTAAGAAACAGTTCCTTTGTTATTTGTTGGTTCCGGTGATTTTGTGTCCATGAATTTACGCTGAACGATTCATAATATAAGATCCCATAACTTCAGCATAGCAACTAAGTTGGATGGTATGGTTTTATTACATACACTACATTCCAACATTCAGGATTCTTACATACGAGGTTGGAATAAACAACAGGATTTCTCAAAATTCGCTTGTATTGTTTACACTCATTTCATTCTTACATCGGACAGAGAATATTAAAGGGGCTTTGTTATAGTAAAGAAGCAAAATAGTTTTGTTGTAGAGAAATACGCACGCTTGGGACAAAATTGATATATTGTTACGGAGTCCAGTGTCAGAACAGAGCTTGTGTGTGCATGTAAAAGCAGACCTCCAAGGCGATCATTAGAGCTTTGTGAAGATTATTTATTAATTGTAATTACATATAACGTGTAATTCTGTTGTGCAGGGGCAGCGATTTGGTTCCAATACTAAAGGGGCAAGATGCCAAAAGTTGGAGGAGTGAGAGCTTACTTTCCCTTCGTATATAAGATTTAGCATGGTGCAGGAGCAAACAGTGGTATATATGCCCCAACCACCTTAGCTGTGTTAGTTTAATTTCCTTCACAATTTCTATATCCTGATAAACCTGATATAGTTCCATATTATATCTTCTTCTCCATAATCCATTTTCATATATCGACCCATAGATCCTCCTCAGAATCTTCTTTCAGAGCTTCCGATCATTGATTCAGCCTTCTTGGTTATTATCCGCGATTCACATCCATACATTCAAATAGGTCTTATCAACGTTTTGTATAGTTTCGCTTTTATTTTCCTTCTGGTGTACTGGTGTACTTCTATTTGCCATACTTATCCTGAGTTAGAAAATCTCCCTTCTCCGTTATATATGCGCCAAGATGGGGTAGGTAGGGGGACATCGGATCATGGGGGAAATCGGATCATGGGGGAAATCGGATCATGGGGGAAATCGGATCGGCCGAAAACAACTCAGTCGTACAGACACAAGAACTGAAGTTTATTCGTTATTGCTGTGTGCATTGTGATGCCACCTCTCAGAAGAATATGAATTGCCAGAACTCATTGTTTGTTTGGCGCCAGAAGAGTTCCAGATTACATTGTTTGAAGTAGTGTATTTTTGTGACGACCACAAAGCAGCAAATATAAGTTTTCATTGTCGTGGAATAAGCTTCTATTCATTGCTTGTGTAGTATATATTATTTTGAGTTGTAATATTTCATTGAATTATGCATGCTCCACCAGATGTTGTGATCATTTTGAACCAAGCACATAAATCAGTGCAAACAAAATTTAAGGTTTTTAATAAGGTGTATATCGGGGTAATTCGGATCATTCAAATTCTCCTTTCTGTTTGATTGCTTTGAAGTAACTGGAGGGATCCAGTAGGCTATATTTATATTTTCATAAATCATTCTGTCTATCTATGATCATCATTAGCTTTACTATGCATAAACACCAAATCAATCAATCAATCTATGATCATCAGCAGCCTAATTTGTAACACAACACATGTGTATTAATGTAGGCTATACGCTTTGTTTCTGATGCCTCGAAACTGCACTCGGAAAACTGCTCATAGTCCTGGTCATATTTCCTGGTCAGTTGTTGCTTGGATTTTCCCACAAAGAAGACGCCACAGAAGAAAAATACACGAAAATCTATTACCTCACTTCGTCTGCATATGCCATAATTTGCACTGATTTGTTTATTATGGTTACACTGGTTCAGCATTATCCGGTTATCCGAATTATCCGGTTATCCAAATTATACGGATATCGGAATTATCCGGAAATCAGAATTATCAGGAAATCAGAATTATCCGGATATTCGGATATAGAATAATTTAAAATTCGGATATCCGTTATCCGGATTTTGTGGCATCCAAACCTACCTTGGACACGCCACTGCTCACAAAGAACATCAACGAACAAGCTGGGATTCCAACCCGGGACCCCTGGTTTTGTAGACCAAGGTTACCGAAATCTAGTTTTCTAAGCATCAATATTTCTGTAAAATAAATCTAAAGATGTACACGGCAGCTGAAGCAACTTAGAGATCACTTCTCTCAAGCGATTCCAAAACAACTTTCTCCAGATTGGCACGTGGACAGAAACATCAGAACATATGACTTTTCTGCAGCAAACAGTGAAGCCCAAACTCCTCGTACTCGTATCGTAAAAGCGTTACGACGTTATTATTGGCAAACGTGATAAATCTGGGCCCATCTATCTTCCGCGCGGATGGAGAATTGCAAAAAAAGCTAAAAATAATCCTCGCAAAAAAAAAGTTGCAAATCCTCAGGCGAATTCTTTTCTCGCTGGCGTCAGAGCTATTAAATTCCATCTTGTTTATTTTTCTCTCCTACCAAGGCTACATAAATTCGCTAAGGTGGAGGCCTGACTTAACAATTGGGGGGTTGTGGCTGGTTTCAACTGCTCGCGCGATTTTAGAAATGCAGTCACTGCTTTGTGGTTGAGGCGAGCAGGAGAGTGTACCTTCGTGGAATTCTGTGGAAGATTACAGAGGAGAAGGTCAGGAGGACAGGAGCAGGAAGAAGGAATGGCAGATGGAGAACTCAAAGCGAGGATAAGAGAGAGAAGCTTGGAAGAAAATTGAGGTGGAAAGTAAGAGAAAAGACAGAAAATAAAAGTTAAGAAGAGATACAGAAAAAGAGAGAAATAGAAGATGTGAAGTAAAAAGAGTTGAGAAAATAAATAAGAGAACAGAGGGAAGCTTAGAGGAGCGTTCAAGTTAAAACAGAGAGTAGAAGAAAAATACAAATATAGAAGAAAAGATTTGAAGTGAAGCTGAGAAAATAAAGAAGAGAAGAGCATTGAAGTGGAAAGAGAGAAGACAAGAAATATCAAAGTTTAGAAAAGAAGAAAGAAATGGGTGAAAGAGAAGATTTGAAGTGAACTAAAAAAAGTTGAGGATATAAATTAAAAATATTATAGAGAAAAGATTAGAAGAGAGTTGAAGTGAAAAGAGGGGAGAGAAGAAAATAAAAGTTTGGAAGATAAGAAGGGAAATAGAGAAAGAGGAATTTTGAAGTTAAGTAAAAGATGATGAGAATAAAAAAGAGAGTGAAGAAAAATTGGAAGGTGTTGAAGTTGGAAAATGGAAGATGAGAAAAATAAAAGTTTAGATGAGAAAAGATATTTAGAAAAATAGGTGTAAATAGAAAAGAAATGAGTAAATAAAATCAGAGGACAGGAAAATGGGGAAACTCGAATGAAGGAAAATAATGAGCAATAGGAACAGAATAAAAAGTGAGATGGACAGCTGAAAAATTAAGGGGATAGACGATACTGAAGGGTGAGAATTAATAGAGAGAGGGACGTGACAAATGAAATCAGAAAACAGGTGAAAAGGAAAGAGAACGGGAGAGGGGACAGAAGAGACATAGAAGACAAAAATAAAAGTAACAGAAGATGATGAGGAATACCAAAAGGTCCCTTCAAAGAGTAGAGTTGATCAAAACCTAAATGATATAAATGAACACGTACCAAAAAGAAAACTTGGACTTCTCCAATTACTATTGTCAACATCAAAAAACTAGAAAATATTCAGTGACAATTGAAATTCGACTCCAACGTCAGTGAACATCACACACAACCTTCTCCCTTTACACCAAAGACTCCAGCTACCCACTCATTACGTATGTCCCCAATGGTATTATTTGATCCTCTTGTTATCCGTGATGATGCGGAAGACGAGGGGGAGAAGAGGGGTGTTGGGCCTCACCCACATCAACGTCTATTAATATATCTCACTATCGTTCCGTAAAATCATCACTGGGCAGAAGCCAAGCATCTTGACTCGTTTCCAAGGTAACCCCGTCGCGTCTCAACTTGAGAGAATCCCAACTTCCATTCCGTCATCGTGATGTGGTTATGAGACTTTACTTTTCCTTCCAACTTCCGGGAAATTGCTTCAGTCCATTGAGTTTGTCTCGTTTCCTCGGCTATTCCGGTTGCCATTTCTTTTCACTTCTTCTCTTTGCACGATTATCTTTCACATCTTACATTTTCCTTTCCATTACTTGCAATTTTTCTTTGCAGTAATCTCTTAGATTGAGCTATTTGCCATTTCTATTTTCATTTCTTTCTCTAGTTCTTCCTCTTTATGGCCCATCTTTCCTCTTATGTATACTTTTCCTCACTTTCATCTCTCTCTCTCTCTACATATTTTCTTGCAACATCCTTTCCTCTCATCTTCCTCTCTTTGTGATTTTTCTTGCCTTCCTCGGTCTTTTTATCTCTATTATTTTCTTTCTTTCTATATTTCTCTCCAATCTCTGCCCACTAACAGATTCTTCTTACCTCTTCCTCTGCAATTTTCTCTCAATCCCTACTTCCCTATCCCTTTGCTTCTTCTCTCTTTCATTTTGCCTCTAGTCTTCTTCTGTCTTTCTGTGCACTTCCTCTCTCTTTCATTATTCCATCCTTTCCTTCTATCTCCTCATATTCTTCTCTCTTTATTATCTCGCTTTTCTAACAAGTGTTTTCCCTTTTCTGGTGTTTCTACATTTAACTCATCTCTCAGCCCACTAACCTATTCTTCTATCTCCTTCTCTTTCTTTCTCTGCCACATCCTCCCTATTTCTGTCTCTCTCTCTCTCATTTTCTTTTATTTCTTCTTCGTTCTCTACCACTTTCTCACTCACTGCGTGTGAACACTTCTAAATAAACTCCTTCACCATTTCATTTTCTGTAACTTTCTACCTTTTGACCCTTCTCTCGGGTTTATCTAGTTGTATCTTCTGTGAAGTCTCTTGATATTCTCCTTTCTTTGCGTATCTCTCTTTATCTCTCTATCTCCACTAACTTAGCCTTCAAAAAAGAACATCGGATATCACGCACTTCATAAACGATCAGTTGGAACCCTCCAATGTATCTCACTGTGCTTCTATAACTTACATAACATCTACTTTACAGGGTGGCTCAATAAGTCACTTAACACCCCCAGTACAAGGCCACTGCGGCATGGAACGTGAAAATGTCGATGACCAATCGTTGCCTGGCCAAGGGGGAACCACATTGACGTCACCCGCATGGTCGGCAGCCATCTTGATGTCCGCCATCTTGAAATCAACTTCAGAAACTTAAATGGGAAGGGGATCGTGCGACATATCAAAATGGGCTAGAATTTCACCAGGAAAACAACTGTGACATTTGTTTTCGCCTAACTTTAATTGTTGCAGAGTTAACAATACCACAAAGTTATGGCTCAATAAGTCACTTAACACCCCCAGTAACACTATACCTGACTCATCAGTACATATCTCCTATCCAAATAAAAAAATTGGACTAAAAGACTATACAGGGTGTCTCAAAAGTAATAGCGCAAACTGACACAGGTAAAAGTACACGATAATAGAAGCAAAAAAGCAGTGATTACAAGCTGCCACTGACTTCATGTTTGTAAACGTCGTCCTAGTTGATAAAATGCTAATAATGTGTGCGAATGTGTGGGTACAAGCCGTACCACCTCTCGGAAATGTTCTGTTTGATTCCAACGCCACCTCTCGGAAATGTTCTGTTTTGTAAACAAATAGCAAACCTTGGACCTCGCAAGGAGTAAAGCACTCGGTGTTTTGTATCTAGTACATAGAAGCTAGATATGGATTTTTATGTAATATCAATGTACAAAATATGTACATAAAAGTAACAATAATTGATAAAATATGTACCTAAATATGTACCGGGTGTTCCGTTCAAATCTCCCTAATTTCAATTAATCGTAGAAAAGAAAATATGAATGATAGAGCAATGAAATTCCAGAGAATTGAAGAAAAATTCATAAGTGTTATTTTCCACACACTAATATGCATCCACATGTGCCCCACATAAGATATTCACTAATCAAACATTTGACAGTAGTATATTACTGGTCACTTAAAAATGTACGAGAATCAAAGGCAAGTTGCAAAAAAACAATGTACGAAACGTATTGTTACGCCTCGCAATGAAGTTTATAAATAATTTAAGATTTTCATTTTGACTTGGAAACTCCAGCTTTATCAGTAACATTAAACAAAAGATGAACACACTGATGTCATAAATTATTAATAATGCAAGTTATTTCACAAGTCTTAGAGATATAGTGTGTCATATTTTATACTTTTTGGATGTAAATATGCGTTTGTGTGTTATATTTCCTACACTATTTTGGAAAACTATCCCTGCCAATTACACCGAGCACTGAAGTAATTAGGAAATGTGGAAGTAGGACCCATTGGTAGCACGAACAATATCCAGTCTGTATTCAACTTCTTGCCATGTTCTCTCCAACATGTCCCCTGTTACTGTAGCAATTTTATCACGTATGCGGGTTCGTAACTCTGGGATGTTATTCACTGGAGTCGCAAACACACGATCCTTGACGTAACCCCAGAGGAAGAATTTCTTCACTCCGCTTCTCTGTAACCCCGCTCGAATTTCATCCCCAGACGAGCTCCACCAGATTGTTTTAGGACACTGCCGGTTGTTAGAAACTTACTAAACGACAGCTTAATTGATTTAGCATCAGGTGCAACTCCTCCGTACACTCGTCTGAAATTTCGTTGCGTTGCAATCACAGATTTCGTCTCAGCATACCACACCACTGCCTGCGCATGTTGTTAAACAGTCGCCATTTTTATTTACGCGACCGTGGCGCTGCGTAGTGAGCAAACTGACAACTTCAAGTCATGAAAACGAAACTTGAAGATCTGGCCTTTCATTTGGTGTTACAGCTATTTCACAAATCATCATATTTCGTTCACAGTAATTAATTGAAATTAGGGAGATTTGAATGGAACACTTTATTATCAAAAGGATATGTAGCTAAATATGTAGTATCAGAGAATATGTAATCAAATATCCAAGCAATTTTAAGAATTCTGCTAGATACTTATTTTATTTGAAAATATTCGAGCAATTTTAAGAATTCTGCTAGATACTTATTTTATTTGAAAATATTCAAGCAATTTTAAGAATTCTGCTAGATACTTATTTTATTTGAAAATATTCAAGCAATTTTAAGAATTCTGCTAGATACTTATTTTATTTGAAAATATTCAAGCAATTTTAAGAATTCTGCTAGATACTTATTTTATTTGAAAATATTCAAGCAATTTTAAGAATTCTGCTAGATACTTATTTTATTTGAAAATATTCAAGCAATTTTAAGAATTCTGCTAGATACTTATTTTATTTGAAAATATCCAAGCAATTTTAAGAATTCTGCTAGATACTTATTTTATTTGAAAATATTCAAGCAATTTTAAGAATTCTGCTAGATACTTATTTTATTTGAAAATATTCAAGCAATTTTAAGAATTCTGCTAGATACTTATTTTATTTGAAAATATTCAAGCAATTTTAAGAATTCTGCTAGATACTTATTTTATTTGAAAATATTCAAGCAATTTTAAGAATTCTGCTAGATACTTATTTTATTTGAAAATATTCAAGCAATTTTAAGAATTCTGCTAGATACTTATTTTATTTGAAAATATTCAAGCAATTTTAAGAATTCTGCTAGATACTTATTTTATTTGAAAATATCCAAGCAATTTTAAGAATTCTGCTAGATACTTATTTTATTTGAAAATATTCAAGCAATTTTAAGAATTCTGCTAGATACTTATTTTATTTGAAAATATTCAAGCAATTTTAAGAATTCTGCTAGATACTTATTTTATTTGAAAATATCCAAGCAATTTTAAGAATTCTGCTAGATACTTATTTTATTTGAAAATATCCAAGCAATTTTAAGAATTCTGCTAGATACTTATTTTATTTGAAAATATTCAAGCAATTTTAAGAATTCTGCTAGATACTTATTTTATTTGAAAATATTCAACATAATTTTAAGAACCTAAGTTGTTCAATGACATGGGTACCTGGGGGAAACCCTGGGGGTAAAGGCGGTCAGGGGCGTGATGCTGATCACATCACCCCCACTCGTTACCCTCACACCCCCTATACACCTTCATGGCGTGGTGCTAAGCACTGGGGAGCAATTTTACCTTTTTCTAAGTTGTTCAAAGTAATTGCGTCAAATTTATAAGCTAAAAAAAGCACAGCATCATGTACATATTTAAGAAACCAATATTGTCAACTATTAATTACTTTTCACATCGCAAATTATTGTAGAATATGTAAATGTTCAGGTAGATTCAAGAATAATTAATGCATACAAGACTTACTTATGTTTTGTTACAGAGTGAACCACTTAACTCCAGCAGCTTTCGATAAATAACAGTCCCCCATTTTTTTATTTACCCTGTCTTTCGACTTGGCAGTCAATTTTCATGTGACCGTAAGCACTCAGTGATTAGAAAATGTATAAAGTAAATTACCAAATACGTAAAATTTGCAATATCCTGGCAAATATGTGAAAATATGAAACTTATGCAAGATCATGTCAGGTATATACGTAATTCGTTGACATTTTTCTGTTCAAGGTGTGTATCTAGAAAGAAATAGAATATGTAATTACACATAAATCCGGTCTACACTGCACTTGGTACGTGCAGAAAGTTATAAGTGGCGCTCTGGTAGGTTGTACTTCGCAAAACCTCCGCAGGGCGGAGCCACCGTGGAGTCGTCGCACCTTTTCCAAGCAGAAATCAGTTCTGACACCTGCTTAACACTGCCGCTTCTTGGAGGAACCCGTACGGCCTCCTCATGAATAGTCAGAGCGCGGAACACCAATATCCCCCCTTTGATGTCCACGCGATGACGTCATCGCAAGACTTAATCACGGACTCCATTTCAGTTGAACAACGCCGCAGAGTCATTACAAGGGGCTCGTTCCGGCGGGGAGCAAACTCAGACTCGCTCTGAAGTTCCGAGGCGGTCGGCTCGGAATTCCGTTAGCTTTAACGTCACGGTGCCCTCCCCCCTCTTTTTTTCCCCTCCAGTACGCCCCTGTCTATTGCTTTCGCCGTAAGCTAATATCAATCGCGGCTCTTAATCAAGCCGCTCGGTGGAGGCAAATGGGCGCGTGAAAGCGATGACGTCACACGATCAAACTTCGTCCCGGTACCAGTTTGACCTGGTAAATTGATTATCACGAAAATGCTAATTCTTGTAGGAACATTAAACTGCGAATGATCGAATGGTCACGACGTAGACATCCAGTCAAGGAAATCTCTAAGGAGGGTGAGCGAAATCTTTGCTCCGCCAACTCGCTTCCTCCCCTTCTCTGTCGTTATGCGCGGCCCTGCTCCAGAGGTTCCAAACCAGAGTTACAGAAAGTGTGTACACAAAATACCTCTACAAACGTAAAGTGTGGCCACCCTAGGACCATGATAAAATTCAAGTATAATTCCAGGATTTGAAAACGAACTTTCCAAAAATTCTCTACTTCAACCTTACGTATTACCGCCTCTCACCACCGAAACACAAGAATATATTAAAAATATAAAGGGTTTGTGTGATTCCAATGTATCCAAAAATTATAATTCAATTGAATTAAACGGTATATATACTATTTAAAATATTCAATTCAAGGTGCTGAGTTTACATTTGCCATTTCACATACACAGACTCGCAATACATCTTCAAACACAAGTCTTAAATGTTACGGGATGTGCTAATCTGTGAAGAGTGTAAAGATGGCTAAATGGTCTATCCAGGATTTGACATTACAGTTTATATTCTGTGCCTTTGTTGTCAAGTTGTGATCAGTGATGTGCGTCTACGCGTAAACAACGATAGTCTACATTCTGCACGTAGACTATTTTATACACTTATATTACGTAATCTATGTAAACAACAGTGGCGTAGCATGGACATTTCGGGTGGGAACGGCAAGTCCGAAGGAAGAGTCGGCCCTTTCTTGCTTAATAATTTACTTATGGTATTAGTCGCCACAGGTATTATTTGCCTGAAGTAAGCTGGGTTTTCAATAAAACATAATCATTGCATGTTTTAGCTAGAAAATTAGATGCCTCACTATGCAACAGATGTTTTGAACTCTGGTGTTCTATACCTTTTTTTATATCTTTCTGCATGACGCAAGTCAATAAAAACCTACCTGAATCACAAACGCCTCTGCACAACAGTAGACGTCATTGTTGTGGGCGATCCAACTACTGATTGATTTGGTTTATTTTACTTCGCTTTTCTACCACTTTTGGTTAATTGCGAATATGAATATGAGTGATGATATTGATGAAGGGACACTGACAAAGAACACCCGTGCTCACGCCGGGATTCGAACCAGGGACCTCTGTCGTCTTGGCGCACTGTGAAAAGCAGAGTGGATGATCCAAATATCGTACACTCTACTGACGTAACAGTGCCGATTAGTAATTCAGACCACTGTTTATTACATCTTGAGAATGTTGATAAACATTTTAAAATAATTTTCTCCAGATACAATTCGATGTTAAGAGTTTTCAAATGAATGCTAAACATTTCCATTCACACAATATTAAGTAGTTAGATAATAACGAAAAAATACAATAAAAAAATAATAGTTTTGCGGGTTAAGTGGTAGAGCAGCCACAGGCTGAATTTCTATCACGAAGACTTCACCAACTTATTTGACAAAATCTGTGTTGATCCTTTAGTTTTTAATACACATCGCTGTTCGTGCGATAAATTATACAATGCAGTGGCCATTAAGAAGCAGTATATTTGAGATTGGTAAAGTTACGTCAGTCAATATTGCGTATTGTAGCATCACATAGCACGAGTTGCATGAGCGCTTAGAGCGAAGAACCGGGTAGGAATTCTGCCGCTGTCGTCTGCTTCAGAAGGCAGGAAGGGTCACATGAACCAATCACGGTAGACCTCTCGTACGCTGGCGTAAAAGAACCCATTTACGCGCGTGCTGTAGACATGGAAGCTTTCCCTCCATAAAGGCAGAAAGGAATATACAGGGAGGTTATTTCAGTCGTTCACCGCCAGCGTATCGGCCGTTCAGCGGACTCTTCATGCAACAGGTCCCGGCAAATTGCGTTCAGGAAGTCCGTAACAGAAACCGCTTGTTTTGTAATGTTTCCACTTTTCACAATTACAGTTACAATTACAATTGAAATAAGCACGTACCTTGTCGCAAGGATGCTGTGTGTGTGTGTGTGTGGAAAAGGTGTCCTCCCAAATACAAATATTTCTGGCACCTTATTTCTGACAGAAAATCTTAGATTAGACATCGCTACTTTATCGTCAGTTGTCAGAAAGGGAAGACAGCATCCCGGCGCATAAAGCAAACCGAAAGCGTAAAATGATATTTAAAAGTAATAATAATGATGATCACTAACCTCCTGTGTTATAAGAGATGTTGAAAATGACCTCCTTTAACAGCAATACAACACGTTTCTTAGGTTCAAGAGATCCGGTCTATCGTAATTCCCTGACCACTTTTCTGCAAGAATTCGTTTTCACGTAATTATCGTACATAAAAACTCTCTGTTCAAGACTATATTTGTTTAACGACATAACTAATGAATGAATAACAATTAACACACAATAAAGCACTGGCCATGAGTAGCAACACAGTATAAACAACACGCGTACTGATAAACGCAAACAGAAGTGAACTTGAACGTACACTGACTAGTCTGGTAGCCGACAGTGTTGCTAACCATTTTTCGGCAATGTCCCTACAGACGTAGTCAAAATGTCCCTACAACTGACCAAATGTCCCTACGCCAAGTAAAGCGACTAAAAAAATTATCACCTCATGAGCATGCAAAACAGAAGATAAAATATACACATTTACTTACCAAATCTTTCTGCTCGGTGCTTCCACAATTAATGAAGGAGCGAATTTACATTTGCCTATCCTAACTTAACCTAACCGTACCTGGAAGCGGACCCGGCGCCTACCCAGCGTCGAATAACATGGGTACCTGGGGGAAACCCTGGGGGGTAAAGGCGGTCAGGGGCGTGATGCTGATCACATCACCCCCACTCACGACCGGATCAAGAAAGTGTGGGGCGTTACCCTCACACCCCCTATACGCCTTCATGGCGTGGTGCTATGCACAGGGGAACACTTTACCTTTTTTGTACCTGAATGGTTCGTGGGGCTATCCGTCAATGGTTTGTTGGGCTACCCGTTTTTCGAGCCCAAATTTTAACTATGTTTGCCTTGCCTAACCTAACTTAACCTAACCTTACCGAGAATGCTCAGTGGGGCTATTCCTGAATGGTTTTGCGGTAATTGTGATTACGAACCGATAAAAAATATTTTTTTCGTATCACTTTAACATCATCGAAGACGCCATTTTCGTATCCTGCAATTTTATGATTGATGTAATGTTGCCAAATTTACCTGTAATCAAATCAGTTCTTCTACATCGTGATTGTCGCTGTCACATGTAAGCATGTTCTTTGGGCATTATACTGAAATGAATAAGTTTATTAATTAGCCCTCCTGCACACTCCACCTAACAATCTGTATAACATTAACAACTTTTTTACTGTTCTCTTCCGCTATTCTTATACAATCCATGCTCTCCAAGTATGAAATCAACAGTGTGGCAACGCTGTAGACAGCGTAACTAATTGTAATTTGTTCATATCAACAAATATGGCTACCATACTTGTATACGGAGAATCATTGCGAGAATTGAAATGCTTATTTTACAACTTTTACACGTTAATTAACATTTTTCCCCCCTCACCCCAACATGTTAACTTGAGATAAATCATCACGAATAATTATTTCGTGAGTATAAGACGTAGCATAGAAATTACAGAAGGGTCCGGTATTGGAAATTCTTGCCTTAATGAATAATAGGGGTGTGCGGGACAGAATTTTTTGGGTCGGGACGGGATCGGGACGGTAATTTTTTTAAATCCCGACATTCGGGACTGAAAAATTTGCAATTTCCCGACCAAGTCGGAAAATTTTCGGGACGGGAAATGTTCGAAATTTCCCGAAGCACTGGAAATCTCGAATTTTACAAGTCATTTTCACTTTAAGTGATTGTTTTTGCATTTCTAGAATAAAAACTTACAATTTTCGATAAGTTCCAGAAACTTACAAGGCAGAAAACGTCGAGAATTAACGACTTTTTAAAGTAAAGGATCCCGCACACCCCTAATGAATAACGTTGAGTCGTTTACTGTTGATTATGTTATTTGAAGTCATACATGCTGCTGCTGTGCAGAGATAGATGTTGGTTGGTGATGCTGTATATTTCCTGCAGTCTTTAACAATTCTGGTCCCATTTTATTTCCCTTTTTTGTTTTTGTTGAGTTGAGTTGAGTTGGTGTTTTAAGTCCACTTTATGCACAGTAAGGCTAATCGGGACTGGACCTACAGTTTAAAGTGGGATCCGAACCACTTGTGCCTCCACGGGTATCGAACCCGGGACCCCTTGATTACAAGGCGACGACGCTACCACTGCGCCATCGGGGAGGCCCTTTTTTTGTTTTTGTATCACTTAACATTGAAAATATTCTTTCCGTTTCCGCTTTAGAATGTGGCAATGTTAGCACTATTTTCGCGAGAGTGGAAATGTTTTCAAAAAGGAACTTGCCTTGAAAGTTTTTGGTAACCGATAACATGTTTCAAAATTCTGATGGAGATTTGTTAGTTAGTTCTTTTTTCTCCTCTTCGCTAAAGTATCCAGATAAACTAATTCATAAAATGTCATTTACCAAGATTGAAAAAAGTACCTACGTTTTCCCTCATTTGGCACAATCTGTCCCTACGTTCTTACGCGGGAGAAATTTAGTGAAAAGTCCCTATGCTTAGGGACATGTCCCTACGGTTGGCATCACTGCCGACACGTGCAGTATGAAGCGCCCTCTCGCGGCTGACAGACAACTCACCCAACCCCCGATAAGCTGCCGGCGCTGTCGCGACAACTGAGGATAAAGTAGCGATGACTAATCTAAGATTTTCTGTCAGAAATAAGGTGCCAGAAATATTTGTATTTGGGAGGACACCTTTTCCACACACACACACACAGCATCCTTGCGACAAGGTACGTGCTTATTTCAATTGTAATTGTAACTGTAATTGTGAAAAGTGGAAACATTACAAAACAAGCGGTTTCTGTTACGGACTTCCTGAACGCAATTTGCCGGGACTTGTTGCATGAAGAGTCCGCTGAACGGCCGACAGGCTGGCGGTGAACGACTGAAATAACCTCCCTGTAGGAGTCCTGTACACCGAACTTGCTCGGCGTCCGGCCGGGAAAGGCATTGAAAAGAGATGCTAGAACGAGTGTTGAGAGTGGAGCGTTGCAAGCGGATCGCGAAAAATAGCCATTATAATGCCATGAAGGTCAAACATATATGAAATTAGTCACGTTTTACTTTATAATCACAGCATTTAAGCATTTTTGAAATTTTAAATCTGGGAACGCCGGGCGTACGGGCGTACTTCGTATAACGCTACGCCACTGGTAAACAACATGGCGAAAGGTCATAACTTAGCAAAGGGCGCTGTGGAATTAAAAGAAAATTATACTGCGTATCAGTTGCTGATGTGTAAGGAGAACTTTTCATACTCTTTCTTCCAAATTCGAAGAATTTCTCACCTAGGAAGAAACCTAATATAGAAAATATTGTAGTGTTTTATGGGAAAAAGACCACTCTTGCCTCACGACTGCCATCTGTTGTTGTTTTTTGCATACAATTTATCTTCTTCCATAGTTGATGATAGAAGAGAAGAGAAATTTTGTTATATGATTCTTTTCATTTCGTTAGGAACAAATATAGTTAAAAATGTCACTTTTTTTCATGAAATCCTTGAAAATTAATTTTAATGCACTTTACATTGTCTACGTAGTCTATGTAAACTACAACCCAATGTAATCTACGCGTAGATTACGTGTAGACAACGCATGTAGACGTAAACTTATAGTCTACGGCACATCACTGGTTGTGATGAAGCAATGGCGTACATGTTGTGTAGTGTACGAAATGATTATTATATAAATTTGCTGTTTATTTAGCAACATACAGTTTTAATTAGAACATAATCTACAAAAAAATGTTATTGTATAAGAGTTTCAAATTCGAATTTACCCAATGAACTTCATGATATCTTGCAATAATATGACTGTCAGATAGATTGTTCTGCAAGGAGACTAAGAAAGTAAACAGATTGAGAGAATTCTGTTCTATTTTCCAAGCAGCTTTCTCTTCTTTTCCTTCCTTCCTTGATAAAAATAAAAACTAAACGGTGAAAAACTTGATTCGGGGCATTTGTAAATGTTTGAATTCATTTGGATTAATAAAATTTGCCATTTTTCACGTCTACGGAGAAACATTCATGTAGAATTGACGCATAATTCCCAGAATTCCCGGTGAGTAGCCACCCTGGTACAGTGAGATCCATGAGTATTACCGTGCAAATTGTCCATGACTATTTTCATTAATTTTTCTCTTACATCCTATGTGTTTTTAAGCGATATATTTTTATGTATGCTGGTGCAGAAGTTGTCAACAGCTTGTTTTGAGTTTTCTTTTAATTCTTGAAGCTCTTATTGGGTCAAATAAAGTGCACGAACATGGTGATGGACAATTTGCAAGGTAATACTCATGGGATCCATAAATATTACCACCCCAAACTGTCCACCACTGTGATTATTTGCTTTACTCAGAGAGTTTCAAGAATTGAATCTAAACGACAAAGAAGCAGCTGACTACATCTGCGTCAACGAACGTAAACATTCATTCCTTAAAATGAAGTAGGATTCGGCGGAGTAATTAGCACAGCGCGCTACGACGCCAGACGTTCCTGAGTTCGAATCCGTACCTGGGAAGGGGTGCTCTGTGTGATTGCCCCTTCATCAATTTCATTACCCATCCTCATCTTTGCGATTATCCAAAAGTGGCAAAAACGGAATAAAATTAACGAAATCAATCAAGAGAAAAATTAATGAAAATAGTAATGGACAATTTGCCATGCAATACTTATGTACCGATCAACAGAAATAATTGTAAGCAGACCATCCTTGAATTAGTTTAAATTAAAATGATAATTATTGTTAGTATTATCGTGATTACTATGTTATTATAAAGTAAAAAATAAATGAATTTTAATGGTAATGTATTACTGTTATTATTATTATTATATTCTTGGAGAGACTCTTCAACTCGATTCACCATATAAGTTAAAACCAGTGATGTGCGTCTACGCGTAAAACAACGATAGTCTACATTCTACACGTGGACTATTTTATACACGTAGATTACGTAATCTATGTAAACAACATGGCGAAACGTGATAACTTAGCAAAGGGCGCCGTGGAATTAAAATAAAATAATACTGCGTATCAGTTGCTGATGTGTGAGAACTTTTCATACTATTTCTTCCAAATTCGAACAATTTCTCACCTAGGAAGAAAACTAATATAGGAAATATTCTAGTGTTTTATGGGGGAAAGACCACTCTTGCCTCACTACTGCCATCTATTGTTGTTTTTAAATACTATTTGTCATCTTCCATAGTTGATGCTAGAAGAGAAGAGACATTTTGTTGTAAATAGGATACTTTTCAGTTCGTTAGGAACCAATATAGTTGAAATTGTCACTTTTATTTCATGAAAGCCTTGAAAATTAATTTTAATGCACTTTAGATTGTCTACATAGTCTATGTAAACTACAACACAAGGTAATCTACGCGTAGAATACGTGTAGACAACGTATGTAGACGTAACTTACAGTGTACGGCACATCACTGGTTAAAACTCACCACAATCGTATATATTTTTACATTTCACACAATTAAGAGCTCACGCCACGAAAACAGTCGTCAAGGTCACGCCATCCACAGTGTTGCCAACGTGCAACAATTTCGACCGAGGAAATCAGCGAAGTGTCGACCGAGCAGCTTAGAAGAAGTGTTGCAACCCTGGAGGGCCAGGGGTGTGGAGGAGGCAAGGGGATGCTCCGACCTTGAGTGGACTGTTTTCGTGGTGAGAGCTATAGTGTACTAAAACATATTATTTGATTACATAGACATCATATCTGGTTATGAGATGTTCTTAATATGAGAGTGGTTCCATGTGAGCCTTGTAAATAATAAGGATATAATTTCCCCCGAGATGTTCGTTAGCAATCAGTGAAACCGATAATGACATTCATAGTTTGGTAGGAAGAGGCGAATCCCAATCTCCCTTAATGAATTTTACAGGGCACGTGACCAAAATATAACTTAACGTTACATCTCCCCCCCCCCACCTCCCTTCCGCTTGATTATCTGTCAGTCAGACTTGGAAGGGAATGAATTGTATTCATGATAGGTTCGTGGCACCGGAAATGTATTTTCTACTAGCAAACCACTTCAAAATTCATTTTAATGCCCTAGAGGCAATTCGGGGTCCCCAGATTTAGCCCCGTACCTAGATATTTTTGCACCCCCCCTTTCAAAATTGTCTTCTTAATCCATGGTTTGTGGTCATGCAATCATACAAATTTTGAAATGAGGAAACAAAGAGAAACTAATTAAAAATAATATAGGTTATATTTAAATAGTAGTTTGCATTTCTGATTAACAATACTTTAACATACAGGGTGGCCTAGAAAAGGTAACCGAATAATTTCGTTACCTTTTTTTGAGCCACCCTGTATTAATATTTCAGTTATATCGTACTGTCTGAAGAACATCTTTAAAACGTACTACAGGGTGGCCCAAAAAAGGTAACCGAAATGTGGAACCGTTGTATGTGTTCGGTTACTTTTTTTGGGTCACCCTGTATTACTACTACTTTGGAAAACAGAAAATTTCATCAGTGTTTCCAGAATATAAAACAAAAAATACTATTTTTCAAGAAACCAATTCCTGTTTCTTCTCCCATGATTGCATGACGTCAATAACTTTACTGTTATTCACGAATCAGATGACGAGAGGTTTTCCCACTGCACGGACGCGACCGACGAAGCCTCTTGCCTGGCTCACGCCCTCCTTTCCACCCATCTTACAACGCTACAGTACCGCTGCTCGCTCTGCACTCCAGGCGTTCATGCGAGAGAGTTCTTCCACGAATACGGCACGCTGACAAAGCCTGGGCTAAACGTTGTTCCTTGAAAAAGTTTTCCTGTAAATAATTTGCTCAGAACTTGCACAATATTTGTCCAGAAGAATGTTCCTACGAATAATGCACTAAACAGTAGTTAAGTGTAAATTATACTCCGTGTGTTGTGAGGGCATAATAATAATTATAATAATGTCTAATATAGTGCTTATATAACCAAGGGACTTAGATTTGAATCCTATGGCAATAATATTTTATCATGTTTACTCCTTCATCCCCTCATAGTTGCGACTAAATTTGAAAAATAGAGTGACGTAAATTAGCCAAAATAAAATTCAACAATACGTGATATAAATGATTCCTTAATGCCGTGATCAGATGGTTCTCTAAACAAAGCCTTAACGAAATGCGTTTTCTACAAATGAGTCAAAATTTCGGCATCATTTATGATCAACCAATTTGAGTCTAACATCGGTAATTGCTCCACCTGTATGAAATAATCTTGCTATTTTCAGCACTACAAATCAATAAATATTGTACTCACATAGGGTACCTACATTCTGTCCAGGATAGCGGGCGAAGGAGTACAAGTTTCTGCGCAAGTAGTGACGCGAGACGGATCCACCAATGAACACGTGAGAGGGAATGGAATTGCGTGGAGGGG
This sequence comes from Lepisma saccharinum, assembly GCF_977018435.1. NCBI lineage: Eukaryota > Metazoa > Arthropoda > Insecta > Zygentoma > Lepismatidae > Lepisma > Lepisma saccharinum. Next base: position 13,500,216 of record NC_139258.1, read on the forward strand.
GAAATCAGCTGCAGTTACCAGCCTTGGCAGCAGCGTGTACTGCTTCGCTCTGCACACTAGATTTTCCCCCTTCTCTGCCGCTATGCGCGGCCTTGCTGTAGAGATAGCCGGGACAGAGTATACGTGTATAGTTTATGGAAGTTTAAAGTTGTAATCTAAAAGTAATAACTATTTCTAAGGTCCTAAAAGAAGACAGAAACCATCAGCTGTTCTAGCAGGACGGAAACTGTCTGAAATCCGTACAAAGTAATATAAATAAACTGAATGTAGTTATGGAAAAAAAGCACGAAAACAAATCCGGAAATAAACAGTGGAGAGGTTGGATACACTGGTTGTTTGTTGGCAGTAGGCGCTGACGTTGAGTGTGATATATATGGTGTGACACACCGCGAAGACTAGCACAGATGTACTGCAAAGCGAACATGAGAGCCCAACGTCGTTTATTCATCTCAGATTTATGCGAAGAAGAGCACCAGACTTCTTAACATGGCAAAGAACAAAAAATCACAAAGCTAATGGCAATAGTAACGCCACAAAAAATTTAGAAGGATTGCAAATAAGGCCAGCCACACATCGGATTCAACACGACGAGTCACAAAGCGACACCCGCGGCAAAACGTGTAACTTTGTTGGCTAAGATCTGATAGCAGATGTCGTCGAAGTGCACAATAGGTCTAGGTCTGTGTTTCATAATTTGGGAAGTAGGTAACGGTACAGTGGGATCCATGAGTATTACCGTGCAAATTGTCCATGACTATTTTCATTAAATTTTTTCTCACATCCTTTGTGTTTTTAAGGGATGGATTTTTATGTATGCTGGTGTAGAAGTTGTCAACAGCTTGTTTTGAGTTTTCTTGTAATTCTTGAAGCTCTTATTAGGTCAAATAAAGTCCACGAACATGGGGATGGACAATTTGCACGATAATACTCATGGATCCCACTGTACATTGTAACAGTTTACAGCAGAATCATTGTATCAATGTAGAATTTATATATCAGTTTATATGTTGCGAATTGAATATATTTCTAGCAAATAATTGTTTATAAAATATGATATTAACCATTTTTTGTAAAAGACTACGTATAATGGCTGGCTTCAAGTTGCCTCTGTTTCCGGTCTGTGGTTAATATCTGTGCCTGAAGTGAATGGATTGGCGCATGCGCAGATCGTTTTGTAGCAAGATGCTCCACGCGAGACCAAATTCCACGGACCTTCGTTGTTTTGTTGCACCTGTCGCAAGGCTACTCGAGTCAAATGCTTCGTCCGGTGTGCGGCCGGCCATAAGATACTAATGGTAAAACTTTCCTGAGACGGTTTGCGACCAGAATAACTCGTCGTGTCGTGGCGGAGTCACCTAAGTTAGAAACTGGAGTTTTCCGCTTCAGTTCTTGCTTTAACACCACTTTATGCACAGATAGGCTAATCGGGACTGGGCGTACAATTTAAAATAGGATCCGAACTACCATGTGCACAGTACAAAAAGTGCAACACGAAAGTGGTAATAGCCACTTACTTGAAGTTAGTTAAAAACATGGCTCCTTTTTCTGGACTATTTAATGTGCAATTAGTACTGAAACTACCGGTTATGCTCAGCATACCAAACCGAAGTAGTTTGTCTGCAAAAAAAATAAAATGTCTTGCTTGACCTTTATTCTTTGTTCATAAACCTACAACAACAATGTTAAGTTTTCCAGAAACACGGAACATTTCCCTGACAATTCCATGACGTTTCGAGGAAAAGTCAATTCCCTGATTTTTCCAGGATTTTCAGACTGGAAGACACCTTCGTAACCTAGGAAATATCCCATCTGGCTCCCGGCTCATGTTTTTCTGACATCACAACTGTTCTTGGAGTTTGAACAGCAGGTCGCGTCACTCTTATCCTATATGTACAGTCATTGGAAATAATAATGAGCCACCTAGATCTTGAAATGCTCGGTTCCCTACTTTGCGTTAGGTGTGTTGCCTAACTTTGTACTGCCACAGCCGTATAGTTAGGCAACACACAGAACATCTTGCAAGGAAGCGGATATTACAGGATCTAGGAGTCACATATTTATTGCCGATGACTGTACATACATATGAACTTAACCCTAGCTTACCCGAGATAGGGGCTGTTTTTCGATTTTTCAACTGTGAAAGTTTTCATATAAAATTGAAAATAAATCACAATGTTCCATAGGGTTTTCCCAATATTTCTGTATAACGTTTGTTCATAAAAACATAAATGTAAATAGGAGGTGAAAAAATGCACTAGGTGGGCCTATCGGGCGCCATCTTTGAATATTATTCGAGACACTTATGCTAGTATACAATTGGTTCGTAATGATGGTAATTGTGGTAATTATTAGAATTAATGAACAACTATACCTTTGTAAAGAATAAAGCATTAATGAAAATTGTTTGAGAGTTTTAGTGAATGTTAAAATATGAGTATGACACTCGTGCAATAATTGGATTTTTTTCTTCTCAATGATATTTTTTTTTATTTGGTTTATTTTGCTTCGCTTTTTGTGCCACTTTTGGGTAATTTGCGAAGATTCGAACCCGGGACCCCTGCCGTCGTAGTCTTAGCAATGATATTTTTTTATTTATTTATAATTATTATAATAAATAACTGCATATATATAATCAACAAAGTACGCAGTAATTCAAAAACAAAATGGTTTCTTCAAATTTAGTGACAAAAAAAATGTAGGGGGTGGGGGCTGTGAGGCCCCTTCCCACTCGGGTAAGTACGTTTCTCGTACGGCTCGGGTAAGCTAGTAATTATTTGCGCAACATGAGCTTGAAAAGGTCTTAAAAATTACTCCACTCCATGGTTTTTTGGTGTTGTAGTTGTAGAGTTTTGGGCATTGACACACGTTTGCCTTCCCGTTCCCTTATCGTGCTGTATACTAATTGCCTGGCATACAGCACGGCGCCTTCATGTCTGGCCTGCTAATTGCTACTTAACCCACTCACGCACAGCACACACGGTGAAGAAAATGTCGGTTAGCTCATCAATATCGTCTTGGGAAAAAAATATCTTCTACCCAGCGCCAAGTGCATTCTAAAAATTACAGATTGTGAAATCCGCTTGGCTTATTACTTTCAAATGCCGCATCAGAAAAGTCCTTCAAAATACAGTAAAACCTCGTTAATCCGGACTAATGGGGAGAATTAGGACAACAGATATTTCTTTATAAAATTATAACTGGATTGTTGGATAATAGAGAGTTTCTTCACCAAATATGTTTCAATGCTAGCACATGTAATTTAAGAATAAGAAATTTATTGCTATATAATATCCCTAAAACTGAAAAGTACAAACAATCACCATTAATTAGAATGAGTAGTATGTATAATAGAATAACATCCACAAATCCAAATATTGACTTTAATCTTAACATTTTGGAATATAAAAGCCACACTTAACAGAGATACTTTCGCAAATGGTTGATTATTTATTGTATTTATTAATTATTGTAGAATATGTTCTATATGTATCCCTATATCCACATAAATGTGTGTGTGTGTATATATATAATGTAAATATATGTATGTGGATAAGCTTAAGGATATGTGCCCATTAATATGTGTATGTATTTATTTCATTGTTGTTTCTATCCTATTATGGTCATATTTATTCTGTACACCTCATGAGAAATGTGATAATATTGGTTGTGGATATATGAATAATTTATGTGTGTTGTGTATATGTTTGTATGTGTGTATGTATGTGTGTGTGTGTGTGTGTGTGTGTGTGTGTGTGTGTGTGTGTGTGTGTGTGTGCGAGCACGTCATTACTCTACGTTATATAAGTGTACTTATGTTATAGTTAATAACTATGTAATATGTATGCATGTTATTTAATCTCACTTATATTCATATTCACATTATTTATGTTATATTAATGCCTCTGTAATTGGAGATATCGTTTCTCTGTAGAAGGCAAATAAATAAATAAATAAGTTGACCGGTTTAACGAAAGTCCTGATTAACTGAAATAACCTAAAAGAACAGTAGAAAGTGCATTAAAACTCCGGTTATAGCAACAAAACACGTTTATTATGGTGTATTTAAAGGGCATAGGCCTAAGTACACTATGCAGTACAGTGCAAAGTCTGCGGGAAACAGAATTTCATCAGTAGTTGACTGCCTTTTCTTTGGGAAGTTCTCTTGTTGACATTTAAAACCTTGCATTCTACTTTTTTTTCCTTTTGCCTGTCCGGATTAAGCTAAGTCCGGCTTAACGAGGTTTTACTGTATCTTGCTTATATGTAAATAGAAGCAACAATTTGTTCTTTGCTTAAAAAAGAAAAAAATATCTTCCCAACAATGAACTCAGGACCGTAGCTAGAATTGATCTCCAAGGGTGGTTCAGGGTGGAGGTTGTAAACCAAGTCCATTTTTCGAAAGTTTAACAGTATTAATTGAGGGTAAATTATGTATGGGGGTCATTAAGTTAGAAATATCATACAAAAATACTAGTTTTTCTCTCTAGAGCATGTCTTGAAGTGTTAATTGACTGCAATAGAGCGACCACGATGCAAAGAACCTTCGGCGAAAAGTCTCTGCTCATCTTCCATTTCTTCCGCTCAACTCGGGCCATAAGGAAGCATGCTCCACTCTCCCCCTCCCCTCCACGCGGGAGTACGGTGCATAGGAGTCGCGGGTCTGCGCACGCTTTTTTGCTTGTGGTTCCACTATACTTAAATCATACAAGAAAAATGCACAATATTCAATTCGTAGTGTCTGCATTACATTCCACCCCTGGCCGAAGCAATAAAACTCCCCTTCGTTCCCAAAACTTGGTAGCTGTTGACCTTTGACCAGTGATGTGCCGTAGGTTTACGTCTACATGCGTTGTCTACACGTAATCTACGCGTAGATTACATTGGGTTGTAGTTTACATAGACTACGTAGACAATCTAAAGTGCATTAAAATTAATTTTCAAGGGTTTCATGAAAGGAAGGTGACATTTTCAACTGTATTGGTTCCTAACGAAATGAAAAGAACCCTATTTACAACAAAATTTCTCGTCTCTTCTATTATCAACTATGGACGAAGATAAATAGTATGCAAAAAACAACAACAGATGGCAGTCCTGAGCCAAGAGTGGTCTTTTTCCCATAAAACACTAGAATATTCCCTATATTAGGTTTCTCCCAGGTGAGAAATTGTTCGAATTTGGAAGAAAGAGTATGAAAAGTTCTCCTCACACATCAGCAACTGATACGCAGTATAATTTTCTTCTAATTCCACGGCGCCCATGTGAATTTCAGATTACAACAAATTTCGTGTGGCTTGCCCCCATCCCTCCGATATTATGCCCCCCCCAATAAAAAGAAATAATATCACAGATACACCCCACCCGACCCAACAATCAGCAACACAGCTGCTTGTAGACAAAAGCTGTCACACGGTGTACAGATTAGTGCTTTCCAAAGAATCCGAAAAGTACTGTGTTCCGCAAATTAATAATGTTTTCAAATTACCTTCAATTTTCTTATGTTAGTACCACTGAACAGCAATCATAATTCTATATTTAAAAAAATAATTACAAATTAAATCATACGTATTAACAATTATTCTTACATGTCTAAAAGTGAGTTTACCAAAAAACTACACATTCTCGCATCACGACTGAAGTTCGAAAAAAGTTGGGACAGGATTAATAGGAATGGACTGTCCCGAATAAATCGGGACGTGTATACCTTGTCCCAGCTAACTGTAGAGCAGCGCCGCTCATATCGGTAGAGGAGGAGGAGGAAAATCTAGTGGTGAAAGCGCAGCGAGCCAGACGGAGTCCGTACGCTAAATGTACGGCTTTTCAAAATTTGCACTTTGTTTTATCCCTAATATTTCCCCACGAAATTCTTAAACCAAGCATACGGGCCTTGAGACAAAAACACGGTCCGATTGCCATGTGCGTACGGTATTGTCGCTTTCAAAAGTTTGCAACGCTGACAGATCTAATGAGGAAATCGGGTAACTCCCGTCGTCCATTACGCAATCCCGTTTCTCTCACTGTTCATTGGTGGAGCCATCTCGCGTCACTACTTGCGCAGAGACTTGTTCTCGTTCGCCTGGTCTACAGTTAGCTGGTACGGAGTTTAGTAGCCTTGCATCAATGGCTATGGAAATAAAACTACCCAATATTGCATACTGCAGACTTCTGAAGCCTGTCTCTCTCACAACAAACACATTCATTTATGTATACAAGAAAAAAAAAAGTGTTTTCTTTACACATTTCAAAATTGATTCATTGATTAAATAATTGATTTGGTTTATTTTACTTCGCTTTTGTGCCACTTTTGGCTAATTGCGAAGATGGGGATGAGTGATGATATGATGAAATTGATAAATGGACTCAGAAACTCGAATCCGGTACCCCTGGCATCCTAGCGCGATGTGCTAACCACTCCGCCACGGGGGCCTGCACATATTTGAAAAATCGTCAATGTTATTGCAGTAGATTTTTTTTATATTTAAAATTTACTTTTAAATATTTTATAGTTTGAGGGGGCACGGGCCTAACTTACACCGATTCTTTACTATAAGAGGCCTTCCGGTAGTGCAGTGGTCTGGGTTCGATCCCCGGTGAACACACTTTAAACTGTTCATTGAAACACCCTCAACTAGCCTTGTAAACAAGGAGTCCCAGGTTCGATCCCCCAGTGGATGCACTCTGGGAACCGTTTACAAACGTACCCCCTCGAGAATTACGTCGATTTTTTTTAAATCGACAGATTTCAATTTTTACGTAATGTAAAAGTAGTTCCAGCGTTAGGAAAACACAAATAACGGAGATATTTGATCCCAAAGAATGGGCCATGCAAGTTAAAACCTTCAATTTCGAAGGGTTTTCGCCGCTCTTTGTTAGTAAAAACTGTTTATATGTACACTAAAATAGCGAAAGAACACGCCGAAAATAAGTATCAGTACCAAATCTAACAATCCTAATCTAACTACGTAAAATTATAGCTGCTGTTGTGGAAAGTCGCTTTGGGTGCTATATTCACTTGCGCGAAGCCATCGGGCTGTTCTGCTTCACCGTAAAGTAACTCGCTAAGGTAACAGACGTACATTACTTCACAAGGTAAATGTCTGTTATATCGGAGACACATTAAAATCGGATTTTGTGTTTCGGATGGTTCGTACTTACCAATTGTGTATTGTGGAACATAGTTGAAGGTGCCATTATGATTTTTACACGAAAATAACTTCGATTTTTCACATTACGAGTAATTCTTTTGGTTCCTTTCTTCCGTTGCGGAACATACAATATGGCGCGCACAGCTGTGGATCATCGCGCGTCGTGCTTGTGTTTTGTCGATTTGGAGTGGGTATGCAGTGTTTCCGCCTTCCTAACCGAAAAATACATACTTTCGTGTTCATTATGTCATCACAAATCATTGACGGATAGCCCCAAAAACAATTCACGATAGCCCCACGAACCATTGACGGATAGCCCCAAAGACCATTCACGATAGCCCCACGAACCATTTCCGGCAAGGTTAGGACCCCCCATTAAGTGTTTCAAACTTGGCCGTGTTTTCACTATAACATGACGTGTCGAGTATTTTTAATATTTTTTAAAAAAAACTATGCTTGCCTAACCTAACCCAACCTTGCGGGAAATGGTTTGTGGGGCTAACGTCAATGGTTTGTGAAGTATTAGCATAATTTCAAATCCGGGCACGAAAGTAGGTATTTTTCTGTGAACAAGGTTGCAACACTGCATAAATCGACAAAACACTCGCACAACGCGCGATGAACCAGTACGCTATCGCCATAATGTGTGTTACAGAATCGAAATAACGAAGAACAGTAAGTACTCGAAAATGTAAGAAATATACATTTTTTTCGTTAGAAATTCATTGTTACACCTAAAGAAATGTTCCGCAATGCAAAATAGTACGTTAGTAATGTAAAAAAGTGCGAAAGAAATGATTTATAGGTGTTTCACCTACACGAAAGTAGTACCGTTAGGTTAGGTTAGGCAAGCATAGTTAAAATTAAGGGTCATCATAAACATAGTTTTGAAACGCTAATCATTGCAAAAAATAGTTGTTTTCTTCATAAATCAAGGGTGTTTACTCCATTCACGAACCCACTTTTTTCGACTTATTTTGCAATTTCTAGACGTGACTGCCAAATTTCAACTGCAGATTCGTGATTACGAGGCCAAAAATAGTGAGTGCCGAATTTGAAAGCAATTGAAGATACTTCCGATATTGTAAATTCGCTCCGAACGCGCTTGGTCACCGATCGAGCTTGCAAAACATGCTATGGACAATTTACTATTGCACTTGCTGTTAGCTACACTAACGTACTAATAGAAAAAAAATACGTACCTGCCTTCAAGCTGTAGAAAAGCGACAAGTTATTTTAGGTGAAAAGTTCCCATTCCTCCTGCCTGCACGTTGCAGTCAGGGAAAAACAATTCATCGCGCACAAGTCCACTACACAACTGTTGCACCCTCTCCGTAACTAGCAAGGAACTGTATCACGTGGTACACCGAGAAAGACGGAGTTAATTCACCCCTCAAATCCACAAGGCAGCGATTTGAAGGTCGAACAGTCCAAGCTGTGATTGTTAACAGCAGGAAAACCATACGAGATATTCGCATCAGATTGTTTTTGCTTGTTTTATACTGCTCTTGTCCATTGAGATTTAAAGAGAATTGGTAAATTTCTCGTATCGGACAAACGGATTTCTTCAAATTTACAGGAGAAGTTACTTACCGAATAAAGTTTCTTTATACTTCTTGAAGTTCGGGGAAGTGTTTTCTCGCATCGTTCATTAAATTTTGCCGGTAAATCATCTATTTTTCGATATAAATGTGTGAAAAGCTCTTGCATCCATTTACTTCCAGGTGGATGTAGCCTGTGTGTGATGACGTAATCCCGGTCAGTGTTTCCAAACACGTGTTTTTCTAACTGAAGAAGGTACGTTTCCGCAAATGGTTTGTGGGGGGGCTATGTGTCAATGGTTCGTGGAGCTATGCGAGAATTGTGTCTGGGGCTACGCATCTTTTTTTCTAAACCAATTTTAACTATTCTAACCTAAACGTGACCCAACCGAACCTAACCTTACCGGAAATGGTTCGTGGGGCTATGCGTCAATGGTTTGTGGGGCTACGTAGGTATTTTTGGTTGCAGTGGGGTGGAAACACTGCATGCCGAGTACGGTAATGAAACTGTGACCGCCATATTGCGTGTTACTGAAGGCAAAAAGAAACGAAGAGAACTTACTCGATATGTCGCAAATAGAGCTTATTTCCGTGAAATAAGCGAAATGCCACCTTCAGCAATGTTTCTCAATGCAGAATACGTAAGTACGAATATTCAAATTAAATGAACTAGCAAATTTCAGCCGTCTGTCCCTTACGAGAAAGAATTTATTTCGACAGGCAACGCTACACATGCTATACACAGACTGCATTTTTTTAAAATTAACCTAAGCTGGCCCCCTGTTCGAGTGGTTAGCACATCGCGCAACGACGCCAGAGGTCCTGGGTTCGAGTCCTGGCTCGGGCATGGATATTTGTGAGTGTCCATTCATCAATATCATCACTCATCCCCATCTTCGCAAATTAGCCAAAAGTGGCACAATAGACGAAGTACGACGCAAATGAATGAATTCAATTAACAATGAACCGCGAAACAAAACACTGTTGATTAAACATAACCACCCTTAAAATACTTTCCCAGATTTATATCTATAATTGAACAGTTTTGTGTCACGTGAGTCAGAAAAACACTGCCTCTTCACTTAGTAAGAAGTTTATTTTAATTTTTGTGAAATTTCAAATTGTGATTGATTGATTGAATTAGTTTATTTTACTTCCCTTTTCTGCCACTTTTTGGCTAATCGCGAAGATGGGGATGGTATGATGAAATTAATGAAGGGACACTCACAAACTCCCAGGCTGGGATTCGAACCAGGGACCCTTCAAATCATGAAAAGTAAATGAAAGATAAAGACAGAAGCTTTGAATGTTCTTGTGGAGTTGAAGGGGAAGTGTAACAATGAAAGGAGAAATTAATGGTTTTGTTTGTGTGTCACGGGCAGTGATGTGCCGTAGACTATAAGTTTACGTCTACATGCGTTGTCTACACGTAATCTACGCGTAGATTACATTGGGTTGTAGTTTACATAGACTACGTAGACAATCTAAAGTGCATTAAAATTAATTTTCAAGGCTTTCATGAAAGGAAAGTGACATTTTAAACTATATTGGTTCCTAACGAAATGAAAAGAATCCTATTTACAACAAAATTTGTCATCTCCTATCAACTATGGAAGATCATAAATAGTATGCAGAAAACAACAACAGATGGCAGTCGTGAGGCAAGAGTGGTCTTTTTTCCATAAAACACTTGAATATTTCCTATATTAGGTTTCTCCTAGGTGAAAAATTGTTCGAATTTGGAAGAAAGAGTATGAAAAGTTCTCCTCACACATCAGCAACTGATACGCAATATAATTTTCTTTTAATTCCACGGCGCCCTTTGCTAAGTTATCACCTTTCGCCATGTTGTTTACATAGATTACGTAATCTACGTGTATAAAATAGTCTACGTGTAGAATGTAGACTATCGTTGTTTACGAGTAGATGCACATCACTGGTCACGGGTGGGACACAATTCTAAACAGAAATAAGTTAAAATTAAAATTAAAAGTTAAATTAAACCATGTAAAATATCCTCTACTATTAACTAAATTATATATAATACTTGAATTTCTATCCAAATGACAATTTCATATCGTTCACTCACAAGATAGAATAACATTACAGCATTGAATTGAATTTCAAAAGTTGAGAGTCAGGGGCATTTTGACATGGAATGGCCCCATACGCATTACAGATTATTTAATAACAAACGTTAGTGTTTTCTTCTCAATGTGTAAATCGATACAGCTGCATGGAAAACCATGATATGAATAATTTGTTCATTTGCCTGCAAGTGCATTTTCATGAGGATATTTAATGACTAACTAATTTTCTCTATTTTTTCAGGTAAGTCAGAAAGGGGTGCACAATTGCTGTCGTAAAGAAGTCTTACCAAGCGGTATTTGGTAAGTTACTCAAGAAACTAGAAGTTAGAAACTACCCCCTCATACCCAGTGGCGCAACCACAGGGGGGTAGGGGGGCCATAGCTCCCCCTCCCAAGTCAATTCTAGGGGGACAAACATGAACGACCAAGGGCACCTGCAGGGGCACAGAGGAGAATTGCCCCCCTTGATTTCAAATTTTATGTAAATCAAAATACATTTCGTAAAATTTTCTTGCCTCCTTTTCTCAGTTCCGTGGAGGCGGCGGGAGTCGGCTATGAATGCCGAGATACCTAAATGAAAAAAGTTGCCATGGCGACCAGCGAAATTATTTGTACCCTATTAGATCAATATTCTTTTCAATTGCAAACATTGGATCTAAAACGTTTCTTGAATGCATTTAAATAATATGTGCTGTATATACAGGTATGTATTGCATACATATTGAATACGTATACAATTTAATGTTAGCATGTTCCATATGAATTTTCTTATTTTATGTCGCTTCATGTTGCATATGTGTAAAACATATGTTGTACACGAAAGCTATACATGTTATATGTACAAAAATAATTATATTCTGAAGGCATTTTTCATTAATTTTCTGCCATTCAAATATACAGTTTGTGTGCTTGTTTTCCATCATTAGCTAATGTGAAATTGACGGTGTTGAAAAATATTTCAAATCGTTTGTTCCAAACAAATGCTTTGCACCGATTTCTACCCCCTTCTTATGAGGATAATAACGTCTTTTATACTACTACTACCACTAGTAATAATAATAATAATGCCATTATTGTCATTATTCTTATTCTTATTGTTATTTATCCTAGTACTTCCCCCACCACCAGTCCCCAGACAAAAAATCATGGTTTCGTCTCTGGTCATATCCTCACACGAATTCGAAACTGCAAAATTAGAATTTTATGCACTTTATTGTATTTCTGGTAATAAAAAATACATGCATAATCCAGTCAATGGACACTATTTTGCGTTGTTTTACTCCAGCCAATTTCAGAAGAGTGCAAACAAAATGATGTTTCCTTTCTTAGAGGGAAAACATAAATTGTAACTCCATACTTCAAAATCGCTTCCTCTATTTTTAATGCAACACTGTTTTTCCTTTCTTCTACGTAAAACATAAGTTGCACCTTCTTGTTTATAGTACCTTGTAGATTACCTTCTACCTAGACCAAAGCATCTGTTGATATATAAAGAATTGTCGATTTGTAATTGAACCGCACCTCTTTTTTACATCGTAGAAACTGGTACTTACATATAGAATATATTTCATCATTTAAGAGTATGAGAATTGCGTTCGTGTCAAAATTAATAATAAACCTTTTCGAGCAGGCCTCATCTCCAGGAAGCTTTCAATTTGGGGCAAGACCTGGCACCTAGCGACCTGTTGGGTGAGATGATTCAAGGCAAATGGATAATAAACCTTTCCTACTCCCACAAAAATAGGCAATAGTTAGGCTGGCGAGTTCAAATGTATTAACCGATCGCGTCAATATGAGAATGAGTAGAAATAAAAAAAATACTGTATCTTTTATTCTGAAAGGTAGAAATTAGTGCTTACAACTGTAACATGATTTGTTATTTAGGTGTATAAATACCATTTTTTAATGATAACCTTAATGTAGTTCCTAACCTGTAGACAGATCTATTTACGTAGAGATAACAAAACCTTATTGTGTGTGTTTAAAGTGAAAAGAGAACTTGCGCGCCATCTGTTTTTGGGTAAAGAAAACTACCTGTTCAGTTCGAGACGAAATAAGAATTACACCATTGTGAACTTCGTAGGGAGAAAAATAAGCCTTCCTTATTTACGTAGAGGAAATGAAAACCATGCCTTGCTAGGCAGACGCGCGGAAAATGAACGTTGGACTGAGTCCCGCTTACAAAGCAGGTCAGTACCTGCATAGAGTTCGCGGGAAAAGCATCTAGATTGAAAAAAGTGGTGGACAACAGTTTTACAGGCACCGATAATTCACTTCCCTTTAAACCACAACAGTCTTTCACAGAGCGAGGAAAAAGGGGAGTGGGTAAATCTCGTTCGCGACGCGATCTGGTAAATTGCTATTCGACCCCCGCCCCCCTTTAGCGACGCCGTAAAGCATGACGTCATCACAGTTTTCCCTTTGATCTGAATCACCTGTTCTAATCACACCCTGTTCGGAATGGATGTGTTATGGTTTTCTCACTCTTGCCTATGAACCTGCAGTGTTTGCAACCCCACGATTCTATTTTACACCTAAATCGATGCGCGCTCGTTCTTTATTTCCGAATAAGCGTTGTTTTCGTGACGTAACAGAGACGTGGACTGACATTTCTGCAGGGTGAAAATTGATTGGCACAAAATGTTATTGTCCTAATTTACGCTTCTTTCTCTTAACCAATTCTAGACGTGAAACGGGCATAGCACGTGTGCGTATTAGCGGTGGCGGAGGGATGCTTGTGACCACTGGCGTACGCAGAGCGGGCTGATGGGGCTACAGCCCCTCTCAAAATTTTTAAAAAATCGCAATTTTCAAATGAAGGCACTGAATCAAAGTAGAAAATTTTGACTGAACAACCTTTAAGACGATGGTCGGAAATCGTATGAAATATTTTATAGTGTCTCCCACCACCCCCATAGAACGCAGTTATTTAATATCCACCTTTAAAATTCCAGCCCCCTCCGAAAAAATCCTGCCCACGCCAGCGCCTGTGCCCCCCCCCCCCCCAACCAAAAAAATATATCCCGGCAAAAGAAAATTATTTTTATGCCAGGAATGTTTTATCCCTCTCAAATAAAATAGAATTGAAAGCATATACAGGGTGGCCCCAAAAAAGTTAACCGAAATATAGAACAGTTACCTTATGTGTTCGTGTCCATTAATGGTCCAGTCAACAAAGTTTTCCATAGCGAAAAGTATTAGTCTTGTGGATTAAAGGTATTTTGTTTTCACGGCATAGTGCTGATATTTTACACGTACAAGAAATTTGTAGGTAAGTTATATGGATATTAAGCTTGTGATTGAGTATGGGTTTTCTTAGAATGTACATACAGTAAAACCTCGTTAATCCGGACTAATGGGGGGGATAAGTTGACCGGTGTAACGAAAGTCCGGATTAACTGAAATAACCTAAAAGAACAATAGAAAGTGCATTAAAACTCCGTTTATAGCAACAAAACACGTTTATTGTGGTGTATTTAAAGGGCATAGGCCTAGATACACTATACAGTACAGTACAACGTCTGCGGGAAACAGAATTTCATCAATGGTTGACTGCCTCTTCTTTGGGAAGTTTTCTTGTTGACTTCTAGTGACATTTAAAACCTTGCATTCTCCTTTTTTCCTTTTGTCTGTCCGGATTAACGAGGTTGTACTGTATACGGTTTCTAAATTGCGTAAATGTTATCAAAAGATTTAATTGATTGATTGAATTGGTGTTTTAAATCCACTTTATGCACAGTAAGGCTAATTGGGACTGGACATACAGTTTAAAGTGGGATCTGAACCACTATGTGCCTCCACCAGGTATCGAACCCGGTACACCTTGATTACAAGGCGACGACGCTACCACTAAGCCATCGGGGAGGTCTGGTAACATATATTTTCGTACTCAAAAATGCCTACCTCCAGAAGTGGAATCACAAATTCACCACTGAGTGGACATCATAAAACGCTTAATTCGCACAATGCGTATAGTGGGATGCATAAGTATTACCAAACAAACTGTCCATCACCACATTTGTTTCTCTTTGTTTTAGCCAATGAGTGTGTCAATAATTGAAACAAAACGCACCAGAGGGCGTAACAGTCCATTGCTTAAAAATACGTAGGATGGAACGGAAAAATTCACGAAAATAGTCGTGGACAAATTGACCCGCTCTTCGCTATGCAATGTGAATGAACGACGCTATAAGCAAGTTCGTTGGGTCCTACCTGTTTGAAATTCTAACCGATAGATGGCATGGTTTCTTTGCTGCTCAATTTTGCTCATACTCGTGTTGAATAAACATTGTTATTTGCTTATACTCTTGAAAATACATTGAATATAAACACCATGAAAATTCTCTACAAGGATTTCGCTTCAGATATTGCAGTTAGTTACGATTTTGACCTGAATGGAAAGTGTTACGTTAATATAATTAATAACTTCTGTCTTAGTAATTGAAAGTATGTTTTTACTAACTCATTACAATGACATTTTTATAAACATATTCATAAAATGTAAGATAATAAATATAAATTGTAATCTCTATAAAAATGGATGTATGTGTTTTTGTTCCGTCATAACTCTCGAACGCCTGGAGCGATTTCAACCAAACTTGGTACACGTATCACTTGCAATCTGGAAATAAATACTGTGGGGGTAAGACACCCCTGGCACCCCTAGGGGTGGGGTGGAAAGGGGGTGACATGCAAAAATAATGTAAAGCGACCGATATTAGTGTGGAACGCATAGTTTTCGGGGTCGCTAAAATGAATAGTGACACTCCCAATGCCGTTCAACTCCAAGTTCATTTTACACTATAGTTAGAATTCATTATTTTCCTGTCTAATAGAAGATTGGGATAAAGAAATACCCGGATAACGTCGGGCATTCAGCTAGTATATTATATATGTGTGGAAAGAGGACGTATTTTGGTAAATGTCGGGACACACAAGTAACACCATTGCCCACGCCGGGATTCGAACTCAAAACGCCTGTCGTCGTAGCGAACTGTGATAGCCACTCCGTCACGGAGCTCGGCTCATATGAAGATTAATCGCGACGGTGAGAATGATAATTTATTACATTAAATGAAACAGTACACGTACAGTCGTGGACAGAAATACATTCACCATATTAATACTAGGTATATTTCTAAGGAAGTTAAGAAGAGCATGCAATGGATTGATTGGTTTATTTTCGCTTTTCTACCACTTTTGGCTATAGATGAAGATGAGGATGAGTGATGATCCCCCTCAAAGAAAATGAAGTTGAAAGCATACAATATTCCATGTAGCAAACACAATTGAAAAATCATTCGTTTCCGTTAATGGTCCTGCCATCAAAGATTTCGTTGTTAGTAGCTCGATAACACTTTTCATGTACAGTCACTGACACTTTTGGATTGTAACGATTCTATTGAAGGTTGCCTGTATCCAGGGTTGTTGAAGGTCCAGAAATCCATACATATTCTAATGGGTTCTATTGGGTTTCACTGTAGGACCGGAACCTTCTTTCTAGTAAAATTTAAATTCGGTCCAAGTTGCATATAATTTCATTGAAAAAAGGTTCCTGGACCGAATTTAAATTGATACGGAAAAAAGGTTCCTGGACCGTATTGAAATATTTTACAAATGAAAAGCTTCTTACGGTCCAGAACCCATTTACGTTTGCTGAATTTCTCTCCTGGACCGAAACTGAATTTATTTAAAATTCCTGGACCTTCAACAACCCTACTTGTATCCTTACAATACAGAAGTATCCGTGACTGTACAAGTGTTGGTTATCGTAGACTATAAAAAACTATACTAAGCGTTTCTAAATTGTGTAAATGTTATCATAAGATTTAAGGCCCTAAAGGCACTGCCATGAAAACAGGCGTCTGGGCAGAATTGCGCTGGTGCCACATATGGGAGAAGCAAAGCGAGAGCGGGACAAGTTTCCCTGGTTCCCGCGCACTATGTGGCAACGTCAACCAGGCGGCGTTGCCACTTCGAGCGTCAGACCGACCTCTCTCCGGGACACTTTTGTGTCATCCCTGCCCTTTCGAGCAAATTCTGTCAGTTTGTATCACACGGATCACAAAGACCAACTCTACAACGAGATCTTTCATTCTGTTTAACCTACGAACACACGTGGTCGTGCTGCGATTTGGCAACAGCGCGAACTTCTGCCACCCGCCTCATTTCATGACCCTGCGTTTAGGTTAGCACCAATGCTCTAAGGATACTTAGAACTGCAAGCAGGCCGTAGTCAGGGGGAGGGCTAAGGAGGCTGAAGCCCCCCGAAATTCTACAACTATCTAATTTAAATAGTGTATAGTGGTAATTAATTTTACTTCCTTAGTAGGATTAAATATTACATCGAAAAAAGTTTAGTGTATAATACAGCAACCAGCTTATATTTTTATATTCTACCATTTAATCCAAAAAATAAATGAATCCACAGCTCTCAAAATGTATAGTTTTCTTTGTGAGAGGTCACACATTAACTTTATGGAGTAAAATTTGGCCCTAATTATTGAAGCCTTTTTTAACGAAATGTGTAAAAATTAATAACAAAATACAATAACTATGAATTTCAGTACACTAACTGTACAAGATGAAATTAAAATTATGGACAACACTTGTGTTGGATATTCACTCATACGGTAGATCGAATAGGAATTTCTCTCCATTTGTATAATAATAATAACAATAAAATTGGTTGATTTTTAATAACTTATAACAGTTATTATTGTAAAATGGCAATAATAACCGTGGTAATAATTATTGTCATTATTATTTCTACTAGTCAAGTTTTATCAATGGCCTGCCCCCCTACAAATATTTCTGGCGAGGCCTATGCTGATAAGGCATGAGCCCCCACCGAAATAAAATCCTGGCTACGGGCCTGACTGCAAAGTAATAGTTAAGTTTACTAAATTCGCATAGTGATATCCAGTTCCGTGTAATTCGGCCTTTATACTCCACTAGGAAAACAGCTGCTGCAACAGTATCGTTGCGCGCCGGAAAATTAACATGCAGCTGGCAACCTTTGCGCCATAACGAGCAGCGTCTCTGCAGTCGGCCCAGTCAGCGAGCACCCTGCGCGTACCGACTCGCTCTCCCATCTCCGCCATTTTGAGCCAGACTCCGCTCTGGCCAGACGGGGCCGAGAAACCCCTGCGATATTGATTTTCGTTCAACGTTTTGTCGCCCCATTTCGCTGCCGCGGAATGATAATTTAGGGAAACAAGTAGGAAAGATGGCAGGTTCCCGACAAGATTTTTGTCAGCTTCGGTTTCGTAACCGCGGCGAAACGTCTGGGGAAGCAGATATTACGAGAAGCGAGCGTGGGCGAAAAGAGGCATTATCGAGTTGGCGTGCAACTGTGCATTGACCTGGTTTTCTTCCTGGTCTAACGTCCATCAGGTGTTACATTTTCGCCCCCACTTTTCGGGCATACGAATTGAACATTTCGACGCTTTAGCTCCGTTCAGTGAATCATAGCCGTGCGCTGAGCCTCTGATTAATCAGAGGTACTAATCAGGCGCGTATACAGGGTGTCTCAAAAGTAATTGCGCAAACTGACACAGATGAAAGTACACGATAATATAAGCAAAAAAGTCTTAGTAAACATGGGTCTGCAAACGAGCCGTTTTAGAGATAATCGCGAATGTGTGATTACAAGCCGCCACTGACTTCATTGTTTGGAAACGTCGTCCTAGTTGGTAAAATGCTAATAATACAGTAATAATAATAATAATAGTAATGTTCTCTCAGGCGCTGATGTTCCCTTGTGAATGTGCATGCAGCCTCCCGTGCATTGCCGTTAGCCAAACCATACACAAAATGCATATTCGCATAATCTTCGTTGCTGTAAGGTTCCATACAACGTCATACAAGGTTCCATACAACGTCACCTCTCGGAAATGTTCTGTTTTGTAAACAAAGAGCCAACCTTGGAACGCGCAAGGAGGGTGTCCCGACAGAACGTACCAGCGACAAAACGTAGAGTCCAATTACTTTCGGAACATCCCCAGCAGACTGTCTAGCGAGCCTAGTGGGTGTGTAGAGCTTGAGCAAGGGGCTTAGCGATAGGTTCTGGTTGAGATGACGTCAGCGGCTCGGTTGGTTGATTGGCTGCTTCGAGAGTTGTGACTCGTTCCGAAGTTTCAAATGCGTAACAGCCAAAGATGTTGCGGAAATAATCTTCCTCTAACACTAGGGTTTTCGCGACAAAACGAACCACTTCAAGGAAAACGCTTGAACTTACAATCAAAAGAGAATAAAGTGGTTAGTGGCCCGTCGAGTGATCACGTTTGTGGAGTCCCGAATGATGCTCAGTTTGATGTGAAGAAGCGTGTGCAAGAGGCGAAGAAAAGGGTTCGAGAGGAAGAAACGCCAATTACGAAGATTTACAACGATACTCTAGGCAACATACACGACAACGGTTAGGTTAGGTTAGGTTAGGTTAGGTTAGAACTGACATAACTATATATCGTTTTTTCTTTGGTTTTGCTTTTATTGGAGCAATTTATATTCTGCCGTCGAACAACTTCAGTAACACAAAAGGAGACCAGCAGTGAATTTTTATATTTAACTATCTAAGTATTTATACACCACAAAATACAGTATAATATTTATTAAAGGACAAGGCACCTGACGTCTGTGGTTTACAAACGATTCCGGAATACACAGATTAGTCAGCTTCAGGTGAGAATTTGTTGAGATATTAGACCAAACTTAGTGGTTACTTCACTGAGTACTTACGTCTTCGATGTAACTTCTTAGGTGTTCAATTCACTTGGCGATAAACACGCTGAAAAACACTAACGGTGTAAGGGGAGTTGGGGGGAAAGCACAAATCTTGATGATACCGAGTTCGACGTCTTTAATCTTCTAATCCTCCTGTCGTTGGTTCATAATAAACATGTAGCCTCTCTTCTTGAGTAACATGTTCTGGTAGATATACTGCACAGACCGATAGTTCACTCACAGTTTATTCTTTAGACACTATCTCTCTTTCCGGCAGAGATCATAGCCGTTAGTACAATTACAGTTTTTCACAGCCCGCGTAACCAATAACCAACGTAACACGGATCCTAACCGTATCAATGCTTGACTCGGACTGTCTTCTCTGCAACGCACATCAACCGTTCCCCAGAAAAGACGTTAACGTCTCTTGCCGCCCTTTTTTCCCCAACGAGGGCGGGTCAACTTTTATAAGGGGTGCGTCAAGATCGGTTACAACTAAAACGAAAATCGAAAAAAAAGACGAAAAGATAAAACAAAAGAAAAAATGTGGACGACACCTTAACCACAGCTGACTTTAAACGCGCCACAATAGCTATAAATGCATTATATAGTAATTTTGCCAGTCCAAAGCCTGGTGGTACGTTTTGTCGGTGGTACGTTTTGTCGCTGGTACGTTTTGTCGGTGGTACGTTTTGTCGCTGGTACGTTTTGTCAGTGGTACGTTTTGTCGCTGGTACGTTTTGTCAGTGGTACGTTTTGTCGCTGGTACGTTTTGTCGCTGGTACGTTTTGTCGCTGGTACGTTCGGTCGCGTATTCGCAAGGAGTAAAGCACTCTGTGTTTACAAAATGCAATGACTGCTTCTAACCACACATTCGCACACATTATTAGCATTTTACCAACTAGGACGACGTTTACAAACAATGAAGTCAGTGGCGGCTTGTAACCACACATTCGCAATTATCTCGAAAACGGCTCGTTTGCAGACCCATGTTTACTGAAACTTTTTTGCTTCTATCATCGTGTACTTTCATCTGTGTAAGTTTGCGCTATTACTTTTCAGACACCCTGTATAGTGTGTCCAGACCAACCTAAAATCACTTCGTTAGAAGAATCTCACCTTCCGTGGCACAAAAGTTCTCTGTTTTCCTCCCCTTTATTTTCCTTATCTGTGGTTCAGACTAATTTACATATGAACATGATTTCGTGCAACAGATTCAAAACAACTACACACAATTTATTCATTTCCAACGTGTGACCAATTTATTCAGCGACCACATAGGTGTAACACAACAAATAAAGTGCTGGAGTCTTAATAGTAAGTAATTTGCTGGAGAACGAAGTGAGATGGTCCAATTACATAGAAAATAAACCAACATAGTTCCTTGGAACTTTCGTCGGCTTGAAAATACTTTATTATTATTGTTTAAAGAGCATGATATTGTTTAATAACGGTAATACGATTTCTCTAATTTCAAAGTGAGGGTATTAGGAGGGGTAACTGCCCGCTCTTGACCCCCCGTGCGCACGCCTATGCAGCGGAGCATCGAATATAAAAGTATGCAAATTACTGCAGGCGTGAGCGTCGCCAGAAAGTTTCCTAGGGGGTCAAATCGAATATGTCGAGGACACCCCCTCCCTTAAAAAATATTGTGATACAGACCAGTGGCATATGCAGAAGTTTGTCAAGGATGGATTCATTTTTAAAATTATTTCATTATCGGTATTTTAAATTGTTATTATTATTATATTATAATAATAGCAGTAGCAGTTTTATTTTAGTTTATTTTAGCATCCAATAAGTTTATTATGTATATGAATAATATAGTACTTGTTACAACCAAGTTTACATAATAGTTTGTAACATTGACAGCAGCAAACGCAGTAATATAAGAGGCTTCAATACGTGTGAAAGTTACAAATTAACAGAGATACAGTGCTGCAAGTTATGAAAGTTTCGTACTAAATTCGATATCTCAAGACCATTTTTAAACAATGACGCAAAATGAGGTGAAATAAAATGCTTCGTTTATAGATTGCCATAAATTGAAAAAGTAGATGGACAATTCGAGGGGGGTCGCCCCGACACCCCCCCCCCCCACTGCCGACGCCCATGACTGCAGGCTATACCAGGATTTCTTTAGGAGAGGGGGATCCGAAATGCTGTTGGAGTGAATGAATGGGGTAATTTTACGCCTTTGTGCAACTTTTGACTATACTTTATCCCAGCTATCTTTGGAGGGAGGCCGCTCATTGCAGCAAAGAAGGGAGGGGGGATCGAGTTGGCAGAGCGAAGCAGTACACGCTGCGGGAAGGCTGGTAACTGCAGTCGCTTTCCCCCATCCACGCAATCCCGTTCCCTCTCACGTGTTTATTGGTGGGGCCGTCTGGCGTCACTACTTGTGCAGACACTTCTTTTCGCTCGCTATCTCCAGAGATAGGTGGGACAGAGTGTAATTGCAATGATGATGATGAAATTGATGACTATACACTCACAAAGAACACACATGCTCAGGTCGGCATTAGAACGCGGGACTTCAGAAGTAATAGCTCGCCGTGCTAACCACTCCACCACGGAGGTCACTGGTTACTATGTACGAGGGGTGACTGAAAAGTTTTGAGCCTAACACAGAAAATGGGTAGTTAGGCAAACCAAATTATATGATTGTTAATCTAACAAGAAAACATGATACTAACGATACATTATCAAAAATATCATTTCGTTTGCCTAGGTACCCTGGAGACCCTTTTTTCTCTGAAACGGATGTGGTAACGGCAGATCCAACTTCGCCTGGGTGCTTCTGGGACATTGCCGCCATCTTGATGTCCGCCATATTGGATCGAGGTCAACTTTTTAAAGGGTGCCATGTTGGGTATCAAAACACATTAGAATTTTCCAAGAAATGTAATGCTGTGATTAGTTTTGTGAAAGCTGTAACGGTACAAAAGTTATTGACACTGGTGGTGCTGTGGTACCCACTGGCATGTCCTGGAAAATATGCTCAATGTGGTTCCCATCGTGCCGAACACACTCTTCGAGGCGTGAGATCCACTCTGCATGGACGGTCCCGGAAGCACCCTCACACATGGGCCCCTTACCCTGATGAACCTAGGTGAAGTTGGATCTGGCATTGCCGCACCCTTTTCAGAGAAAAAAGGGTGTCCTGGGAATCACCCTGTATTATTATTTCGTTGCATTAGGTTGTTCTAGGTTTAACCTACCAACAGGAATGGGTACCTGGGGGAAACTCTGGGGGGGGGGGAGCGTGGTGCTTATCACATCACCTCCACAAATTGCCCCTATGAGCCTTTCCGGCTTGTTGCAGCGTGCCGGGAAAGGAAAAAAACAAACAAAAGAGGGTGTCACGCATCATCCATTGCGTATTCTTCACGCAACGTCGAGCAGGGCTACCGCAACCCCCTCCCCTAAGATCCATCGGGAGAGGGAGAGGTTGTTTTGTGGTCACTGGGTGAAAGAGTGGAGATTTTTATTTAATAATGATCAATAATGAATAGCAGGCGGGTGACTGATTGACTCTTTTGGATGCCAATAGAGGGCAGGGGTGAACGTGGATTGAATTACGAATATCAAATTTCGCACGACGTTGATCGAAGAGAATCGCCGCAGACAAGTCAGTTAGTTTTCTTTATTCGGCGCTTTTTATATTAATCATGAAGTACGCAAGAGAACAGAATTATCTCTTGTTAGATGCCATGATTGTCCACTCACTTACAGAGACCAGATTTTGCACTAAATACCTGTTTTCTTTCCACGAAATGGCATCGAGAGTGTATTTGGGTGCACACAAAGATGGACAATGGATCTGCTTCCCTACTCCACCCCCTCTACTTTTTTCTGCCGCGTTTCTGTCACTTTCCAATTTTCTCTATCTCCTTCTATCCTTATCCATCTCTTTACTCTATTTCTCCCTTAATCTTTCTTCAATTCCCTCTCTATTTCTATTTTTATATTTCTCCGTCTATCTTTCTTCACCCCAAGGAATATAGAGATTAGGTAAAGCCATCCGAAGATTGCCGATCTTGCACGAACGCGTGACGTCACCGGAGAAGCAGTGAGCTCGGCTGAAGCAGACGTTCCCTAGCATTTATATGGGAGATTCAGAGAGCGAAAGTATATTATTACTTTTAGGAGGGGGAAAATAATAATTGACATCCTCAAAGATGGTATTGAGGCATCCTTTTAATGATTAGTAACATAATTGAAAACGCGCTACTTTTAAAAGGGGGCAAAGTACATGTGAAAAAATGTATTTTGAAAATCCATATTCCTGAAACTTTCTGACCGATGCGCTACAATGAAAGTTGCGTGTTCTCCTTTAGAATTTCGTCATTTTACAAATCGTAATATAATTTTAACAAAAACGTGGCATGCTAAAGAAGAATTAAAGAGTTTGAAAAAATAATTGATTAATAGACTTAGTTTATTTTACTTCGCTTATCTGTCACATATGGCTAATCGCAAAGATGAGGATGCGTGATGATATGATGAAATTGATGAAAGGAAAGTAGACCCATGCCCGGGCGGGGATTCGAACCTGGGGGCCCTTGGCATCGTAAAGCGTTGTGCTAACCACTTCGCCACGGAGGTCAGCATTACAAGGAAATAAACAGAAATTGGCATCTATGTTTTAATATGCGAGAAACATTTGCGAGGAGGTTATTGAAGTAACAAATAATTATTACAAGACGTTGTGATGAAAATTATTAATATATTTGAAATATCGAGAGTTGACCTTGCAGTCTCTAAATGTACTTTTAGGGTTACGCAAAACCTTTACTCAAAATTGATAGTGTAAATTTATAAGCTATTAAAATTTAAAACTTATTCCTGTTCGAAAAGAGAAACTGCCAAGTCAAATTAATATTTCGTAGAAATACATATATTTGTCTTTCATGAGGCCAAGAGAGTATTTGGAGGGGACGCTGGCTTGGGAAGGCTATAGCCCCGGATCTCGATCTGCAAAGGGGCTTCCAGTGGGAAAACATTCCTATGAAATAGTCCAGAAGGAGGGGCGAAATGATTTTTTTTAAATGGCTCAAGAATACAAAGACATAAGTGGATATTTGACAAGCTTAGTCTAAAACTTACAACTGAAGTCGTACGTGTGTGTGTGTGGGGGGGGGGGGGTCTCGTACGTGAGGTAACACAGTGGAATATGATTCACAATACTAAAATTAAAATAAATATGTGGGAACAATAGAAATCAAAATATGTTGTAGCTAGTGACAGCGCAATAGTAAGGATGGAGGGGTAAATCATATTTTCCCGGGGCAATCATTTTTATTATTCCGTTAACATACGACACAAAAATGCATATTTTGGCTAAAAGAACATTCATTCATTTATTTATTTTGTCGTTTTACTGGGGGCAGATAAGAGAGAGAGAGAAATTGTCGAACGAGAATTGGCGGGCGTTCCTGCCTCCCCCCCCCCCCGCGTAGTGTGGTCACGGCCTATGGCTATGCTGGAGAAGAATGCACCAATTAATACGCTATTAAATAAAACAGATACTTTTAAAACTTTTAATCAAATTATTTGTGAACTATGATTTAAATTTAGAGAGAGCACATACCTGTTTAATTTAATTTGGATGAGTTAACTTCTGAAGCCTGCCATTTCCGAACCTTCTTCTGGTGTAACTACACTGCCCTTTGAGCCGTAGCTGCTGCGTTCAGGTGGCGGAACGAGCAGAATACTAATTAAAACAAATATGTGACAAATATATATAAAAAAAACAACGTGTTGAAGCTATTGAAGGCGCCAAAGAAAAGACAGAAGAGAAACGTGGAGAGTGCAGTGATATTTTACGGTAAGCAGCAGGCACGTATCCAGGGATTCCTTTCGGGGGGGAGGCTGAACACCATTTTTTAAAGGAATATCACAATTGTATGTTTAAAGCCAATGGTGGCAATTGAGTTCCAAAATGTTGGGGGGGGGGGGAGGGACAAGGAGACAAGCATTAAGAGGCCATAGTGTGATAGTGTGGAGGCAAAAGACTGGGGAGCAACTATCTCCTAAATCGTCGCCACTGTTTAAGGCTGTCATTTTAATCAAAACGTGAAATCGGGACATTTTCTACCACTCAACTCCTCTGTTTCCATGCATTAATATTGTGTGCCGGAACCATCTCAGTATGTATGTTTGTCCATTTCTTCTCATCAGGCATCAAAACATCTATGTACCAGAAGTGTTTTTTACGAAGGTGTTACACATGCACGGAATGCACAATCCACTCGACAACGCAAGATTCAAACTGTGTGCAGGGAACTGGAATCAGACAGTTCACGAATATTTCTCTCTCATTCGAGCCTGAACACCACTAATGTGTCTTGTCCTCCCATGTTTGCATCTCTTATGAAAGCCGAAACCCACCAAATTGTTCATAATTAAGGCCTAAGCACTCGCAAGTGTCCAAAATTGTCTGTTGAGTGTGTGTCGAACCCAGTAGCCTTAAACAAAAGTATTTTTTTATGCCATGAAATTCTCGGACTGCATACACAAAATTTGGTCCTGGCACAACCAAATCATCACTCAAAACTTTGATTTTCAGTTGATCTGTGCAGCTTATTTCTTTTTTAATAAATCGCTCCAATGCCCAGCCCGATACTGCCGAAATATTCACTTTAGAGAGAGAGACCTTCGATCTCTTCGTCTTTCGACCCGAACTACTCGTAGCACTACTCGAAGTTCCGCTGTCGTCAATGTCTTTAGCTTTGGGAGCGAACTGGAACTAGTGGTAGACTTCGTTACTTAGTCCATTTCATTTTCGAATCACTAGATCTTATAAAGCAACCAATGGACACTGACTGATCACTAATCGACTGTATGAATTGTCACACTAACCTCTGAAGTCTCCACCTATTCTGTTGTACAGATCAACCGGGAAATTGAAGCCGCGTGTTAATATCCTCATTATATTCTAGAAATCTTCGCAGATATCACGATTCGTAAATATTGCCAGTAGTTCGACTCCTCTTTTTCAAGAACGTTCCCTCTCGCGCTTTCCAGAGATTAAAAAATTACAATGAATCCGAATCGCCCTGCCTGCGGCGCTACCTTTGTTGTGCAGCTTCCAAATGCTGACAAGTCTCTTCTACATAGTGTTCAAGTTCGCTACGACAACACCGAAAGCGTAAGAAAAGTTTACGTGCAATATCATCAACAACAGGGTTATAGAACATTCTCCGTCTTGCCTTGATAAGTATTTCTCTCCTAAAATTATCGTCACATTATTCAAGAAGACAAAAACCTAATTTTATCTAGTGTAAAATGAAAACTTTCCTGGTGGGGGGAGTCCACGAGTTACGATTCCCACCTTGGATACGCGCTATAAACAATAACAGGGTCCGTAGAACATTCTCCGTCTTGCCTCGATAATTATTTATCTCCTTAAATTATCATCACATTATTGAAGAAGACAAAAACCTAATTTTATCTCATGTAAACTGAAAAATTTCCTGAGGGAAGGGGCTCGAGACACCTGATGCCCACCTTGGATACGCACTATTAACAATAACAGGGTTATAGAACATTCTCCGTCTTGTCTCGATAATTATTCCTCTCCTTAAATTATCGTCACATTATTCAAGAAGTCAAAAACCTAATTTTATCAGTGTAAACTGAAAAATTTCCTTGGGGAGCCGAGGGGGGGGGGGGGCTCGAACCACCTGATCCCTACCTTGGATACGCGCTATTAACAATAACAGGCTTATACAACATTCTCCGTTTTGCCTAGATAATTATCTCTCTCAAATTATCACTATATTATTCAAAAAGCCAAAAACCTAATTTTATCTAGCGTAAACTGAAAATTTTATGAAGGGGGGCTTGAGCCCCCTGATTCCCACCTTGGATACGAGCTGTTACCAATAACGGGGTTATAGAATATTCTCCGTCTTGCCTCGATAATTATTTCTCTCCCTAAATTAACGTCACATTTATTTATTTGACACCACAAGAAACAAAAAAATCTCATTTTATCTAGTGTAAACCGAAAACTTTCGGGGGGGCTTGTGCCCCCTAAGCCCCCTCCTTGGATACGTGCCTGTCACGTTTATTACACCCTTACATTTACATACAATATTATAAAGTTCTGCTTTTAGATCTCGCACAAAGCCTTTTTCACAAAAATGGGCAATCTCGCATTTTTTTTATATCAATCAAGCTGTGATATTTTAGATTTCTTCCGTTAGTTTTCTGATAATAGTTTTCACAGCTTTCCATAGCATTTAGGCATGATTTCAGTTGATAAGAACAAAATAATCTTATTTCAAAACATAGAGCAAAAATAAATCCAACGCGCTTAAGTTAAAACACCCTTATATTGGAAGCCTGGAGGGAACAAAAGAGGGGTTCCTTCGTAACACGATTTCTTGAAAACCATTTTACACATTTGAATCAACTTTGTGATAAATTGATTAGAAAGGATGAATCTTAACAGTAAAAGTTGTAACTTTTCCCTTGCTACTATATTTTAGAAGATATTCGTTGTCAAATTTCTCAATATTTGCATAAGGAACCAGCCTTTTCCGTGCCGAGTGTTTCGATGGTGACGTCATGCATCCACGGACAACTGCGCATACGATCTGCGCCGCCGAACGAGCACCCCCTGTCTTCACCCTCTTTCTCATTTTTTCATTCTCATATTTCTCCCTTCATTTCTGCTTCACATCTGTATAGTCTCTTTTCTTTTTCTGTTTCTCGCTTTATTTTCCACTCTTTCTACCCAACCCTCTGTTTCTCTCACTTTCTTTCAATTCCTTGCTTTTTTCTACCTCCCTGCGTTTCTCTCGCTTTCCAATTTGTCTCTATTTTTTTCTATACTTATCCGTTTCCTATCTCTCCCTTTCTCTTTGTTTTTCTTATTCCCCGTTTTTCTCTTTTTGTTCATTTCTCCTGTTTTCTCGCTTTATTACTTTTTCATGTTTATTTCCTCTTCTTATTTCTTGTTTTCTTTTCCAACCCTTCCTCTCCTTTTCCTACTCCTACGTTTCTCTCGCTTTCATTTGATTTCTCCTGTGTCCCCTTTCTATTCTCTCTTTTTCCATTTCTCTCTTCTGCCTTCGAAAGTAACGACGATGCAAAATTCAAAATTTTCACATTGTAGCCCGTCTATCCCGTCTGTTATTATTGCACACTGAAACTTTACCCCAGCACATATCAGTTGAACAGCGAGG
This sequence comes from Lepisma saccharinum, assembly GCF_977018435.1. Classification (NCBI taxonomy): domain Eukaryota; kingdom Metazoa; phylum Arthropoda; class Insecta; order Zygentoma; family Lepismatidae; genus Lepisma; species Lepisma saccharinum. The sequence goes on from NC_139258.1 coordinate 13,528,907, forward strand.
TAAAATGTTATGTGAAAATTGCCTTTACTTTTTGATGTACCCTCGTATTTATAATTTATATTGAAACGAAAGGAAGCAATTCGTGTTGAATCTTCTCATTGAAACTACAGTGTGCTTCTTAAACATTTTCGCACCAACATTTTAGTAATCTGTTCTTTCTCTTTGGATTTGACGTGGATTTCCTACCACTTGGGTTACTCGCGACTGCAGGCGCAAATGAACTAAAGATGACGACAATCATGGGAATGTAATTCCACGTCCATGTCCACTGGGGTCTCATAAACAAGTGAGATATCCCCAAACGAAAAAAATGAGTGGATTTAGATCGAGTGACCTGGCAGGCCAGGGAACACGACCTTCCCGTCCAGTTCAGCGATGCGGACACTCACACTGGAGTGAGGTGGGGTTCCGCGCTGGCATCTCCTACTCTAGGATCCCTGTGGCCAACTGTTCAGTAGTACACCACCACCTATTTCGTGTTTCATTCTTGCACGCTTTTACTTGATCGCCCTGTATAAGTTACACAATGGGCATAGTCCTCTCCTCGAGAAACAGTTCCAATAACTATTCGCGCAACACCTAAGAATAAGGTTGCACTATCTCTTGAACTAAAACTCTTCTTGCCTCGTGGAGTGACTATTCCACGTAGTACACCCAATTGTCATCCCTGCTTCCACGTAGTACACCCAATTGTCATCCCTGATTCCACGTAGTACACCCAATTGTCATCCCTGATCCCACGTAGTACACCCAATTGTCATCCCTGATTCCACGTAGTACACCCAATTGTCATCCCTGATTCCACGTAGTACACCCAATTGTCATCCCTGCTTCCACGTAGTACACCCAATTGTCATCCCTGATTCCACGTAGTACACCCAATTGTCATCCCTGATCCCACGTAGTACACCCAATTGTCAACCTCGCTTTCACGTAGTACACCCAATTCTCAACCTCGCTTCCACGTAGTACACCCAATTGTCATCCCTGCTTCCACGTAGTACACCCAATTGTCATCCCTGATTCCACGTAGTACACCCAATTGTCATCCCTGATTCCACGTAGTACACCCAATTGTCATTCCTGATTCCACGTAGTACACCCAATTGTCAACCTCGCTTTCACGTAGTACACCCAATTGTCAACCCTGATTCCACGTAGTACACCCAATTGTCAACCTCGCTTTCACGTAGTAAACCCAATTCTCAACCTCGCTTCCACGTAGTACACCCAATTGTCAACCTCGCTTTCACGTAGTAAACCCAAATCTAAACCTCGCTTCCACGTAGTACACCCAATTGTCAACCCTGATTCCACGTAGTACACCCAATTGTCAACCTCGCGTCCACGTAGTACACCCAATTGTCAACCTCGCTTCCACGTAGTACACCCAATTGTCAACCCTGCTTCCACGTAGTACACCCAATTGTCAACCTCGCTTCCACGTAGTACACCCAATTGTCAACCTCGCTTCCACGTAGTACACCCAATTGTCAACCTCGCTTCCACGTAGTACACCCAATTGTCAACCCTGCTTTCACGTAGTACACCCAATTGTCAACCTCGCTTCCACGTAGTACACCCAATTGTCAACCTCGCATCCACGTAGTACACCCAATTGTCAACCTCGCTTCCACGTAGTACACCCAATTGTCAACCCTGCTTCCACGTAGTACACCCAATTGTCAACCTCGCTTCCACGTAGTATACACCCAATTGTCAACCTCGCTTCCACGTAGTACACCAAATTGTCAACCTCTTTTCCACGTAGTACACCCAATTGTCAACCCTGCTTCCACGTAGTACACCCGATTGTCAACCTCGCTTCCACGTAGTACACCCAATTGTCAACCTCGCTTCCACGGAGTACACCCAATTGTCAACCCTGCTTCCACGTAGTACACCCAATTGTCAACCTCGCTTCCACGTAGTATACACCCAATTGTCAACCTCGCTTCCACGTAGTACACCAAATTGTCAACCTATTTTCCACGTAGTACACCCAATTGTCAACCCTGCTTCCACGGAGTACACCCAATTGTCAACCTCGCTTCCAACGTAGTACGCCGTTAGTCTGAATTTTGCAGACTAGCGAGGCTCTGGCGTCTCGACCTACGACCAGTACAATCCTTGTAGTGCTGTGTATGTGCGTTATGTTGTCTTTTATCCTTATGTTTGCTGAGTGCGTTTTTACATCCTCAGCTTTTAACAAAAGCAACAATACTTGTATTCCTTCGACATTAGAGTAATGTTAAATTAGATTTTTTTTATTTACGATAGGAGGCTGGATCCCGTATAATGTGACGAATCTAGGGCAAATGCGATGATTTTGACGGTAAGGGTCATTTTACAATTTAATGGTAGGACAATTGCGACTATAAGGACCTAACCTATCCTAACCAAAGGCGCCACAGAACTAATAATGCTGTAGAAGGTTGGTACAACCAAATAAATAGGTGGCTTGGAAAATATCAATATTTCACATAATTCTTTTGTAAGAGGTATTGTAAGGGGTGTTAAGTCACCCTTCAATTTGATAGAAGATTTAAAATGTCATCGCAATTGTCCACCCACCTTTTCACTTCTAAAGGCGGGCATACACAGCCGTAGAGTCCAACACATATATTTCTGCCGCGATGCGCGATACAACTCAAGAAACAGTGTTGCTAATGGAGCAGATAGAAAAATCGCTGCAGTGCGCCGATGCACAGCTGTTACGTACAACAAGGAAATTAGAGAATTCAGGTCTATCTAACGTTGAGTTTTAAACGTCATGCATTATACCAGGACTAGGATTAATATGTACTAACAAGTGGCTTTGTATGTAGCTACATCCATATAGACTAAAAATTCGCAAAATATGGACTAACACATACGTAAAATTACCAAAAATGCTGCAAAGAAGACTTCTTCATAGTGATTCCTTATATGAGTGATCTCAAAGAAAATAAACACTTTATTATTTTCCATTGCATTAATGCACTGGTGGCGTTCTAACTGTTCACTCCCAAAACACGTCTATACAGGTACGGAACTGCAACGAGAGATAATTAATACACGACCGACACTACCTTTGTTTTGATAACTAATAACATGCGAACGTGTTAAACCGCGACAATTGCACCACAACACTCCTCCCCAAGCAGTATTATTGCCTCTCTGTGATCGGCGACAGTCGATTGCCTTTGTTGTACATTTACAAATGATGCTGGCTTCCACAACAATAACAAGTACATATACTGCCACTAGACGATAAGCTGCGCGGCTTTTTCTTTTGCTATGAACTTGTCATCCTTCAAAGCATGGCAATTTTAACACAGACAATAATATGCATCGCATTAAGCAGCAAAAATGACAGCCTCCTCTATGCAATTTCTACAAGAACACGTGCCGGAGCCAAGAGTTGAAATACTCATGGAGCCACATAATTTATTTCTTTTGAACAATTCGAAAATTATGAAATATGAACAATTTGTGAATTTCCCGAGCTTGGCTATGCAAGGTTTTTGATTTCAACTTTGACAGAACTGGAGGCATTATGGAATTTAACGTTCATTAACAAACACACACTTTCACATACACACACGCACACAACGTCAAACCGGTAAAATACTTAGTATAAAATAAAAATATGGTGCTTCCAAACAAAACTCACCGTCGCTTTAACTGCCTTTCTCCTTCCGTGAGAGAAATAGTGCTTCATTATTACAGTTGGCAACACTAGTCACTAACTAGCCAATGAACATGCACTGCATAAAAGAAGCAACCACTTCGTCATGCTATATTGTCACATTACCGTCCCTGCCGAACAGTGTGAACCGCGAGCTGGAGCGCTATTCAATTGTTTTCAATGATGTTTGCGCGATTGTGTCTAGGAATGGAATGACAATATGGCAACAATGCCGAAGGTTAGAACAGCGTAGAACACGTGATGCTAAGAGCGAGGAAAACGAAACAAAAATTGGTATCTGCGCAACGGCAAAGATATGTGTGTTGCACTCTAAAAACATGTCGAAGTCATTAAATTTTGCACGCAACGTAGAAAACCGACAGTATTTGGGGATTTGCGGATAGTACGCACAGCAATTTCCGTACGCATCCCCGTAATTTTACTACGGCCCAAAAGTTTAGCAGGCCTTAACTTTTCTGCGTATAGGCGTGCGTAAAGGCGGCGAGGGATGAAATGGCAGATTGGGACTGGAAGGAACCAGCTGAGATAATTGCCCTGATCTTCCCTCGGCCAAGACCCAGCTATTGTGAACAACGTTAATCAGTTCGTCTGCCTTCCTGTCCTTCCTGTTGCTGTGATCGTGTAAACGGCGACTGTCTCTCCAGCAGTGGCAGCCAATCACAGCTAATTACTGTCCGGTTGACACAGGGGCGCTCAAGATAGAATGTTCACCCCCGAGCGAGGTGGCGCCCCGTAATTTACAAACTTTGACAATGTTCCATATTTACTGTTTAAAATAAGAAAAATAATAGCGTTATTTTTAAATACTCTAAGAGCTACTGTCAAGGCGAGGAGATACAGTTACGCATTTATTTGAATATTGTCGGAATGAGCAATGCTACTGAAGAAAAACGTGGGGGTACAAGAGAGTATGAATTTCTCCACATGTGGCAGGTCGAAGCGGTTTTCAAAGTTGATTATTAAGATAGATACGACCTGTAAAAAATATGACGAATAAGAATTTTCGGAATCCCATGTATTCCTTATGGGGAATCAACTTCAACATCAAGTTACGGCTAATCAAATGGGAGTTTCGAGATTTCTGCTGAGCAATCACTTCTTCAAACTGTCCTCTTCCCGTTGATATCATTTTCTACACCATCGGAAGTTTGATATTCCCAAGATAACAAATCAAAAAATACTCCCATATGCCCAATCCATTTCTCCTTGCCTCCTGGCTGTGTTGCCAAACCTGGAGCGCATAAAAGAGGTAAATTTCACATTAAATGGAGTTAAAACTGACCTTCAACGAAGCGAGATTTACGAAGTGCTTCCTAGAGTAATGTTAGTTGTCAAAGGGGTGGGGCGCTGCTATTACCGTTAACTCTAAATTGATGAAAATTTATTCTTAGTTTTCACCATCTAGATCCGGCGGCATCACCCATCTCACGTTCGTACGAAATCGAAAATAAAGGATTCCCTGATAACAATACTATGCCAATTTCACGTCAACACGGCGCTATAAAAAAAAAAAGTAGCTGGGGATATAAGAGAGGGTGGGGCGATGCAGCTAATATAACAATATCACGTCACGTGCAAAATGTATAATCCTAGCAAATGTTGGTCTATGCGGGCCAGAACCAGTGATGGTATCACAGGCCAACATTTTTACTTCCTTCAATTTCTTTATGCGTGTCTGACAATTGACTGTACGCTTTAACTTATGAAATGATTAAAACCACTCTTGTTTTCCTTTTGAAGTATCACTTACTTTTTATACATTGTTCTCATCTTTTCTACAACTTATTATTATTCCGTTACTTTCACTAAGTCGATACTTATCTTCCATTTATTCATTTATATTCTTTGACCTTGTGCTGCCATCTATTGGTGTTTTTTACAACTATTTTCCTTTCATTTCGTGTTACTGAAATATCTGGCTTATAACAACATTGGTTGAGACAAATAGTCATATTTATATAATCAGAATTAAGATTTTGGGATTACTCTAGGAAGACACCCCAGTTTGGCGGTGCCCGGCCCTTAAGCCGCCCCTACTCTGGTATGATGTACGTTAGGCTTAACTGTTCTGTGGCACTTCTTTCCTTGGTATGTTGCTGTGAGAAAGATTCGCCCACTACCTCTTTTCCGGAAATGGTGGCAACCATGCTTTCCAATAAAAATCAGTGTTAGAAACGTTAATATTTAAAAGTAAATGTGTTATGGTCAGAGTTACTTCGTTGGAAAAGTAACTGAATTGCAGTTACTCATGACGAAAAGTATAGTCCGCGCGTTTACTTCGTTAACGTCCAAGAACTGAAGAAAGCCGCCGCCACGAACGCGGGTGGGGAGTTGTTTTCGTCCAATCACACTCAACCTTCAGCCAATGGGCCCAGCTGTAATTCTGCTCGTCTACTCCACGTGGAGTCTCAGTCACATGACTGCGGATACACTGTTGCCGTACTTTGCAACTTCAATGTGGAGACCGTGGGAAGGTGCTTGTGCGCGGTGGGACAAGGTGGCGTAGAGTAGATGTGTGGCAACACTGTGCGTTGAATGTGATTGTTGCAGCTGGTGGGCGCGCTCCGTGGACTCCAAAGCCAGCCGGTCGTTAACGTAGCTAGCGCGTCGACTATAACTACAAGTTCCTTTCATTGTTACTTTCTACTGGAAATTTTCTTGCCAAGTAAAATTACACACAATCAATGGCAATAAAATAGATATATAATTAATTGGTTTAGTTTATTTTACGTCGCTTCTCTGATACTTTTGGCTAATCGCTGTGATGAGGATGAAAGGATACTCACGAAGAACACCCATGGCCAAGCCGGGATTCGAACCCCACACCCTTCGTATCCTAGCACGTTGTGATAATCACTCCGCCGGGAAGTCAGATATCATTAATTTATACGAGGACCATATTATTATTATTGATGGTTTGAGGGTTCCCGAAATAGCGGCACCAGAATCGGGAGAAAAATACCTCTCTTATCCTCACTTCGGGAAATGTTGTCCCGATTTTTCGGGATCCAGAACATTCGGAAAATTCGAGATGGTCATGTCTTGAATCTTGATGTTTTCTGCCATGGCAGTTTCTATTTCAGAAATGCAAAAACATCCTTAATGAAGGGATTTTTGTAATTTCCCGCCCTGAGCAAACACATTGCCCGCGGCATATCCCAAATTATTAAGTATTACTGACACTGGCGCACGCAAAGGGGGTTGATGGGGCTACAGCCCTTCCAACATTTTGAAAAAATCAACATTTTCGAATAGAAATAGTGAAAAACGTGGGTAAAACCAGAGTTATAAATGCAAAATTCCCTTAAAATTACTCCCGATTACTATTTTTGAGAGTGGAAATTTCCAAATGTACGACATTTTTTACTGTGCATTCCGCCCTCGTAGAAAGTACCTATGTACTATCCATATTTACAATTCCAGCCCTTCCCCCCCAAAAAAAACCTGCGTACGCCAGTGACTACTAATAACAATTATTCAGTTTTGTATAAAAGCTCTTATCTCTCCTTTCAAGATGACTGGTGGCGCCACACACTAAAAGACGGCGATGGAAATGTTCAAGGACTCTGGAAGACAAGTGACGTCATCGATGACACATAATAAATGGAGTTTCTAGGCCACGCTCTCATCCACAAGATGGAGAACGGAGAAGTGAAATAGAAAAAAATGTAAGAGATGATCCTTCCCAGGTTGACAGGTCTTTTGATCGATTAACCGGAAGTGATTCCCTTTCCTGTTCCTTGGTTCCTGGTTCCTCCACCAGTTCCCTCGTCAGTAATAAAACGGAATTATATCAGCGGGTTCCTTCTCGGTCGCCATAACTCATGAGAATGGCTGCAGTCAGAATGTATTTGTTCGGTCGTTAATCAACTGGTCGACACTTCTAGAGGGAAAGAAGCGTTCGAACACTTCGACCAGGTTGTAGAACACCGTTGCAGAGATAAAATTATAACGAGGCAAGCGCATGCAAGCGAGAGATTAGGAGTAGTAGCGTAGACTAACATGAAATATTAAAATGTGTAAAGCGTTATTTTCTGCCTTCAACAGCATGAGAGCGTGAGTATTTTTCAGGATCATGCTTGTCTGATTGGCTGTTCCGAGCGCCTGGCTTTATTCCAGACCTCGAATAGCATAACAGCGAGGGCAGATTTCAGGATCATGCACGTCTGATTGGCTGTTCCGAGCGCCTGGCTTTATTCCATACCTCCAATAGCATAACAGCGCGGACAGATTTCAGGATCATACACGTCTGATTGGCTGTTCCGAGCGCCTGGCTTTATTCCAGACCTCCAATAGCATAACAGCGTGGGTAGATTTCCAGAACATGCTTGTCTGATTGGCTCTTTTGTGCGCCTAGCAATATTACCGGTCTCCAATGGCCTAAGTGCGCAGGTAGATGTCAAGATCATGCTCGTTGATTGGATGTTTCGAGCGCCTAGACATATTTCCGGCCTCCAATGGCATAAGAGCGCGGGCAGATTTCAAGAACATGCTCGTCTATTTGGCTGTACCGAGCGTCTAGCTTTATTCCCGGCCTCCAACAGCATAACAGCGCGGGTAGATTTCCAGATCATGCTTGTCTCATTGGCTCTTTCGAACGCCTAGCAATATTCCCGGCCTCCCATGACATAAGTGCGCGGGTAGATTTCAAGATCATGCTTGTCTCATTGGTTGTTTCGTGCGCCTAGCAATATTCCCGGCCTCCAATGGCCTAAGTGCGCGGGTAGATTTCAAGATCATGCTCGTTGATTGGATGTTTCGAGCGCCTAGACATATTCCCGGCCTCCAATGGCATAAGAGCACGGGCAGATTTCAAGAACATGCTCGTCTGATTGGCTGTACCGAGCGTCTAGCTTTATTCCCGGCCTCCAATAGCATACGAGCGCGGGCAGAATTCTTAACATGCCTGTCCGATTGGCTGCTTCGAGCGCCTAGCAATAATCCCGGCCTCCAATAGCATAAGAGCGCGGGCATATTTCAAAAACATGCTCGTCTGATTGGCTGCTTCGAGCGCCTATCAATATTCCCGCCCTCCAATGGTACAAAAGCGCGGGCATATTTCAAAAACATGTTCGTCTGATTGGCTGTACCGAGCCTCTGTTCTGGCGTGTAGAAAAGGCAACACCGCAACTGACCAATTACGTCGCCTACTTCACTCAGTGACGCAACAGCGTAGGTCAAAGGGGAGGGTTCCCGCTGGAAACTTCAACGGCTCTGGTATAACTTTGTTCACATTGCTACCGCAATATTTAGGCCCGCAAAAGTTTCCATTTCTTGCCGACAGATGGAGCAAGAGCTTTATCCAAACAGCTCACTGCTCTGTAATGTAACAAAAGTTTTTCTAAACTTAAAATCCATTCAAGGAATGAGAATATAAGTTTGAGAATTCAATAACTCTTCCATAATAAGTAATGATATTTTATTTTGCGTGGCAACTAACGGATAAAGTGTTATCGCAGCTTTAAAGTTTCGTAAAAATATAATAAAAGTACACGGACCTCTCATTTGATAGGTTGTTCTCTCCATTCTTCATTCAATACTGTGTTCGGTGTTCAGATAAAGTGGCACATACTTAAACTGTCCAGCCTTATAAAATGTGTCACTTTATGTGAACAGCAGTGTACAATTCGTTTGGAAGGAATGAGGAACGAGGAAGTGTAAGCGTGACCACGAGCTAGAATGCGGAATGGTGTGAGTGCAAGATGTGGGAAGGGTGTTGACGTAGAGAGGTAAATGATCGGGAGTTTTTGAGGAAAAGGGAGAATGAGAGTAGAACGTATCAATCCATAAGATTATATTTTATTTAAAACCTCTCTGTTGCTTCATGTTGACCAGGGCATTCACTTGTTTATCTCAGTTGTCTCAAGCTCTGAGATATGTAAACAATGCACAGTGTTGTGCTTTGCAAACCTCCTAAGCTATTCAGGATATAGGAAGTTCCATCAGCCTATGGAGTCAGCGGTTTGCATAGTGGCAGTAAAAATCACGATTCGGCATGGAGGAAGTCTCCATGACCTGGGTAATATAGAGGTGAGACAGACGGAGAAGGGACTGACTTTTGATTTGGATTGATGATAGAGAGGAGTTTAGAGAAAAGGAGTTGAGGAAGAGTGAGGCGAGTCCTGATCAACCTGCAACGAAGCCTAGAGATGACTTAGTTTATTTTTATTCTTCAGATAGACAGGTAATTATCCTAACCCAGCCATGATTCAGGTTCAAAGATTCATAAAACCCAATGAGTGACCATTGTCTTTTCTAATTGTTAAGCTGTTTAGTTTTAGTTGTGCCTTTCGCGTTGCCAAGTGTTTAACTCGTCATCGAGGATGAGGAATGAATAAGTTACATCACCCATTGATTAATTGGTTAACGTTCTTGGCAAGATCCTTGAACATCAGAGTTCGTTACGATATGTAGGAATAAATGGGTATCTTGTAAGTCCACTACTTAAATTCGTAGGCATATATTCGTTCCTTTTGCCAAGGATGAACATCCTCCTATTTCATCCCCTATTAGTCGACATTGATTACTTCTTCTTTATTACTTTTTTCTAGGAAGGCTTCCATATTAGTAATCAGTCAATCAGGACTGAAATATAATAACTGCCACAGACATGAACACCCACCCTTTATAAAAATTGCAAACCTGTCAAACACCCTGAATTTCTTACCTGGGCACTACCTGTTATGAAGTTACTTCTGTTGCTGTTGTGGGTGTTGCTGTTGCGCTGTTGTTACTGCTGTTTGTAAACGTTTTACATCACATTTCGGAAAATCTTCTGTACCCGTGTTACCCTTCTGAACGACACTCAAAATTGCTTAGCACCTTTCTGCTGTATTTTCATTTTCTCGATAGCCCAACGGTTTTCGTTGCTACCTTGTAGTCAAGGGATACCGGGTTCGATTCCCAATGAATGTACATTACACATCGGGGTGGATTCCACTTCAAACTGTAAGTTCATTCCTGACTAACCTAATCGAGTGGACTTACAACAAATGTCGCAAATGAGTTGACAGGCAAGTTTGAAGAAAAAATAAAGAAATAACTTCAGTATCGTGACAGGATGCAAAAAGATAGATATACCGTCTTAGAAGAAATTTTAAGGTCTACAAATTTGGTCTCTTTATATTTTTACATCAGACGCACGGGAACAGAGTAATGGTGTTATTTTCCATTGCTTTGTGAATGGGCGACCATATTGGAAAATGGCGACCAGACTGGAAATGGATACTCTCGGCTTCAACACTTTTCCTTATGCTTGGTGAAAATGAACCTGTTACTATCTTATGCAAAGCTAGTGATAAAGATATGTACAAGATTCAATTTCATGTCCTCCATTTGAAACATTGGCCGCCATGTTTGCACCTGTGTGCAAAGTGGCTATCTCTTGTACAGAAGTGCCGCATAATGTCAAATATTGACTTGTAGCACTGAGATTTGCCCAGCGGAGTTTCCAGACGGGGTTTGATGAAAATCTTTTGAGAAGGAACAACCCTTGGCGTGGGTTCTGGGAGAAAACTCAACTCGGCAATGCTCTTGGGGGGGGGAGGGGGGAGTTCGGGAACTTGGGAGGAGATTGCTAAACCTCGGTTATGCAATCAGAACGTTGTGTAAGTGCGAAGTTTCGTCCTGGAGCAAACATTTGATTTCCTTTTATGTACAGAGGGGTTTGGGTTTTTTCTTCGTACGGTAGAATGTTTAAAAGTTTCAAAGTGTGGGGCGGAGAAGGTGGCGTGCAATCCCATGAAACAATATCCAATGTTGATTTCGTTGAAAGCCAGTGTGACTAATTTTTAGCTACGGAAAGCGGAAAAGTCCTCGCAAAGTGAAGTATTTAGCAGTGCCAGAAAGTTTTTTGTAAGTCAATTTTTTTGTCGGATAGGCTGATCCGGGCTGCACGTGCAGTGTGATCCAAGCCACTGTGCTGGGGATGTAATTGATTGGCTTGGTATTTTTCTTCACTTTTCTGCCACTTTTGGCTAATCGCGAAGATGAGGATCAGTGGCGATATGATGAAACTGATGAAGGGACAGTCACAATGAACGCCCAGGCCAGGATTCGAACCCTGGACCCCTGTTGTTACAGCACGCTGTGCTAACCACTACGCCAGTTGAGCAACCCTTTGTATCAAGTGATTCAGTCATCTTTTGTTCGTGATATTTGCTACATAAAACACACAATTATCCAATTGTTGATGGGAGAAATACCGGTAAGACTCTACTTGACGTCCTTTTCCTAAGGAATACGTGTCATATATCGTTGGAAAGCTTATTGTATAAGGAATTCAACAACGTAAATCCCAAAGCGAGGAAAAATTACCTGGAGGAGGAAATCGATAAAAAACCAATGTTATCCGGATATGCGTAATTGAACGTACTGAGGAAATTTTTCGACGATCAAGCACATATTTAGGGGTGAAATGAGTGTTAATGGAACCTAACCTAACAGGCCTAACCTAACCTCGTAGGCATACCTCGTCCCCGTGAATGGTTCGTTGGGCTATCGTGAATAGTTCGTGGGGCTACCCGTGCATGGTTTTTGGGGCTAACGTGAATGGTTTGTGGGGCTATAGTGAATGGTTCGTGGGGCTACCCGTGAATGGTTAGTGGTGCTATAGTGAACAGAATGCGTAAAAAGAAAAAGGTACTTACCCTTACTTGCTGTCTGCAAGCACGGTTTTGAACGATTCACTAAATTATTACTGGGGATAAACGTATTTTACACTAACTACAAGTTTTTGGAACTTGTTCTTCTTCATGCACCATACACACGCACAACGCGCCGCGAACGCAAAGAAGCAATCACCACGCAGAACACAAACGAGCAAAGCACACGCATTCACAACGCGGACACAAAGACGAGACTGCAGTGTTGTTAACTCCCATCGGTTACCACCAAAAGGCAATAAGGGCGTAAAGTAGAGTCTAGCCGAAATACCAGCTATATCATGACACTCTGGCATCCCTAAATCAGAATGCTTTATTGTCATAGCAACACAACTTTTCCTTTTATCCTTATCCTGAACAAAACCAATCTGCCCTTGAGCATCCTTTTCTTCTGATCAATCTCAACAATGTCATCCCATCTTCGTCTTATTATTTAAATATTATGTAATTATTATATTTGTCCTATTAGCCTACTTTCATTTCGTTTATAAGTATTTATGTAATTTGCACATTACACCAGTGAGCTTCTTAAAGTGAAATATTTCTAGCTTTACGTGATGAGGAACATAATGTTGAGAAGGGAGAGGGTATGAATACATGATACTCGTCAGCATTTTATTACCAGTTAATTTTACCAGAACTTTTGCTAACATTTCTTTTGTACAGGTCTTGAGTACGAGTAATATGAGATCTGCCTTTTGTTATCAACACCAACGTGGAAGTTTGACTGAACATGGCTTGAAATTTCGAAATATCGAGTAATCCCCATACAAAAGTTTCAACAATGTTCTTGTTTATCTTGCCCGCAACAATTGGCGACGGACTGCAAAGGGTCTTATCGTAAACGTTACAATCGGGACCTATGTATCTCAGTTCTAAACACTGAGAGAACGAAAAACTGAATTGTTGCTTATTCAGTTCATATTTCTCTTTTTACATAAGTATTTTCTAAAGTTTTTAACTTTTAGTGTAATGTAATTAGCAGTATTATTAAAGTTATTAACATAAGCAGCACCAACAAGAAAAAATACAATACCGTGCTGTATTGTAGCTTTTCTGTTTAAGTGCAATCATTAAAATATGTGTTTCATATTTTTCTTAATTTAAAAACGCCTTTTGTAATGTAATATGCCTCTTTTGTGTCAATTATGGGTGTAGCTTCATCATCATCATCATTAGTGTCCTATCACGATTGACATTTTTTGTACAAGTTAAATGTTTTCATCCACCCCAATCCCATCACTCACTCACGGAGGCAACAAAAAATTGCTCCTCTTCAACCCCCCTCCCCCACACTAAATTGTCTCAAAACCACGAGAAAATTCAAAAATACTTGTATACCCCTTATCCAAAGGTGAAAATGCCCGTTTTTGACATCCCTACCTTAGTCCGATCCAACATTGTTTTCGTACTTTATCCTCGAGATCAGCAATACGCAGATGATTCAATTCCTAGTTAGAAAACGTGCTTCATACATGAGTGACATCTACATGAAAAGATTCAGTCCAAAGATTACATAGTTATATACAACTTACTACATTCAAACGTAAATATCTCCATCATGGGTGTTTTAATGAAATGTTTAGAGGTGTAACAATACTTTCCTGTTTGCTTTGTTGTTGACTATGGAAACGGACGTTTCTAGGAAATTTAAACAAAGGTTATCTTCATCCCAGAAAACTACAGTGAGCGAGTGATACTTGAATTTTCGTATTTCTAAATATGAGCCTCAGATGTTATTACAGGGGCAAAGTAAGAATTAGCGCGGAATGACGGAAAACAATTATTTTTCAATTATGTTTAAAAATGTAAAAACGACAAAAGAAGTAAGTTTGGTGCCGCTATTGAATTCGTTTCCACAAAACATCTAACTTATTATTTTCAAACGGACATTACTTATCCAATTTATTATTACGAAAATAGGCAAAAAATAGTTGCAGTATTTGTGCAATATTAGAGCATTTACACACGTAACGTTGCGTTATAAACTTTTCAAACAAGCGAACTCACTCACTTGTTTCCTGTAATCCAATACTACATGCTGACATTTTCAAAGGCATTAAGAACATTGAGAAACCCAATATCTAACACGAATGTGCAAAAACGTGGCCGAAGAGAGTCACATGAAAAACCTTAATTTGTTTTTGATTCTTATCAAGTATATTTCTGTATGTAGGGTTGCACAAGTATAGCTGCATTTTAGCACAGACCTATATGCTGATCTACGTATATTTTCAACTTTGAGTTAGTGTCTGTATACCTTAAGAAGAATAAGTCTTTGGGGTCCACGTGCAGTCATGAGCAGTGATGTGCCGTAGACTATAAGTTTACGTCTACATGCGTTGTCTACACGTAATCTACGCGTAGATTACATTTGGTTGTAGTTTACATAGACTACGTAGACAATCTAAAGTGCATTAAAATTAATTTTCAAGGTTTTCATGTAAGGAAAGTGACATTTTCAACTATATGGGTTCCTAACGAAATGAAAAGAATCCTATTTGCAAAAAAAATATCTTCTCTTCTTATCAACTATGGAAGAAGATAAATAGTATGCAAAAAACAACAACAGATGGCAGTCGTGAGGCAAGAGTGGTCTTTTTCCCATTACACACTAGAATATTTCCTATATTAGGTTCTTTCCATAGGTGAGAAATTATTCGAATTTGGAAGAAAGAGTATGAAAAGTTCTCCTCACACATCAGCAACTGATACGCAGTATTATTTTATTTTAATTCCACGGTGCCCTTTGCTAAGTTATCACCTTTCGCAATGTTGTTTACATAGACTACGTAATCTACGTGTATAAAATAGTCTACGTGTAGAATGTAGACTATCGTTGTTTACGCGTAGACGCACATCACTGGTCATGAGCCACTGCGAAGGCCTTTCCACCCATCTACCTGCGAACTGAGGCCATTGTCGAACTTTCTCCTCCATTAGTAAAGTTGCTGGTGTGGTAAGCATGCACAGCAGTGGCGTATGCGGGTGGGTGGCTCACTCGGCTCAAGCCCCCCATTTTCAATAAAATTTCCGATTTTAAATTAGAGAGACACGATCGAGTACGAGTGCAACACATTATATGCTTCTTCTCTTTATATTCCGTTAATTGTCTGAGAACTAATTCACATAGTTAAACTGAAATTTTGGCATCAATACATTTCGAGTTGACACTTGGATGCTTGGTCATAGAATCCCTGTTTTGGAATGGGTGGAGTGGTCGCAGGTGGGTAGAATTAAGCTGTACTCTTGGAATTCCACGGTCAGCTGGGCTCGGTATTTACTACATTAACAGGAAATCTTACTGCCCTGGGGTATTTTTGGGTTTGGAAAGTTGAGGAAACGGGGATTTGAAGACAAGAGAATGCGGTTAGTGTCTGGTCGGTGGAGGTTCTCAAGAGATTCACTTTGCAAACAGGGACACTAAATTTTGTTTTATAACATTTGGTGAGTCTAAATTGTTTTAAATTTCATTGCATTATGTATATTGTATGTTAAAATATATAGGTTTGTGGGAAAATTGTTTAATTATGTTCCCAAAATCCCCCCGCAACGTTTCCCCCTTTTGAAATTTCTGGCAATACCACTGCGTTTCTAAACTTTAGAAGTTTGTTAAGTATTTTTCCAACAAACACTGCCCGGCCCCCATTTGAAATTTCTGGCTGCGCTACTGATGCACAGATATATTGAATTTTCAATTGCAGAGACATTTCTGTACGTTTTAGGCCCACAAGAGCAAGAAACCACTCCTCTTCATTGGTGAAAGTGTGTAGAGAAGGCGCCATAACAAAAATGGCGTTTTGAAGCTGACTTGATTAGTGTTGCAACCTTAAGGTCGTTTTGTAAATAACAGTTGACACCTCATGTAAATTTGAGCTGTATACAGACTGTCCCACAATTTTTATTTGAATTTTAAGGTTTTTATTTCACTCCTTTAATATAATGGAAGCATGGTCTGCACTTAACGTTTCACAAAGCTGAGCGTACACCCTGTGGGAATTATGAGAATGCAAGACTGGATGAATCTATTCACTCCCCATGAAAAATGCTACACTTACATTGTAGCACAAATATTTTCTAATGCAAGTATGAGGTAAGTCAGCCTTCGTGTGTGTGAACTTTAGCTACAGCTTAACTCGTCAGCAAAGAGGATTGACGGGCGTCGAACCCGTCTGCCGTGACTACCAAAACGCAAAGCGTGACCTTCCAAATGGTCACGGCACATAGTTCGCGTCCAATAGAATCTTTCTATCGCCTTTTCTTTCAGAAATACTTTCAAATTGCCCTGAATGCCAATGTCTTCCTTCCGTTTTGAGTTAGCTTTATTGACGTCATCATTTAGTAGATTTGAGGCCTCCTTCCTGTTTTCCTTGGCGTTTGATGAATTTCAGATTTCAGCGTTTGCACAACACGTCGGAGAGACAGGAAAGTTTCTTCTCCGGAAAGTTTTATGACTTTCAGACCCATTCTCGAGACACGGAAGAGAATCATTTCTTCCTCTTTCCTCTTGACTTTTTGTCCCGAAAACTTTTTTGAGTGCATCTCGACATGATACGATACAAAGATACGGAACAGCCTTGGGAAATTTAGAGACGTAAACAGTATGGAAATAATCTTGAAAGTACAGAAAGGTGGTAGGTAGACATGGCATTTTTACCTCATTTGACCGACCATTAAGAATAGGATAGATAATGATTTGGTGGAATTCGTAAGATACACTACCTTCAACAGTCAAGTCACTCTTCCTGCAGGAATTCTTGACTCATCACCATTACCCTGCACATACTTTCATATCATTGCTCCTGCAGGAATCCTTGTCTCAACGCCATCAGCCTACACATATTTTCACATCATTGTTCCTGCAGGAATTCTTGTCTCAACGCCATCAGTCTACACAGACTTTCACATCATTGTTTCTGCAGGAATTCTTGTCTCAACGCCATCAGTCTACACATACTTTCACATCATTGTTCCTGAAAGCTTTCTTGTCTCAACGCCATCAGCCTGCACATACGAGTACTTTCACATCATTGTTCCTGCAAGAATTCTTGTCTCAACGTCATCGGCCAACACATATTTTCACATCATTGTTCCTGCAGGAATCCTTGTCTCAACGCCACCAGCCTACACATACTTTCACATCATTGTTCCTGCAGGAATTCTTGTCTCAACGCCACCAGCCTACACACACTTTCACATCATTGTTGCTGCAGGACCTTCTGCACGAACACCAACAGCCTACACATACATTCACATCATTGTTGCTGCAGGAATTCTTGAACCAACACCAACAGCCAGAACATAATTTAAAAATCACTGTTCCTGAAGAAATTCTTCACCAAAAAGCAACAGCCTGAACATATTTTAATATTATTGTTCCTGCATGAATTCTTGTCTCAACGCCCTCAGCCTACACATACATTCACATCATTGTTGCTGCAGGAATTCTTGAACAAACACCAACAGCCAGAACATAATTTAATAATCATTGATCCTGAAGAAATTCTTCACCCAAAACCAACAGCCTGAACATATTTTGATATTATTGTTTCTGCATGAATTCTTGTCTCAACGCCCTCACTCTCCACATACTTTCACATCATTGTTTCTGCAGGAATTCTTGACTCAAAGCCATCAGTCTACATATACTTTGCAGGAATTCTTGACTCAAAGCCATCAGCCTACATACACTTTCACATCATTGTTCCTGCAGGAATTCTTGACTCAAAGCCGTCAGCCTACACATACGTTGATATCAAAATTCCTGCAGGAATATTTAGTCAACGCCATCAGCCTACACATACTTTCATATCACTGTTCCTACAGGGTTCCACACCAGGCATGGACTCGAACTCGGAACCTACGATGCGGTATATCGTGTGCACTTGATGTGGGTTACATCCACCTGTTGCCTCAAATTTTACTCAGAGTCAAACAGAATCGCCCTCGTCGAACCACATGAAGTTTACCATGGACTTTGACAAACAAATCATCTTCTGGTTCGGACACCACCACAATGCACCATACCCTTGATGTACCAGAATACTACTTTCTATGCGACAGAAGCAAGAGGGATCCACCAGCCTTCATCTGTTTACAGCGTAGAGGATTCCCCAATTCTATTATCTGTCCGTTGTACGAATGAAGTCAATGTAAACGTGTTTTTGATACGCGGCCTCTGACAAATCCTATTGGTCTTCCAATGGCAGCTGCGGTAGTATCTTGTGCAGAGGAGTATAGTACACATGGTACTCAACGTACCTGCTATATTGAAGCTGTAGGACATTCGGGCTGCTTCAAAATGATGTGAACGATTTCAACTCCTTATATTTTTTTTTTATTTTTCGTCCAAATTGCTTTAAATTTTACATGTAATTCCTAAAACTGTCAAAGTTTTTTTGATAAAATTTTGAACACAGTATCTCACAATGTTCTATGTGTGAGCCCCTTTGTTACCCTGCATACATCAATTCGCTGCGGGTAGAGGAGGTTTGTACACAATGTCTTTTAGGTGTCCCCACAGAAAAAATCACAGGGAGTTAAATCCGTGGATCTTGGTGGCCAACGTAGTAACTGTTGATCATTTTGAGTAGATCGCCCAATCCAGAGGTCTGGCAGTCTGTTATTAAGGTAATTTGTAGTAAACATGTGTAGGAATGTTTGTCCAGTCACAGTTTCTTCGTGAAAGAAGTACGGACTGTACACTTTGGTGGATGAAATGGCCCAAAACACATTTGTCTTCGGCGAATCATGCTCAACTTCAACGTTTTGACGAGGATTCTCAGTCCTGTCACATGGAACGTAGCCTCATCACTGAAACAAAGTTTGTCAATAAAATCATCATCACCACTGCATAACTCTAGAAATGACTCACAAAAATTTTTGCGGGACGTGTGATCATTAGGTGTTAAATGTTGTAACAACTGCACCCGATAGGGATACATCTTTAAACGCCTACGCACTATGCGCCAAACAGTTGCTGGAGGCATTGTTAGTTCTTGACTCACTATCCTTGTAGACTTTTTGGGGCTGCCTTGGAAACTAGCTCGACATCTGCCTCAGACGTGGACAGTCTACCGGACGATTGTCCTTTGCAAATGCATCCCGTTGTCTTGAATTTATCATACCACTTACGTATGGAGTTCTTGGATGGTGGTTCTTTCCTACGAAACTCACGCTGAACACTAACAACAGACCGACAAACGTGAAACTGTAGGACGCAAAAAGCTTTCTCTGCACCACAGGCAGCCATCTTGGAACTTATCATCCTGCCACCTAGTGGAGAAATTTGGAACTACTACGACCATTTTGAAGCACGGCTTTACCGGTACTAACACATAAGATAGGAACCATATTTCAAGAGTCACGTGGTTTTGTTTACATTAACTTCGTTCTTGCAGTTGATGAAGAATAGGATGCGAGGGAAATCCCGGTAAAGGTACTCGGCGCCATGGTGAAGAAATGTGGAGATACTTGAAGAAAACTTGAAGATTAGATTTGCATTGTGATATCTAGCCATCATTGACGTTGCCATGTTTGAAAACGCAATCAAGAATCCATTCAATCAGCTTAAGCACCGTGAGATTCATTTTTGCCGCGACGAAAAAAGACGAAAGAGGACGAAATGTTTGCACCTCGGATGTTGCCAAGTTTTCCTGTGAAGGAGCAATGTTTGGTTCAATCTTAATCAAAGTTATGCAATGGCTTCCCGCTCCTGGAAACCTGCCAGACTGCAACCTCAAAGGGCAGATTGTAACTTAAAACTACCTTTGCGATCTTCTGAGAACTAAAATGCTAAAATCCTCGCAGCACTAACCACTTGGCCACGGACGCTGTAATGGTGTAAACTGTATGATCATTTAAAAATACAAGAAGTTTGAAAATATATTGTGGGAAGAATTCCTGCAGGAAAAAAATGATGTGAAAGTAGGTGAAGGCTGTTGGTGCTTGGTGTTGATTCAATAATTATTTCAGGAATAATGATGTGAAAGCATCTGGAGACTTATTGTTGGGTCAAGAATTCATGCAGGAAAAATAATGTGAAAGTATGTGAATATTGTTGGTGTTGGGTCGAGAAATCCTGCAGGAACAATTATATGAAAGTATTTTGAGGGTGTTGGTGATGGATTAAGATTTCCTGCAGGAAGAACGACGTGAAATTATGTGAATATTGTTGGTGTTGGGCCAAGAATTCCTGCAGGAAAAATAATGTAAAAGTATGTGAATGTTGTTGGTGTTGGGTTAAGAAATCCTGCAGGAACAATGATATGAAAGTATTTTGAGGGTGTTGGTGATGGATTAAGATTTCCTGCAGGAAGAACAACGTGAAAGTATTTTGAGGGTGTTGGTGATGGATTAAGATTTCCTGCAGGAAGTACGACGTGAAAGTATGTGAATATTGTTGGTGTTGGGTCGAGAAATCCTGCAGGAACAATGATATGAAAGTATTTTGAGGGTGTTGGTGATGGATTAAGATTTCCTGCAGGAAGTACGACGTGAAAGTATGTGAATATTGTTGGTGTTGGACCAAGAATTCCTGCAGGAAAAATAATGTAAAAGTATGTGAATGTTGTTGGTGTTGGGTCAAGAAATCCTGCAGGGACAATGATATGAAAGTATGTTGAGGCTGTTGCTGATGCATTAAGATTTCCTGCAGGAAGAACGACGTGATATTATGTTAATATTGTTGGTGTTGGGCCAAGAATTCCTGCAGGAAAAATAATGTGAAAGTATGTGATTGTTGTTGGTGTTGGGTAAAGAATTCCTGCGGGAACAATGATATGAAAGTATTTTGAGGCTATTGGTGATGGATTAAGATTTCCTGCAGGAAGAACGACATGAAAGTATGAGAATATTGTTGGTGTTGGGCCATGAATTCCTGCAGGAAAAATAATGTGAAAGTATGTGAATATTGTTGGTGTTGGGCCAAGAATTCCTGCAGGAAAAATAATGTGAAAGTATGTGAATGTTGTTGGTTTTTAGGTCAAGAAATCCTGCAGGAATAATGATGTGCAACTTTGTGAATATAGTTGGTATTGTGTCAAGAATTCCTGCAGGAACAATGATGTGAAAATATGTGAAAGCTCTTGTTGTTGGGCCAAGAATTCCTACAGGAACACAGCTAACAATGAAAGTTTGTTTACTGCCTCCTCCATAAGGAGAGTAAGAATGAACAGGGAAGTTTTCTCCATTCTGGAGACTGGATCCAGTAGATAGAGAGAGCCTTCTGGAGAAGGCAATATAAATCAGCGAGCTTGTACTGGATCGAAGCCGAAGTGACGTCACAGCGGGTAACGTCACACCAGTTCGAAATCGAAGAATGGCAGGGGCGGGCAGCGTAAACGGGATGGAGGAGGAACGGGATGCTGGGAGAGGGTGGAAGGGGGTTGTAATTTCAATTCGCGTGCAGCGTTAAGTGAAACGCGAGAGTTTGGATGTGTGCAGGCTATTTGGCGCGGAATGCCGCCATCAATGCGGCTGGAGGGTGCGCTTTCCGTCCACTACCCCCTCTAGGGGTGGGATTTTTTTGTTCCAGAGATTGGAAAACTGAAAATCATGTACCTTTGGGCCATGGTTTCTCATCTGGCTAGTGGATTGGAGAACAGAAGTTGGAATTTTTGAACCCTCCACTTGGGCGTCCAGAGGGACGGTCCAAAATCCCCCCCTTGGAAATCAACATTTTGTACAGTACGCACAGAAAAAATATGCATCAATTCTATTTGTTGCTTTTTCAAGAATCATGTTTAGAATCTGATGTATTTTTGCATATCGATTGTAAAGGTAACGCCCAAGTCCATGATATGTTGCATGGGAATATTTCTTTCTCGAGGTATGCATAGATTCATGCATTTTTATGCACTTCCCTCATGTATCTCGATAATGCACTCAAAACATTTGGTATGAGCTACAAACTTGATGCATTTTTTTGTTTAAGCTGATGCATTTACTTTTCCGTGAGTACATAGAAGAGAGGATTTGCTTATTTCAAGTAACGGTAGTATTAACTTAGTTACCTTTTAAATGAGTAACCGTAACTCAAAGTTACTTCCTCAAGCAACTAGTAACATCATATAGGTTTCCAGTGACGGCAATTAGGGGGGGGCGAGTTGCCCCCCTACTTTTTGTCACTTTTGTCCCCGTGCTATGCTAAATCTTATATACAAACGGAAATAAACTACCTCCCCCCAAGTTTTGGCACCTTGCCGCCACTGAGAATTACTTTTCTTGACCCTTTTACGCATGGAACGATATTTTTCAATATCATCTACCAAATGTTCGCCTCCGAGAATCATGATATTAACATTGAGAGGGAAATATGTGTACTTTTTGTCGTTAATATCACAACGTGCCTCGATCGTGTAGAACATCTAAGGTGTAAGAGACCCTAATCTCAAATTCAACAGTAATTTTTAGAAAAATATATAGTTTCCTAAAACAAATTAATGTTAAAAATTTATTTTCAGGTGTAGTGATGTACCGGGTGGCCAGAATTAAAGTTACCCAACTCAGAGCCCTCTGTGGCCTGTTTGAGGCATCGTAGAACTCTGAAATTTGGTGAATCCACTATGCAGACCATAGGGAAGAGGATGGCGATAAAAAAGTTCAATTTTCCGCCACCAGGTTGAAATGTGGCGCTGTACTTCCATGATGACGTAAACTGCTCCAATTGGTTATGGATTTGCCTTTACCTTGCAATCTTGCAATAAACGAGACATTATTTTCTCGCAACTTCCAGCCACTAACAAATGTCTTTGTAATTAATAACTCAGCTAAATCACTTAACGTGATCATTTGTACAACTCATCATAGAAGTACAACGCCACATTTCAACCTGATGGCGGAAAATTGAACTATTTTTTATCGCCATCCTCTTCCCCATGGTCTGCATAGTGGATTCACCAAATTTCAGAGTTCTACGATGCCTCAAACAGGCTACAGAGGGCTCTGAGTTTGGTAACTTTAATTCTAGTCACCCAGTATTTCTAATTTTATTGCCTCTATGTTTTCAATATTTTTAGAAAATGTAAGGTTAATTACACTTTAATGGGAATTAATATTAATTTTCTATAGTCACCAATGACAATACAATTACCCTGTAATTCATGCTTGTAACATTTTATCTTGTGTAAAGTAACTCTAAGTAAATTAGTAACTAGTTGAAATAATACTGATTTAGTATTCCACCAGAATAACCGAAGCAAAAAAAAATGGTATATCCGGGGAAGCAAAGTGTAAAATTCAGATTTTTTTGTTATATTCTACTACAAGCGCAGAAGAAGTAACTTGGCAGTGACGTCATCTCCCACCTTTACCTCTCCTCCCAGAAGCGAAGGCTCATTCGCTAGAGCGGACGACAAGGTGACGTGCAAACCAATGGAAATCATTCCGAAAGGGGTGATGCAGGCGTACAAACCCCGCACACTGCTAGATTAGTCTTTCGAAACAAACCGCAGCTATGAGTGAGTGATTCCAGGCTATTTTGTTTCTTTGTTAGCGAGTTGTTTTTGCTGGTATTGTCATTGTTGTACAATGAGCAGTGGCGTAAAGAAAGGCATACCCTTGCACAGCGATGCAAGAGAAATAGTTTTCAATGTGTATAAGTACTTTGATTGCGATGAAAACAAAACAACAGCTGTTTACAGAACGTCTGTGGCGACAGGTGTCTGTGAAAGATCTGTGTGGAGAATTTTGAAGGAGAAAGACAAAAGTGCTAACATTAAATTGAAGATTGGTAGTTTGCACTGCGATTTTTACTGCTAGTACTCTTACTCGTGCCATGATTCCTTTCATAGCAGTTGGCAACGCTGACTTAGCAGGGAGTGACGTCACTACCAGGTTATTCCTTCCCGGTTGTAGTTAATCCGAAAATATGGTTTCGTGTAAGACCTTTGCGACAAGAACGTTATTAAGTGACAAGAAAAAAATACAAACTTTATTTCCTGGTCAACATTTTTAATTCAATCAGGTGGGTTAAAAGATGTAACGAAATACGAGCATAGCTTTGTACAGTCATGGACACTTCTGGGTTGCCAATGGCGTTGTTACAACCCAGAAGTGTCCATGACTGTACAAGATAATCAGAATGTTGGAATATAATATATCCTGTAATATGCCCATCGAGAAGAAATTTCGCCTTGTAATCGAGCGGTCCCGGGTTCCATAACCGCTGGAGGCACATTGCACAGTGGTTCGGATCCCACATTAAACTGTAGGTCCAGTCCCGATTAGCCTTACTGTGTATAAAGTGGACTTAAAACACAAACTCAATCAATGAATCAGAAAGCTTGTTCTACTTTGAGTTCACTGTATTAACGGCGGAAGTCCAGAGTGTTTCCTGTATACAAAAAAAAAAGTTTCACCAAGTATAACACCATTAAGCCTTGTTTCCATGATATGAAAAACTCAACATGCTGACCAAGGCAGAAATTTATTTTATTATAAAATATAAACTAAACGTAACGTTTCAACCTTATAGCAAGGTATTCTTCAGAGTCTGTACCATGTACAAATGAAACAAGGTACAAAACGACAAGAGAGAAAGAGGAGAGAAGAAGGAAGAAGAATGAAGAAAGAAAGGAAAAAGAGAGTGAGATAAAGAGTCCAACCACTTTCCAGATGAAAGGAAATGTTTAGCTAAATCGCCTGTCAGGTGAAAGTACAGTTGACAAGGGAAGGCCACCTGCTGGAATGTTCCAAGAAAACAACTTTCTAATAGTCTTGTGTCTGGAGGGGAGTAATTTTCGTGTGTATATATATCATGCTGTTTTGTACCTTGTTACATTTGTACTTGGTGCAGAGTCTGAAGAAGACCTTGCTAGAAGGTTGAAACGTTACGTTTAGTTTATGTTTTATAATAAAATTAAATTACTGCCTTGGTCAACATATTTAAAAAAAATGTAAAGTACTCCCCTGTACTTAGCACCACGCCATGAAGGCGTATAGGGTGTGTGGGGGTAACGCCCCACACTTTCTTGATCCGGTCGTGAGTGGGAGTGATGTGATCAGCATCACGCCCCAGACCGCCTATACCCCACAGGGTTTCCCCCAGGTACCCATGTCATTCGACGCTGGGTGGGGGCCGAGGCCGCTTCCGACGTTAGAAAAGTTCCCGGATTTGAACCGGCCGGGGATCGAACCCGGGACCTTTAGCATAGTAGTCAGACGCGTTACCGACTTCTTTTTTTATTATTTATTTTTTTTATTTAAAAAAAGGAATACCCCTAGGCGGTAGTATTCCCCGTTTTTCACTTTATTCTAAGTTTTTCATTTCTCGGTTTATCTCAATTTTCAGTTTTTATCATTTGGACAAACACAAATACCCATACCTTACCCGGGACTCGAACCCGGAACCCCTGGCGTCGTAGCGCGCTGTGCTAACCACTCCGCCATAGAGGTCAACACTGAGCCACCGCGGCCCACCAAGTATATATTAATCATAAGATAAAGCGAAAACAAGCCATGCCATGAAAGATATGGGACCGACACATTCGCCATCTTAACCATGCCGGAGGTGATGTGGTCAGTACCTCGCTCCAGCCATCCTTACCATCCAGGGTTTGGTAGAGGCTGGGATATCGCCAGTACAGCTTTTTGGAATGACATTGCCGGTAGAATTATTAGGCTGACAAGACTAGAATTTTATTCTAGGCGGGGATTCGAACCCGAGATCCCTGGCGTGGTAGTGCGATTGAGTTAATGATAAGGTACCTGATAGGTCTTCACAACACCGAATTTCATCTTTGTGTCTGTAGTGGTTGCACAGAGGCGTCTCGTGAACGCATGCGGTGTATGCTGCGCATGCGTTCACGAGACGTCTCTGTGGTTACAGAGTAATTAATAGTCTCGAATGGACGATTCCTGACGGGAACAAAAGATATGGAAGTGCGCCAAGCGAGAATATTTATATATCATAATGTTGGTTCAGCAGAAGCAATGCGTTTGAGAGATTGTATTTAGAACACGTTTCCCCAAGGCAGGCCGAGTTTGAGATCAAAAAGGGCCTTTTCGCGTCTTCAACAATTCCCAGCGTTTGTGTATTTGCAGAGCGAGAACAATTGCTTGCCTAGCGTCATGTTGCACGGGAGATATTCTCTGCATGGCGCCAAGATCCGTGATGCCTTCTGGCTGTGTGTGTCTAAATTTGGACGCTTCATCGTTCATCGTATAAACCGTTGCGACCACGAAATGTCAGAGTTTCATAGCATTCGTTTGCTGAAAGGGACCAGTGTCAATACCTTCTTGTATACCAAGGCCTGCGCTGAGACTTTGTTTTCCTCCTACGTCATCAGTTGTAGGTCGCGAGTTTCGGCACGATGTCGGCTGAGCTTGTGTTCAGTAGGTAGAAAACTGACTTAGTTTGAACGTATTGTTTCTATTGTGTGTGTGTGGGGGGGGGGGGGGTGTTAAATATGTCAAGACGCGTTTACGACTGTAATGCTTAGCAATTCATGAGCTATCTACCACTGATGACGTTCCACCTACATGAATAATCTTCGCTGACCTTGTACACAAGAAGATGTTGCAAATGTGAAGAACTGCAACCATGGGTAAGCCACACGTTGTTAACATGCGAGCTGGAACTGGCCGTATTTTCTATCCCTACAATATCCACATGGAAATAACCACCCACAAGTTTCTTACAAGACGCAACGGTCCATCAGCCACATCGTCTGCTACGTGCGCCATGAAAAAAGTATGAGGCCCAGAAGCGTGAAGCGTTCCCATATGCAAATCGAAACTAATGGCGGAAACCAATAATATCCCGTTTCTTATATGACGCAACGGTCCACCATCATCCATTGCTACGTGAACCATGAAGGAAATACGAGGCCCAGAAGCTTTTATACAAATCCCACATGCAAATCAAAACTCGTTATTAATCGCAGCAACCAATAATGGCGCGTTTATTACATGACGCAACGGTCCATCATCAATTGCTACGTGAACCATGAAAGAAATACGAGGCCCAGAAGCTTTTTTACAAATCCCACACGCAAATCGCAACTCATGACTAATGGCGGCAACCAATAATGACGCTTTTATTACATGACGCAACGGTCCATCATCAATTGCTACGTGAACCATGAAAGAAATACGAGGCCCAGAAGCTTTTTTACAAATCCCACACGCAAATCGCAACTCATGACTAATGGCGGCAACCAATAATGACGCTTTTATTACATGACGCAACGGTCCATCATCAATTGCTACGTGAACCATGAAAGAAATACGAGGCCCAGAAGCTTTTTTACAAATCCCACACGCAAATCGCAACTCATGACTAATGGCGGCAACCAATAATGGCACGTTTATTACATGACGCAACGGTCCATCATTCATTGCTACGTGAACCATGAAAGAAATACGAGGCCCAGAAGCTTATTTACAAATCCCACATGCAAATCGCAACTCGTGACTAATGGCGGCAAGAAATAATATCGTGTTTCTTACATGACGCAACAGTCCATCATGAGCTGGTACATGCATTATGAAAGAAATATGAGCCCCAGAAGGGTGTTTACGAATCCCACATGCAAATCGCAACTCGTGGCGGCAACCAATACTAGCTCTTTTTAGTGCTTTCTTTTATTGATTGGTTTCACTCTTCTGCCAGTTTTGGCTAATTCCGAAGATAATGATGAAAGTGATATGATGAAATTGGTAGATCAATCACAAATACACATGGACAACACACCACATGCCCTATAGAGGATTATACTAGCTGTGGGTCTGACGTCACAGCCTTTAGCCTTGCAAATGGAGTCCAGGGTGTACTACGTGAATGAGGTTGAGATATGAGTATCTTCAGAAAGAGTTGCCCTTACATTCCGTAATTTTAGTGCAACACACAGAACAGTTGGTAAACGTATACTTTGATGCCACTGGGGTCAAACAATAGGTGTATTTGTGTCAACTGACAAATCATGGGCTCTGTGTGTATGCTAAACAATGTGACACATCTATAACTATACAGGGTGATTCAGAATTCCTATTACACACTTCTAGTGGTTGTAGAGGGGACTTAGTAGATCAAGTTTAAATAAGGAACCCATGTTGGTGCTACACAGATGACAAGATCACATAATTTCACATCTCCCGCTTCACGGTAGGCAACCCACATTGACGGAGGGCGACATCTTCAGTCACCTAATGTCCAACGTACTCTGTTTACAATCTGTTTACACGGCACATGTGGTTCCAACATGATGGCGCGCCAGCACACTTTTCCCATGACGTCCGACAACATCTCAATCAAACATACGATGACAGGTGGATACGTCGCGGTGGACCAACTCCTTGGACACCACGATCGCCAGATCTAACTCCTCTTTGACTTTTTCGTATGGGGCCACATGAAGTCTTGTTAATGAGACTCTTGTAGTGCCGGAGGAAGACATGGTTTCAAGAGTTCTGCCTGCAGCAGACACGATTCAGCACACAACTCCTTGGTCAACACGATCACCGGATCTAACTCCTCTTGACTTTTTCGTATGGGGCCACATGAAGTCTTGATTATGAGACTCCTGTAGTGTCTGAGGAAGACCTGCTTTCAAGAGTTCTGGCTGCATTAGACACGATTCAGCACACACCAGGTATTTTTGAGCGTGTGTATGCAAGCATCCTTCGAAGGTACACTGTTTGCAACGAACTTCAAGGTCGCCACATCGAGCAGCTCTTGTAGTGAGGCAGGTAAAGCGCGAGATGTGAAATTATGTGATCTTGTCACCTGTGCAGTACCCAAAACGGTACGTTTTCGGACATGGGTTCCTTATCAAAACTTGATCTGCTAAGTTCCCTCTACAACCCCTAGAAGTGTTAATAGGAATTCTGAATCACCCTGTATAATCAGGTAGACTTCCGCTTCGTATGCCTGAATGATAAAAGTTGAATAATAATGTTCGTGTTTTCAAGGAACACTTTCACGACACCTATTGGGATTTAAACAATAGGTTTCTCTTGAGCACCCAAGTCAACCTCACTTTCATGCATTAACTGCATTTCTACAGACCAACGAGGCAGTAGCATCTAGGCCTACGTCCAATATAGTCCTCTGGGAAAAGATAAAGCTCTCCGTGCATATAGCACCGTGCCATGAAGGCACAATTAGGGGGGGTAGGGCCAGATATTCTCGATCTCGGCCGTTTTGGAGGTGATCAGCACCACGCTTCGGCCGCCTCTAACCCCTCCTCCCATTGATTTGACTCTGGGTGAACTGGTATCGAACCAGGGTCTCCCACATGGCAGTCAGACGCACTACCGTCGCGGTTCTGTAAGGTTGTTGTGTTGTCCTAATATGTACCGAGCGCCCTTTTGCAGCCTCAGCTTTTAACCTGAGTAACGAGATTTAGGCCTTAGACGGATATTGATGTTAGCTACGGTAAGAGCTTGGCGGATAATGACAGGTGCATGTAGCCTAAGAGTTGAGGCACCATGTATGATGTAATCTCGTCACTTCTCGAAGGATTCTATGCAGTTCCACTCTTGGTATCTCTAACATACGGGATTCTTGCCACAGTACCATAGGCAAATCGGTTGATTAAGTGATTGATTCGGTTTATTTTACTTCGCTTTTCTGTCCCTTGTGGCTAATCGCAAAGATGAGGATGAGTGATGAAATTAATGAATGGACACTCACAAAGAATTTCATGCCACGGCCGGAGTCGAACCCGGGACCCCTGGCGTCGTAGCGCGCTGTGCTAACCGCTCCGCCACTAGGTCGGCTGGACCTACAGTTTAAAGTATACCCTGTCCCAGGTATCTCTGGAGTAGGCGAAGGAAAACAAGTGACACGGTCGTGCCAGGTTCAACCATAGGATATTAATAGCCACAAGAATATATTTATCTCAATACAAATTGAGAATGAGCAACATGAGACTGTATATTGGTATACGCGTGATACTCCCAGGGCACGGGAAAACATTAAGATTTGCAGTAAATAGACACAAAAACACAGAACTTACGTTTTAACATATGAATTCAGAATCTATTTATGTTAATTATGCAATTCAAAAAGAACCAAAGTTGTACATCATAACGAAACTCACAAAAAGAAATCACAGTAACAGGACAATCTTTCTCTTATGCACTTCCATTAATCTCGTCACTCCCAGCTACAAGATTCATATATACCAGGCGGGATGGTGTACTTCAACAGTCCGTTCATACGTCCGGGAAGGACATGTCACAAGTAGTGACGGGCGACGGTTGCGCCAATGATTACATGAGAGGGCATGGGATTGTGTGGAGGGGAAAGCGACTGCAGCCTTCTCAGCAGCGTGTACTGCTTAGTTCTGCCCACTAGACCCCTCTTTTCTGCCGCCATGCTCGAGAGATAGCCGGGGCAGGCTGTAGGACCCGAACTACCATGTGCCTCCACCGGATATCGAACCCGGGACCTCTTGATTACAAGGCGACGCAGGACCTAACCGTGACGCACGAAAGGTAAAATGCAATCCCATTCCTGTGATGACACGATCGGTGCCAGTCGGGGGCAAAAGTCCCCCTTAGCCCCCGCGCAATCTTCCGAGCGAAGAGCAATTGCACGGCCCATCAAACATTCAAATCTTGGTCGGCGCTGATGAGATATGGATCCGCTGGTTTAAGTTCGTTAATGTTTAATCAAGCATCAGGTTGCATTTTGTTGCGAGGAGACCGCAGAATTAATTCTGATCCAAGTCGACTGAATTCTGCCCACTTTGAAGAGGATGGGGGGGTGGGGAATTCGAGACGAGACCGAGACCGCTCTGTGAAAACCGAGAACGAGAAAAACAAAGGAAGTCCGCAGAATTTTTTCCAGATGGAGCAAACGAGGAATTATTTTCCTCATCAGGGGACAACTTGAGTTGTTAAGGGTGACACGTCCTTTCCCATTGCACTAATATTTATCGTTATTAATTATCTTTTCCCTTGTACAAATGTTTATTGTTCTTCAATCTTAATTTCTGTAATTTACCTATCACTAGAGGCATGCATATTTCGTTTTTGACGAAAGAAACGAAATTTGAAAAAACACATTGTAGTGTTAATTTTTCATGTTTTTGAAAGGTGTGAGGTGCATTTTGTGACCATGTTTTGTCACGAAATAATGCAAAATGAACTGCAAAAAGCAAAATTAACTCTTAAACACGAAATTTAGGGTTTATTCACCGACGCGGCACCTTCTGAGGTCTGAATTATCCTGAGAGTTATGCAATTCCCGGAAAATTGATTAATTCTGCTGTTAATATTGGAGAAACAAAAATTCACTCCTTTACACAGAAATAAACTTAATACTCTGATAACTACATAAATGTGCTATTAGAAGTGAAATGTTAATTCTGTGGAGTAAGTGTAGTTTTTAAATCAAATTTAGGATTATATTCACAATTTTAAAACCAAAATATATTTTTATATACCACTTTTGATCCAATTTTTCACAGCTATAACACCAAAATTTTATTTTATTTACCGCTTTTGAACCCGAAATTGACTCAGTTTTTATACCGAAATTTCGCTTTTTTATTTACCAGAAATGTGCCTCTACCTATCACTGATAATGTCAGGATAGTGACTAACCTGTATATACTTATCTTGTAAGGGCTGTTACAATGGCAATTACGAGTGTGTTTTGTCTTGACTTACAAGTTCGGGCTCGGTTTTTGAATAGAGTGATCAAGTTGAATTATAAAAAGTTTAATTTCTTTGAGTGACATGGATTATATGTTAGGCATATAAGTATTTAGTTTGCAAAGAAGTAAAATAGACTTCATTTTTCTTAGTGCAAACTTAACTTTGATTTTTATTTGACGAACTAACAGAGATATATTACCCCATACCCTGAGGGGAATCACGCGAATGCTTTCGAGTCTTTCATGTGAACTGATTATTTGCTCTTTTAGTTAAATCATGTTCTTTTGACTAAAGGACGTGTCAAGGGTACAGGATTTGGTTGATTTGGTGTTTAAGTCCACTTTATGCACAGTAAGGCTAATTGGGACTGGGCCTACAGTTTAAAATGGGATCTGAACCACTATGTGCCTCCACCGGGTATCGAACCCGTAGGTACAGAACATGCAGAGTCACACACTAAACAACATGGGCTAATTGTTGCAGATAACGCTCTATTGTTTAACACAGTAATTTTGGAATCGCCTCCAAAATAAGTATCAGATCAGCAAGCGTAAATGGGTTCCGGACCGTACAGAACTTGGACCGAATTTAAATTGTGCGAGAAAAAAGTTTCCGGTCCTGATGTGGAATACAATACCTGGGGACAACCGAACATTTTTTCCCACAAAAAACAGCTACTTTATTTTCAATTCATTGTTGTTCTCTTGCAGCGCTCCCTAGCAATATTTTAATTGTCAATCATGTATAATAATTTACGCATTCATTCATCGGCCTGTTGACCTCCGTGGTGGAGTGGTTAGCAACAGCGCGCTACAACTCCCGGGGTCCAGAGTTTGAATCCCGGATTGGACATCGGTGTTCTTTGTGAGTGTCCCTTCAACATATCATCACTCATAATTGGGGATCTACGAATGGGTAGTGGAACCCGGTCATGGAAGCCTAAACCAACGTCTGGGGGTTCGTCGTGCTGACCACACGTCTCCCCTTACCTGGCTGGGTGATCTTCCTGCTGGGCAGGTGGGAGTGAGGCCGGCATTCGGTAGGTATGCCCTGGTCCTCGCGGGCTGTTGCGCTACGGGTTATTATCACTCATCCTCATCGTCGCGATTAGCCAAAACGTGAAGAAAAGCGACGCTAAACAATACATCAATATCATCATGATATTGATATGAAAGCCACTTGGCAAGAAAAATTTAACTTTCTTATGACTTCTATAAAAGGAAATTACATTCATACTTCTTTATGGCAATTAGAAATTAAACTTTGTTATCTTCCTACATGTGGTTTATCTTCTCAATTTCAAATAAAATTCTACATTCTGTAAAAGATCAAGATATTAACTCATTTCTACCACAGTAAAACGTTCAGAAACAATAAAGAAAAATGTTAGAAAAATACTCATAAGTCCAGAGCCATCTATTGTTCACCATAGCAAACCATATCCCAACATAGCAGTGATTCTTTTAAAACCTATTTTATTTCAAATTATTCAATAATAAGTTAAAATCAGACAATATTGTAAAAAACAATTCAAATTTGTTAATATAAAACTTTGTAGAAATTATGTCAACTTGTATTCGATTCTGGAAAGAAAAAATATCAATAAAGAATGAGGTGAAAAATTATCATGACCACTACTGAAAAAGATGGCTGAAGCCTGAAATCAGAAAATCTGTAAGTAGTTTCTTATTTCTTTATCCCAGGTTGCGTTTGTGTTTTACCGAAGCAATGTGACATGTAATATTTGTGTATTACGCCTAGAGTGCTTGAAAAACGTCATAACAACAAAAGTCAAATCTGCCTTAAAAGCAAGGTTTTCACATCAACCTTCAGGCGTTCTGGCATTCCGCCGCATGCGTCATATCAGTGTAGCATTCACTAATGTTGATATCATTTATCATCATCTCTTCCTCGTGGCACGAATGGGAGAGGATTCTTGTTGGGAAACCTGATGGTAAGAGACCTGTAGGCAGGGTTGATAAAGTTCCGGGAACCCATACATTCTAATGGGTTCTATTGGGATCCGCTCAAGGACCGGGGGATTTTTTTCTGACACAATTTACATTCAGTCCAAGTTGCGTATTGTTTCGTTGGAAAGAGATTTCTGGACCGAATTTGAATTCATCCTGAAAAAAGGTTCCTGGACCGAATTGAAATACTTTACACATAAAAAGGTTCTTTACGGTCCACAACCCATTTACACTTGCAGATTTTCTTTCCTGGACCGGAATTGAATTTATTTACAATTCCTGGAAATTAACAACCCTGGGATTGTTAAGGATCCAGAAATCCATACATATTCTAATGGGTTCTATTTGGTTCCGTAACAGGACGGGAAAACTCTTTTCTCGCACGATTTAAATTCGATCCAAGTTGCGTATTGTTTCATTGAAAAAAGGTTCCAGGACCGTATTTAAATTGATCTGGTAAAAAGGTTCCTGGACCGAATTGAAATACTTTTCAGATAAAAAGGTTATTTACGGTCCAGAACCCATTTGCGCTTGCTGATTTTCTCTTGTGGACCGGAATTTAATTTATTTAAAATTCCCGGGCCTTTAGCAACCCTGCCTGTAGGAAGGCCAAGCCGAAGATGGAAGGATAACGTTGAGATTCACCTAAAGGCAAACCTTCGGGTTTAAGAAGACTAGAGAGTTAGTTATCTGTAATGGGCACTCAGCACACATAACAGCACGAGCCCAAAGAGCTGTATACTGGCCGTGGGCCCAGGCGCCAGGTCATCGTTAGCCTGCTAGAGTGGAATTGGTCGAAGTGTGGATGTCTTTTGTGTGCTGTACCAGAAGGGACGTACACTCAACGTATAGCATATCTCAAATTTTCCAAAGCGATTGCCTTAAGAAAGTGAGTGGGACCCAGTGATGTGCCGTATACTAGTTTACGTCTACATGCGTTGTCTACACGTAATCTACGTGTAGATTACATTGGGTTGTAGTTTACATAGACTACGTAGACAATCTAAAGTGCATTAAAATTAATTTTCAAGGCTTTCATGTAAGGAAAGTGACATTTTCAACTATATTGGTTCCTAACGAACTGAACAGTATCCTATTTACAACAAAGTATATCTTCTCTTCTATCATCAACTATGGAAGAATATAAATAGTATGCAAAAAAGACAACAGATGGCAGTCGTACGGCAAAAGTAGTATTTTTCTCATAAAACACTAGAATATTTCCTATGTTATGTTTTTTTCCTAGATGAGAAATTGTTCGAATTCGGAAGAAAGAGTAAGAAAAGTTCTCCTGACACATCAGCAACTGATACGCAGTATAATTTTGTTTTACTTCCACAGCGCCCTTTGCTAAGTTATCACTTTTCGCATGTTGTTTACATAGATTGCGTCATCTACGTGTATAAAATAGTCTACGTGTAGAATGTAGATTATCGTTGTTTACGCGTAGACGTACATCACTGGTGGGACGTAGCCCCACACTGCCCCCAAAAGATTCTCGCCTTCCTGGCGGCCGCGCACACAAGTTAACATAATGCCCAATCCCGTAACAATCTCAGCCACAAATCATCCACTGATGTATTTTTATCTTCGTGTGTTCCGGAGCCGCCGAAAGGCATTTTTCCCGACGCAAGCTTCGAAATTGAAACCTTCCTTGTAATTCAAAAGTGTAGCACGGTTGCTGGACCCGCTCCAAGAACCTTAGACGCACGGGGAGAGCGGAGAGTGTGGCGTTATTAAAAAAATTCCGCAAGAGGTCAGCACCGTCAATCTGGTTTCCTTGTTTTCTGCGACCCTGAAGAAGGTATCGGGTGGACGGAACAAACACGAAACGAATAAAGCGTGAAAGCGTGGTTGTTCCCTTCGAGCTTTTTACGGTTTTACAGATTCACGGTTAAAACTGCTAACGGTAATTTCTTTCTCACTTATTCCGCTGTTGAAGATTCTTTGCGCGCTTATTCCGATGTTGTATATCCCTTTCTCGCTTAGTTCGATACCCGGTGGAGGCACGTGGTAATTCGGATCCCACTTTAAACTGTAGGTTCAGTCCCGATTGCGTATTTACAAACCCGATAGTGTTGCAGAACCAGAAGTATATAAAGCTTTCTTATTGGCTGTGTGCACCGGAAGTGTTTATATTCCGCGTCCATTGTTCCTTGTTTCTTCGTTTTGAAAAATAAGACTCGTGATTATATAGTAATAAAGTTTGTAATCAGATTGTCGAAATTATGTTAAGAAATATACGTTTATATAATAAATATAATGTTTAAAATGATATACGTTGAACATACATAAATTTCTCAATTGTCATTGGTAGTTACAATGTTTGCACTGATGTGACTTTAAATAGAAAAATTTTTCCCTTCAAGATGAGTTCTGATTTCTGTCTTCTAAAACATTGATTGAAATAATTGTGCTAAAATATCAACCTTAGTATAAATGTGTTTCTTATCTTGTTGGATTGGTTATTTGAAATCTACACTGTTAATTTGAACCCTGCCATCTAGCGTTAACTTGAAGGAACGCTGCATTAACTTTCGGAATGGCAGCCAATCAGAAGCCAAATATCGCTGGAGGTTGTGCAGTACTATAGGGTTTGTAAATATGCGTCCCGATTAGCCTTTCTGTGCATAAAGTTAACTGGAAACAACAATTCAATCGATCAATCAACCTTTCACCGTTAATCCTGTTCGCTGTTATTCCGATGTTGCAGATACCTTTCGCTGCTAATCCATTTGGAGGTTATTTATTTCGCGCTTATTCGTATTTTGTAGATTACTTTTCGCGTTTAATCTTGCTCGCGGTTATTTCCTTTTAAGCGTATTCCGGTCTCATTTCACTGTTATTCCTTCTCGTGCCTTATTCGGATCTTATAGAGCCCTGCTCGCTATTAATCTTACTCGTGACTATTCTTTTCGCGTTTAATAACATTCCCGTTTATTCCGGTGTTGTAGATTCTTATAGCGATTAATCAGGTAATGTAGATTTGTTTTGTGATTAATCATGTTCGCAATTAATCTTCTCGCGCCTATTTCGGCGATTATATTCATTAATTATATTCATGGTTATTCGTGTAGCATGTATTCAAGTCTTGTAGATCCCGTTCACGCTTAGTCAGGCGTTGTAAATCCTTTCGCGATTAAGTCCGTTCGCACTTATTCCAGCTCTCGCACTTAAAATAGTTCGCGGTTAATCAGTTTCGCGCCTATACCCCGCGACAGGTTAAGTTTGCAGCAGGTTTTATGTATTAATCCGCGTGAGAACGACGCTCAGCATCTCCCGTGCGAGTCTTGCCTCAACCGCCGAGCTGTTCGTATCACAGACATTGAGAAAATCGGCAGTATTGCAGCGGAACTATATTCTGCGCGCACGTTTGGGTCTACATGGGCGAAAATTTGCTGCAAAGTTAACTTGTCGCGGGGCTTAATTCCCTGTTTTCCTTCGCGATTAGGTCATCGTTCGGACCAATCCCTCCCTATCAGTAAATTAACGCGCGTCCTCATACGATCCACAATCAGAAACATCTTATGCAGGTTTGCTCTGGCAGAGGTCCATCTTTGAGGATGCTGCGTCGGGAAAAGATCATGGGGAAGATCCCTTTCACGGAGAAGTGGATAAATATTCAGCATCTTTTGAGATGCGCTTCTCTGAAGGGGTTGGGTGGCGATCTCGTAGATATATCTTCCGTGTTGCGTGGGACCAGAGGACTCTGGAAAATTGACTGGGAAAGAGCACCCCTTCTTCTTCTGCTACATCAGCGCTTTTCTTTGCTAAACGCCGCCTTTTACGCTCCCAAAGAAAGGATGCTGAGAGCGAACCTGGGCTAAAACATCAGACGGTTAAGTTTGGGCGTAAATTTCATGATTTGCTGTACACTCATCGGCAATAAAAATGCGAAACCTAGATCCTGAAATGCTTTCGTGCAAAGCGTTATGTGTGTAGCCTAAATCCACTTATCCTGTAGAGTTAGGCAACATACGTGTTTTGCAGGGGAAGGAGTTTCAGGATATGTTTGACAAATTTTATTGCCGGTGAGTGTACATAGAAAAGGTTGCATTGTGCCGTTCTATGCGGTGTGACGGCTTGTCACTGGCAGACAAAACCACCAATCAGGGTAATTTATATATTGGACTTTTATGAAAGGTAGTAGAATCAGTCACCAAATTTCATCTGTTTAACTCAAATGGTTTCGGAGATCACATAAAGATACTTTCCTCAATTTCTATGTACGTAGTGGTAAGATAGCTAAAAGTTGGTTACTGAAGAAATGTAGTGATGGTTCTAAGTAACACACATTCCGGACAAGTCGTAATTGTTTACGCCACTCACCATCCACCATATTCGCCAGACCTTTCACTATGCGGATTTTCCCCCACAAAATGGCATACTTTAAACTTGACCCGTCATCCACCATACAGTAGTGCCTTCCCGATGGCGTAGTGGTAACGTCGTCGCCTTGTAACCAAGGGGTCCCGGGTTCGATACTCGGTGGAGGCACACAGAGGTGCTTTAAACTGTAGGTCCAGTCCACATTATCCTTACTGTGCATAAAGTGGGCTTAAAACGAAACTCAAACAAAATTGGCAAGTCACCCACCATACAGACCAGATTTGGCATCGTGTCATTACTTCACTTAAATCAGCACTGTTAGCGAGGCGATTCGCAACTGTTGACTCGCACGCTTCAGAACACATGACACAAAAATGCTGCTAAAACTACGTCTACAATTGTGACGTTTGTGTTTTGCACCGTGTTCGCAAATTAGTCATTTCGCTTGGTTCTCGTTTAGACTCGCCCCGCGAACAACCATTGTATCCATGCAGCGTACCGGGTTTTGGCGCGCTTTTGTTTTTCTCCCTTTGAGCAGAAATTTTGGCGCCCTTCATTGTCTGGCCGTAATGCGTGTCCAATAGGGTTCCATCGGGATGTTTCAGGTCATGTTTATTTTTAAAGTTGTCGATTCGTTTTTGTTTTTCTTTCCATCCCCTTTTTTTTTTTTCAGGTTTGCTTCGTGTTCATTGAATATTCCGATTGAAAGGGTAGCCATGGGAGCTGGTGGTGCGTGGTCGCTCCATTGTTTCGCCTGCTTTTCCATTGTTGCTTCTGGCAACAGTGAATCTTTCCCGCCATATTTGATGACGTAGGTAATGAATTCGCTGAATGGCTCCTGATCCGTGACTTGTTTTCAATTTAATGGTGCGCTTACCATTAAAATTTCAACAATGTCATTTAATTGTCTATTTCTTTATTGTTGAAGCTTTGACAATTCCTACTCATCGTCGGCGTACGCACGGGGGGAGGGCAAGGGGGCAGTTGCCAATTCTAATATTCTCACTTAAAAATTTCGTGTAGGCTGTAGCAAATATATTACCGTCATTAAACAATATTATTCTCTTTAAAAAATATTTTCAAGCCGACGAAAGTTCCAAACAACTAAGGCGGGTTTACTTCCTATGTAATTGGACCATTTCACTTCGTTCTCCAGCAAATTACTTATTATTAAACCACAAAGAACGAACCACGGAAGCTGGAATCATTCTAATACAGTGATTTTCGGTGGGTCCGGACACACACTGTATACGCCCCTGTTTAATACCCATCAATACGATAAAACAGTGACATGGAATGAGGTTTTTCTTTCTCTGACTGAACTTTCATCAAGAATTTTGCCCTCCTTAACCAGGTCTGCGCACGGCTATGCAGTACTCATAATGTTACCAGAGATTGGAACGAAACCAAAGACGGTGAAGAACAAGACGCCTCAACTGGCCTAGGGAAGCACCATA
This sequence comes from Lepisma saccharinum, assembly GCF_977018435.1. Classification (NCBI taxonomy): domain Eukaryota; kingdom Metazoa; phylum Arthropoda; class Insecta; order Zygentoma; family Lepismatidae; genus Lepisma; species Lepisma saccharinum. The sequence goes on from NC_139258.1 coordinate 13,568,625, forward strand.
TTAACTGTGTAGTAGTTTAGCAGCAGCCCAACAGATGTCTCTGTGTTCTTATATCATCGCTCTTATACATTGCTAATAGTCTTTGGGAAAAATAAGTGAATAACATAAACCATAGACTTTTCCTGGTGAAATCGAGGGCAGGCAATTGCACTTTTAACTGTAGGGCCAGTCCTGATTAGCGCGTCTCAGCATCAAGGGGGCTTACAACAGATTTTCACAAACTGCTTTGAAAACAAGACGAGACATTACGCAATTTGGCGAGACGAGACATACACACTATACCTGGTGTCCAATTGATTGAATTACCTTATCTATGTCGCTTTTCTGCCCATTTAGGCTAATCGCAACGATGAGGATGATGCGATGCAATTTATGAACGGACAGCCACAAAGAACATCAATCCCCAGGCCGGGATTCGAATCCGGAAACCTTGACATCGTAGCGGGCTGTGCTAACCAATCAGCTACTGAACTCTGCTTTGTGTTCGAGACTTAAATACATGATATCTAATATCCAGTATCGGTACCGGAGATTGGATGTCAAATGTCAAAACTGAGGGGGTGGGGGAGACAAGAAATGTTAATTTATCTTGGAGGACAAGAGGCCATAGTGCGGGGGTAAAAGTGGCAAAACGTTGGGGGGGGGCAGTTGCCTTCATCAAAATCGCCGTCACTGTTCAGTATTTCTTCACTGTACAGTCAAGGGCAAAGATAATAGTAAGCAAATTGTCCACCGCTTTTTTAATTACTATTTATTCTACATCCTGTGTTGTGTAAAGGAATGACACTATGTTGGTTCGAAACAGGCATTCTTCTCTGCTTCGAACCAACATAGTTTCATTCCTTAAAACAACACAGAATGTAGAATTACAAGTAATTTGCCTACCATTATCTTTGCCGTTGACTGTACGACTTATTCAGAAATACCAAGTGGATACTTCCTGCTTGTTTATGGATGAGGCATATATTTTATTTATAGTAATTACATAGTCAATCCATTAGTGGCAATAGTGCTCTTGTTCAGCGTGGTTGCATACATTAAAACGAGAGGATACGGCGTATGAAATTGAGTTTGGGACGGTACATCGGGTAGTGGTAGGGTACCCTGCAGGTATTGATATGCCAAGGTGCTAGTGCGCACTAGTTAGCCATTTCCGAGGAAATGCATTTCAAATGTTCAAAGCTTTTTGCGGTTATCGGCGTGTACAGTCGTAGAAAGAAATACTTCCCCCATATAACTACTGGTATTAAGGCTTTATGGGGGAAGTATTTTTTACCACGACCGTACAGTACTACGCGGAAGTAAGGTTGACATTTTGATGCCTTCTTGAAAGGTCACCTCCCCTCCCCAAAGTTCTGCCATCTGTTGTAATAATTTCAAATATGTGTTACTAATACTTTCTCCATTAAGTTCATGGTTTGCGAATAGTTTCCTAAGACATTTAATACAGGGTGTGTCAAAAGTCAGATTACATAGGGATTTATAGTATCTTCCAATGTTTGCGCCTTGAACATCAGTGCATTTGTGCACGTGACGTTTCTAGTTCTCCAGAACCTTTTGCAGAACGTCCGGCAAAATCTTCTGCATACTGGATGCTCTGGATCTTAGCTGAGTAGATGAACGCCTTTAAATGACCCCAAAAGTAAAAATCCATTGATGACAGGTCTGGAGACCGCGGTGGCCACTCAACGGGACCACGACGACCGATCCATGCGCCAGGAAACTGGACATTCAACCATTCACGGGCAGTTAACGAGACATGGAAAACTTCCTATGTAACCTGACGTTTGACTCACCTGAACTGTTGTACCGAACATGTAATTCAATTGTTTCTTTCTTTTTTCAGGTACGTAAGACGACATGACGTCATAGCTAGTATGGTGACAAGACGACGAACGAGTAAGTTTCAGCAAATGAAAATATATGCATGTCTTTACAACCACAACATACGACCCCCCTTCCACCAATTTCGCGTCTCAATGTGTGCTTCTACACGCTCAAACGCAAACACAGAGGGCGCCTCTTCAAGAAGAGTAAGTTTACATTAGACAGGGTGTTCACAAAAGCCTAACCTACATATCTCTTTGGACGATAAATTTCGAGTCTTTGTTTTCATCTGGGTATTGATTGAAAAACATAGCCAGATGTCGGAAGCACCTGGTAGTGGCCTCTGACGCGACAAGTGTTGCCAGCACACCTCGTAATTTTCTCTAAAAATTAATACTTCTTATGAATATGCCAAAGTTAACCCCATAAAGCGGCTATAATGTGTAAACATTTATCGTTCTCTTATCAACTCGATAAATACTCAGAGACTATCGATACATAGTCCCTAGACGTATCTTATCCATGTTTGTTTTCACTTTGTAGATTTTTTTCTTTTATACCTTAGTAACGTTTTCTGCATTTTGAACGTTCATGTAAAGCATGGTTTTCTTGTTTCCAAAATATCCACAATGACAAAGTTAATATCCAGTGTAAGTGTTGTATGAAAGTTACGTACGTTCAAAGTTCCGTGACTTTTTGGACACCCTCCATGTACGTCACAACAAAAGCAAAAACCTGAATAAAAGTGAAAGTTTAATGTACAAATAAATAAAATATAGGTTTAGAAGCAAAATACAATATAACAAATTTTAGATGCGGAAGAAACAAACTAACAACAACGAAAGCTATTATTAGACCCCTGAGATCACCCCGCCCCCTTTTCACCAATTTCTGATTCCGCCCTTGGACACACACGGCGAGGTTTTGTTTCTTTTTCTTCTGTCACAGTTTCAACCAAATTCCTTTTGTACAAGTTATTTGTTTCTCCAGGATCTTTCCTAGCTTAAGAGCTCATAGTACGGGGAGCAAAAATTCTAAAAAGTGGGGGCAACTGCCCCCCCCCCCCATGCACCTCCTAATCGCCGCCACTGTTTACAACATACGTATAATCTGGCTGGTAGTTCGTTATTCCTCACAGAATAAATGTGTTCCTTGCAACGCTGGCACACGCCGTTTCACAACAGGAAGAAACGTCACAGATGCGATGAAATGTTATGTTGGGTTGCAAGGATAGTCATTGGAATGGGGACGGGAATTATTTTTCCAGACTTTTCGGGATCCCGCACACTACTAAAAATACACAAGAATAATTACAAGTTTCCAAAATGTCATTAACCAACCCTCCATTATCCCTCTCAAGTATATTATTTTCAATAAAGAGTTTGCGAACAGTACAATTTTGATAAAACTCTACGAGCACACTGACGATTCACTTATGCAATGCGACCACCACATTGTCAGTCGAACTCTGCAGTCTAAAAGTTAGGCAGAAACAGTTTCCAATGTGACCACGAGGTGGCAGGCTTTTGCGATTAGCTTGCGGCCGACATGGAAAGCGATTTACTAAACTTTATGAAATTGCATTGTAGAATGTATTATTTGTATTATATACTGTGTTTACATTGCAAAAGTTTTGAAGCAAAAATGTCTTATCTTATTGCTCATTTTAAACGTCGATCAATAGTTTAACTACTCGTTAGTGTATTCACTTTACCTGAAACCAGAGACTAATAATACAATTGGTTACGAAGAAAGCAACTGACTTACAAAAATGAGCTACTCTGTACTCGATTTTGGGTGTTCAGTTTTCATATTTGTTTTCATGGATACATTCACTTTCTACCGTCATTACGTCATCACGAAGAAAATAACCCAACCTTGCGTGGTATCACTCCCAGTTGATGCATTTGGCTGTTTTCACATTAACGAAAGGTAAGTTTACATAGAAACTTAAAAATAAGTACATTTCGTCTCGAAATTCAAAAGCGAAATCCTCTTCTCCGCATCGCAAAATGTGATAACCCTGATCTTCACTGGCGTACGTGAGGGGGAGCCGGTGGGTCTGTAGCCCTTCACGAAATTTTGAGAAAATCAAACCTTTCGAATGGAAGCAGCAAAAAAGTCTGGAAAAGCAGTGGTAAATGGAAACTTCCCTTTAAATGATCCCCAGTTGCCATTTTTGTCTTAGAACAACTTTTAGAAAAAAGATTTAAAATGGAAATTACGAAATATTTCAGAACTAGCTGATTACCCGACGTTTCCCGGGTATTTATTTATCCCAATCTTGTATTAGACAGGAAAATAATGAATTCTAACTATAGTGTAAAATGTAACTAATTTTAAATGTGATCGTCAATGTCACCAATTAGCTTAGCGACTCCGAAAACTATGGATTCGACACTAATCTAGGTCATTTGTGGCATTATATTTTCCACCCCGTCTCCCACCCCCCTATGCCGATAGGTGATGATGAACTTGGAGTTGAACCGCATTGGGAGTGTCACGAAAACTATGGATTCCATTCGCAACACCGCCTGAATGTCAGACAACCCGAGAAACACTACCGTTGTGTGGATTGCATAGAGTCACGGATGTCTGTTTGTGCGGAATTTAATATCGGTGGTTCTCGATTACTTCTACATGTCACCCCTTCCCACCCCACCCTTAGTGATGCCAGGGGTGTCTTACCCCCACAGTATTTCTTTCGAGATTGCAAGTGATACGCGTACCAAGTTTGGTTGAAATCGGTCCAGGCGTTAGAGAGTTATTGCTGAACAAACAAACACACACATATACGAGACATCCATTTTTATATATAGAGAGATTGTATCCCCTCTACAGAACGCAGCCTATGTAATATATATATTTACGATTCCAGCCCCCTCCGAAAAAAATCTGTGTACGTCACTTCTGCCCTTAGTCATTTGTTTAGCAAAATTAGTAGGAGCTACGTTAGGGCACCATATGTTTGCTAATTTGCTGAAGCATTTGCTATCAGTCAAGTGGTGTTCATGTCGCTTACTGGTATACGAAAATATTGAGTAGTAATTACACAATTTTGATTTTTGACACTGAAAGTAAGAAGTTTTTGCTTTACTTACCCCATCAGCCTACAGGACACATCTGCATATGTGATACCAGCCTCTGGTGGAACGCATCGAGGATACAAGATTTTGTTTTCATGATATCCCTGCCAAAGGAAAATACACTATTAATATCCTTGAAAAAACTGCTCATTTCTTACGTCGTTTGTACAACTGAGTATTTGTATATTGAAAATGCTAGGATTAAAATATAATACCCTTATATTACCAGCGGTTCCGGGTTCGAATCCCGCCCTGGGCATGCATGTTTGTGAGTGTCCATTCATCATATCATCACTCTTCCCTCTTCGCAAACTAGCCAAAAGTGGCACAAAAGCGAAGTAAAATGAAGCAAACCAAGCAAATCTTCTTATGTTATGACGTCAATTTCAATATGCGACACACTTCTGTGATATCGCAAAGTGGTTATTGATTAACCTGTAGATTCTCGATTGCTAAGATATCGTTGTTCGAGCATTAACAAGTGCATTATTCCAAACCAAAATTGTATTGTTTTGTTTGTGGAATGTTTACAACTGTGTTTGAAGAAAGGCTTTTCAATGTAAATAATATTACTACTTCCTTTAAAGTGTGATTTTTTTAGAAATGAATTTGCGATATTAAAGTTTAAAGCTGAACGAAGGAAACTATATACTGAAGTGGAGATACTTATTTCATTGATCATAGGGAACTGGCGTACGCAGAGGAGGCTGAAAGGGCTACTACAGCCCCCTCCGAAATCAACATTCTCAATTAAAATCAGTGAAAAATGAAAACTTCACGTGTATGTCATAGCCGTGCACACGGGGGGAGGCAAGGGGGCAAATGCCCTCCTATTCATGGACGTCGGCAGATTATTTCCACTGAGGGACAAGCAAGGTATTTTTCCATGGGGCATATTACCCCGATAATAGTGTTTCCCACCTCAAAAAACACCACTTGAATTTGAAATTGTCGCATTCCTGCATCTCCATGTAAATTAATATGATTGAAATCAAATTATATGTGTGAAAATGTACTTTTAGCTTGACATTCTGTTTCTAAGGGGACATTTAGCCATCCTTGTCCCCTTTCCAGACGTCCATGGCCCTATATTATTATATCCTTCCACCAAGACAAGTTCCTTACTGGAATATAATATTCTCCCTTCCGACATCGATTTTCTATCATCGCCTCAAAACTTCCCCCATGTTTCTACTTTCACAATGGTTCGCTTATTTCTTTTCTATCTCTTGCCCGAGTTCCCGTGCGATTTCTTTACTTTGGGTAGCAAATAGACCATGGTTCCTCACTGCCTGATGGTTCCTACGCACCCACTTGGATTCTTGCTTCATTTTGCTTCTCTTGTGTCTCTCTCTCTGATCTTAATATCCCCTTTTCAATCTATTCTGGCATCGTTTTAGAACATCTTTATATCCTACAGGGGAATATATTCCTTCAATATCTGCTATTGCTTTCCGCTTCGACTGTTATTTCCCTGTCTTTTCCCCCGATCATTTAACCTTAGTTCCAGTGGCAAAAGTCACATTGGACCAAACTGAATGGATGACGTCATCACGCAGTGCACTCTGGGAAGAAAAAGCATGAAGTCTCGCGTACGAGAAGCCATCTTACAGCGAGTAAATTTGCAATATTCCATACGTACACGTTCCTCATATGATCACCGTAATCATCCCTTGAATCACTTTCGCAAGTAGCATAAGTAGAATGCATACCCGACATGTTTTCAACGCAGAATCTGATCTGTTTGCCCGAAATATGGCGGCGGAGCGTGATTTCGCGCAATGAATTGTGGGGGAAGTTGTTCCCTGAATCCATTGAGTGAATTGAGGTTCCTTTTTTTCTGAAACAAAACTCCCTTATTTTTATAAGCACAAGAATATATTCATATGAGAGAACCTGCAGAAATGACTTGTGGAAAACTACTTCGTTAATTGTTAAATAAAATAAAATTATTACAAGTTTAAATAAGTATATTTCACTTCTCTCGAAGCGAAATGCTCATGCAATACGGACGGATTGTGTTGAATTATAACTTCTCACAATTCAACCAAACAAATTTTTACATAAAATCACAATTCATACTTTTGCACTTTGTCGTCGTATTGGATCACACCGCCTATTTTTTGTGGTTTCTAGCCAACGTTGCTCAGTTCAAGTACTATATTGTTTTAGGGATTTAGGGATTTATGAGTATGATTACTTTTTACATTGAATGTTATGTTTTTGAGTGTAGCTACAAAGCATTCAAATAACAGCAATACGAGGTTCGGAGATTAATGTTGATATGGACATCGGAAATGGGGAAGTCAGTACAGTCAACGGCATAGAAATGGGACACCTAGATCCTGAAATGCTCCCATCCTTGCAAGGTGTTATGTGTGTTGCCTAATTCTACGGCGATAATACGATGTTAATAGCAAATTTTACATGGCAACTTCTAGTAACGCCGTAGAGTTAGACAACACAGATAACACCTTGCAGGGAAGCGAGCATTCCAGGATCTAGGTGTCCCATTTTTATTGCCGGTGAGTGTACACGCTGCAAGCCTATATACTCTCGATGTTGCTATTTCTCATTGTTTATTTTTTCACTGTCTTAACTCAACCCAAAACTAAAATCTAAACAACAAAGCACTATCGTAATCCCTGTAGCGACGAGTTACCAAGGTGTGCACATACAGGCAAGCAGTGGCGGATCCAGAGGGGGGCACAGGGGCACGTGCCCCCCACAAAAAAAGTTGGTGGCCCCCTTACACCATTGAAAGCTTGTGTCCCCGAACATCGTTGAAAGTTGGTGCCTCTAGAACATCGACTATGTTTCTTTCATAAATCGTTTGTAAAGTTTCTCCCTGTTCTTTGTTCCGTCATGAAAGAATCAAAGGGCGTGAAAGTAAGGTTTAAAGCGCATTTTCCTACCCAACACTATGTGCAGATGGTGCGATCAGAACTAAGCTCCCACTTATTCAACAATGTTCTCATCTTTACTTTACATTGTTTACTCGTCCCTATTGGATATAAGAAAGAACAGTGCTCAAGAGTTTGATAAAGTATTTCAGGAAAGTAAATCACTTGATGAAGAGCTGAATGTTGATGTAAACATCCCAAGAATTGCACAGAATCAAAGACATACGATTCCCTCAAAGAATGTCATCGATTATTTCAGATGTGTTGTGTTCCTCCCTTTTCTGAATTGTTTAATATCTGAAGTTGATTATAGATTTCGAAGAAGCCAGATTGAAGTCTACAGAAAGTAATTCCGAAATTCATTGTTGAAGAAGAAGACCCAGCTAAAGATATAATTGAGGCAGCTAAATTTTATGAAGATGATGTGCAGTCTATTTTAGCATTAGAAGGGGAACTCAACTTATGGAGACAATTCTGGATATTGGAAAAATCTACCCCAGATGATCCAGCAGAGGCGTACAAATTTTCTTTCTTGTATCCCAACATTAAAAGTTTGCTTCACTTGTTGTGTGTGATTCCATTCATAACGGCTACAGCTGAGCGTTCATTCTCCAATCGGCGAAAAATCAAGACCTACCTTCGATCTACAATGGGTAATGAACGATTGATTGGTTTGGCTCTCCTGAACATCCATAAAGACAATTGCCAACTGAACCCAGAGGAGATTATTGACATATTTGCAAGGAAACATTCATGAAAACTACAGCAACAGTATTTGTAGGGTGAGGTTGTGAAAGTTCGGCCCCCCTATCCCTCGTTTCTATCCGGCCCTCTGGATATCTTCCTACTTTATTCCTTCTCTCTCCTTTCACCTCACCCTGGGTGCCAAGCGAGCAGATTATTCTTGCGCCGGAATTACGAAAGGGGAGTTTCACATAGAATTTATATTTTTATGTTCCTGTTTTATGTTTCCATGTGTGTCTTGCATAGACCAAATTAACAAATCTCTAAATCAATATAATTGCGCACCTATGGCATAACCATCGGCACTTCCTTTACCACAGAGTTAGCATAACTATCTCTGTGGGTCTACCCTCAGCTTAAATGATATTCCGTTACAAATGCGTTTCCTTACGCCTTCACTCCTTCTTTTGGTCATCAATTATTCAACACGGAAATATCCACATATTCAAAGCTTTTTCTAAAAAGGGACTTGGGACAGCAACAGGGGTTGGCTTAACCAAATGCTACATTATTATATCCAGTTTAGCCACCATAAGTGGACTAAACTTGAGGAGACGTTCCTCTTTCGTCGATCAATGGGGAAACACTGTTTTTTTGCTAAAGCCAACTGGCCTTTTTTATAGCCGGGGTAAACGTCCGTGGACGTGGACCCCGTAGCGTTGGAAAATTCCACTGCAACGGTCTTTTGAAAGACAACTAACTCCCCCAACCGGGGAGGTAAAAAACAGGGGAATCTAACATTCCAGCAAAGCACAATCCAATAAGCACATACACTTACATGCAATAATAACATAAAAGTACACTCATGGAAACATATTACTTAACCCTACATCTTGTAGCTGGCCAGCAATTAATTAACATATTACCAAAACCAGTAATGGTCAATCCGACCGTTACAAGGTAAATGTTTTTAGTAAGTTCCAATTATTTGACGATTGAAAGTTAAACTGGTGTCCAAGTTACTAGCAGCTTTATCATGCATGTTACTGAAAAGGACTCTGGTGCTACATTAAACTAATTATAAAGCAAAAAATAATTAACAAATGAATTAAAACAGACTGTTTATAATATGAAAATACTTCTGTAACTTGTGCGTTTCTATGTTCGTGAGAAATACGCTATGTTTAATATATTGCTTTTGTTTACAATGTAATTTTTAAATATATTTGTTCTTAATAACTTGGCCGCATGTACAGACGACTGGAACTGTACTTAAAGAAATATTAAATTATAAAAGACTTGTTTCACCATGGTAATCTTTAATTTAAAGTAGTACTGTAATCTTCATTAGTATTTATGTGTACACTTTTGGAAATTGGTAAACCCCCCCAACTGAATCTTGTATCCGCCCCTGCAGGCAAGTCATTATTCTCTGACATCACCATAAATAGGTTAAAATGTTGAAGAAACTCGGCAATCGCCTGCGAAGTTAGAGTGATTACAAAATAACAATAAATGTTTGTCCAGCGGAAAATGGCGAACACCGTACGCTCTCAAAGAGTATATTGTGATATTCGGCACGGTTTTATAGCGAGCTGACACGCGAAACCCTTCTGCAATTATAACAATTGAATTTATCGTTCGGTTTACGACTCCCGCTCAATTATTGATTCTCCTCTCTGTTGTGGGGTATCCAGTGACGTTCTCAAATTTCACGGCGGAGGGTACGCATCAGTGTTGCCACATGAAGGGAAATTTCCCTTTTTGCAGAAAATTTCCCGTTTTCCAGGGAAATTTCCCTTTGGCAAGAAAATTTCGAACGAATTTTAAAAGTAAAGAGAAATTCGATGAAAGAATACCAAAATTTCACTGAAAATTTGAAAGACTAAACATTAGTTCAGGTATATCAGGTTTCAGTTACATATCCATGTTTATTTCACGTCGCTTTTCATTTTATTTTAATAGTGACGATGAGGATAAAATGACGAATTTATGAAATGGGTGATGGTACAAATACAACTGTACATTATGCCTGACCAAGGTTCGAACCTAGGACGTCTGGCTCGGTAGCAAGAAGGTTTTCTATAAGAACGTGTGTAATGAATGTTTAACATTTATCATACATAAAAACATGAACCAACAAAGCACTATTGCTCTTACTACTACTATTATTACTTTTATTATTATTAGTCTACTCGTATTATTATTACTATTATATGAGCGCCGGGTCCCAATTTCGGCGTAGACATGGGTGAGTGTTCTTTAATTTCATCATATCACTCGTCACGATTAGCCAAAAGTGGCAGAAAAGCGAAGTAAAATAAGCCAAATCAATCAATTATTTTATGATTTCCTTAGATGAATAAAAATATTGGTCCAAAACGGAAATTTTGGCCCATAAAGGGATTTTTTGGTACAAGAAGGGAAATGTTTGTCCATAAAGGGGGAATTTTTGTCCAAAAAGGGAAATTTTGGTTCATAAAGGGGGAATTTTTGCCCAAAAAAGGGGAAATTTTTGTCCATAAACGGAACTTTTGCCACTTGGAAAGGGAAATTATGGCGTCAGATTGCGGCAACACTGGTACGCATTCGCAGGAATCAAATCGATAGCGGATGAATATTTTTTTCTGCATTTTTAACTTCACGCTGGTGTAATTAACGTTCGGTTTTCCAGAGCTAAAAAAAAAACTGCGGACGAAATTTGTTTCTCTGTTTAAAAAAAAAATAATTTACGGGGAACGTTTATTATCCACCTGAATGAAATGTTAGCTGGTATTATCATAGGGTTATAAGGTTAGTCATAGATCAAATAACCTGTGCCCGATTCTATACTAACGTGGTGAATTTCATAGTGAAACTGTGTTGATTCAGGGAGTGCTATTACTATTCTCCCGAGTCTTGATTTGCTAGTGAACCGTGCATCAGTTCATGTGCCGAAATCCTACCAATGGTAGGGTAAATGAAAGCACTTGAGCCCTTTGAGGGAACCCTGCTTGATGTATCTGCTTACGAATTTCTGGATTACACTGGTCGACATTTTAAAAAAAATAAATTAGATGTTTTCAAACCAATAGGTGAGTCTGGAAGTATTTTGAATGCTGATCACAGAAACAGCATCCATTTTTTCCCATCACGTCAGGATTTTTCACAATTTCACAATCAAAATTCTTATATTCGGCATTATTTCTATTAACTAACGCAACAAAATAAATCTATTCAAGGGAAATTTTGGTTGTTTACAAACAAATAGGTGACCCTGGAAGTATTTTGAATGATGATGACGTCAGGATATTCCCCTAGGTCAGAATTTTTATTCACGTCAATAAGTACAATTAATCCATCATATTATCTTTCAGTAATGGACATTTTTTGAAGGAAAGTTTAATTTATTACATCATGGGCTTCAAAAATAATACTACATAATCAAAGTCGATACAATTTTCATGCCAATTTGTCATGTGAATGTGGCACGTAGATTAAATTAATACAATTCTATATGCATTTATAGTTGAAAATTGGAGGATCTATATTGTAGAAAACCAATGTTTTAAAACTTTCTCAACAGAGCCATCTATTGGGAAAATAATGGAACTATATATTTTATTGTGAAAATTAAGGTAATTAATATGTTGCTGTTTTCTGAAAAAACTAAACGTGATGGGTAAAAATGGATTTCGTTCTTGGAATGAGCATGCTGAAATTATTCAGAGACAACAGTCATCTCCGAGTCACCCAAACCCACGTCGACCAGTGTTATTTTCCTTCCTATCTTTTCTGTTTTCTGTCCTGATATCTCCTTTATTTTCTTTTTCTCTCTATCTTTCCGTCTGCTCAAAGAATCCAACAATTGGCGGTAACAGTCGATAGTACAGCGCCTTACGATGGCAAATAAATGAAGCAATATTATATTATGCGGAGTGAAATACTGATATCTTGATAACGTGTTAATTCTGCACTTGCATGTTATGGAACTACCAGAAATCAAATAATTTTAGATAAAAACTTATTCAGATCAAAGATCATTACGATATATTACGTCCTGTTTCAAATTGGGTGAATTCTTTCATTTATCAACATATAGTAACATCTTCATTAATGGAACGCATCCTCAACCTTTTAAAATTATGAAAATGTTGCTATGACGTTTGTTAATCAACATTTGGCTGTTTGTGCCCAGCGTACTAAAATACCAAGCCAGATCGTCTGTATAATCAGTTATTAGTAGCAAAAGAAGTTGCATTCAAAAGTACCAGTTTTCGATAAAACCAGAGAAATAGTTGCTAATTTCGCCCCCGCCCCCTCAAAATCCGAAAGAATAAAGTAATTACGATTTTTCATTTCTTCTTGGCAGTTTCAATATTCACATTCAAATATTCTTTCTAAATTTTGCTAAACTTAGGTTTCTAATCTTCCGTAAGTATTGAATTGTGTATTAATTCACTCCATCCCACTAATTATGTTCATTTTTGTGATTACATTTTGTAAATATTATTAATATTAAAGCTTTGAAAAACATTGAAAATCATAATTACTTCATTCTTTCGAATTTTTTTAGGGAGACGAAATTAGGAACACCATTTTTGGTTTTACCGAAAAAGATAATTTAAAATTGATTTCCGTTGCTACTAATAATTAATTATGCAGGCGAATTTGCTTGGTTTCTTGATAAAACGATAGTTAACAAAGGTAAAGTAAGATTTTGAAGCCCCCTCATTTACTAATAATATTCTGCCAAAGTGGCATCTCCTTTCCTAAAAATTACCTAGCTTTGATTCTGCACTAGAGCTGTGGAGCAAAAAATGAAAAAATCACTATCTGCCAAGTTGCCAGCAACCCTATATCCTGACGAAAACGTACCTCAGGTTACATGCGAGAGCGTGTCGAAACATGCTTGCAGAAAGCGCACACCGTCGTAGAGGCGCATGCGCAGAAGTGATTTCAGAGCCGTGACGTCGGTTGGTGACGTCACTGCGGTGATGGTAGAAGGAGGGAAGAATCTGAAAGCTTCCCCCATTGTCTGGGTGGTGCAGCGAACGAGATAGGTGCGGGCGCATTAATCTTGCAGCCAGCTTTCTCAAAAGTAGGGCGCGGAGAGGGGCATCTACTTCTCCGAAATAGTTTTCAGCGAAGCAGTCAAGTCTTCTTGTATTCGTGATTAATGCAAGTCATCTAATCGTGATTTGAGAACTGTAGTACGCTGCTGACATCTAGTGGACAGCGAAGAGTTTAATGTGAAAAATGCATGCTCTGAGAATGATTTTCTGAAGAAATTGTTCGTCATTTTACCCTTGGGGAGAAAACATTAGGAAACTTAGAACGTGGGGTCCTATTCTGAAAGTTCCCTCTCTAGTTCAGTATAGATATTTTAAAGGGTTAGTGCAGCTAAAGGTAATTTCCAAGAAGGATAACAGATGTCGCTAGTAGAGTAAGAATTGCATATCCTGTTCTCAGTGACGTGCTTCTCTGCACGCTTCCAGTATCACCTACATAATTATTTGCCTGTGTATTTTACAAATGATGTCTCTACACTTAAGATATATTTTTTTAACATTATACATCTAAAGATTCTCGTAAGTTAGGTGCCTACTGAGTATTATTAATATTTCATAATAATTTGGTACATCTGCGTGCGACCGTGGACAATGCATACAAAATAGGATGCTGACATGTAGAATTGTTATTAGATAATTAAGGACGAAATGGGAGTTGGTTATAACTAGGATTACTATCTATAAGCACTAACGCATGTTCGGCGAAAGAATAAATTTGAAATTCTATTTTTGTATTTTCCGTCGAAAGCCAAGGAGGGTCACATGAACCGCTAAACCAATCGTCTTTGTGGTGAGGGGAAATTCTCATGGTATTCTGTGTTGCCAAATTTTTCGTTTAGAGTCATTTTAGAAACAGGTGGCACCCTCAACAAGGTCAAGCACGGCGAGGCCTAATGGACTCCGATTCCCTGCCTCTCCCTGAAATGCGAGCGAAGGGTGCATGTTGACAGCAGAAGGTGTCGTGTACGACTGGACAAAAATTAGGCGTGTGGCAATACTGCTTTTCCATCCTGGAAACTCCCACAACTGGAGGCGAAAGTCTGGGTCTCCTGAAGTTTATTCCTTGGTCAGTCAGACTTAAACCTTTCAAAATTGGCACCAAAAGTGATGAGCATCCACAGATTAGTCATCAATTTCGCATTAGACGCTAAAAAAGCAGTTATTTTCCAAATAGGCACTTGTGACTAAAGCAGACAAAAGCAGCCACTACAAAATTCATGTATTCCACTCAGAAATGGTATGAAACGGTTTTTACAAATCTTGCAAATCCTAAGTGTAGTTAGTCTAGTTATAACTCACATTGTTGCAAAAAGTTATATAAAAAGAAATCTCCCGAGTTTATCTCACTCAATGTTTCTCAAAGTTGGTGCTACTGTCGACTGCCTCCATTTGAACGGAATTTTTCTTGCAATCTTCGGATTCACAATCTTCAAACAACCATATGAATCTTTATTCTTTACTCGTTTTTTGAAGGACGCCGTGGCATCTGATGCACGTAAGCCACTTCTAACAAAACTATGACGTCATTTCCGCAGAGAAACCCCAGATCATGACGAATCTCCCAAGATCATGTGGTTGGCAAAGCATTATGGGATCCTAACGTAAAGTATCCAAAAGCCTAGCGCCACTTGAAAATCCATTTGGGTCCTTGCCAAACTGTCGTTCCGTGGCGTTGTTTTGTCTTGGGTTCCCTCCTGGCAATGCCAACAGTGGGAACGGCGTTGTGAGAGGATCTTCATGAAAACAATTTGCTCGAGGAGAGCTTAATGGTGTTTGTGATTCCGATAAAAAGAAACATGATCGTCTTACCCAGTTGTTTTGCTTTGGGACACTACATCGCGTTTTGCAAGGTATAATATCTCTCGTCAAAAGCACCTAGTGTCTACCATAAGCCTATGTACACGTCAGACTCTCAATTCAGTTGCGACTAATCGAATTGGTCACACGAACAACGTTCTAATCATAAGTACCAGTAACCACAGCGAGTTAGTATGGAATCGAAGCTACAAGTCGACTGGATTACTTGCTATTGACGTGCGAGCCTAGGTACTTTGAAATTCTTTCAAATGAGACAGGCCAGTGGCGTGCCCAGGATTTTGAGAAACAAAGGGGGGGGGGGATTACGGGTACCTCTTTAGAAGTTATGCTTTCTTTTCATACCTTTGTTGTTCTTTTTTATGAATATTCGTCCAAATACCACCAACTTCTATCAGGTACGTCCCTGATTGACTGATGCAACTATGTTATTAGCGTCTGCAATCGATCCACAATCACATTACTATTATTATAATCAATAATAATGCAAAATTTCTTCTCAGACATTATATTCTGTATTTGTGGAGATTGTTCAATAAGAATAGTTGAAATAAAACTGAGAATTATTTCTATTTTCACATAACCACATACGAGTTTTTTTACCTTTTATGCTAACCAATTGCAATTTCTAAAATAAATACAAAATAATATTCAACTTTATACCTTTAATAGACTTTGGCAACGAGAAAAATTAGTGATATGTGCTGCCATCTAGGAACAAGAAATACAAGTTGCAGTATCGAGGACGTGAAGTGTACATGGCATACCTGAAGAAGTGTCGTAGGTAAAAGGTGAACTGGTATTTTTCCAGTGGGCCAGTGTAGCTCTGGCTTATAACTAGATCTCATTTTAGGTGTTTAACCTATTTATTACTTTGCAGGTATGTAAGAAATAATAAGTTATGTCAGCGTTTCATCTTGCTCATTTCGCGTCACTTCAGTGCTTTGTGACATTTACACATTGCAAACTAACATTTCAGCACTGAAGTTTGCACCTTCATGTCTTTGTTGAAAGATTATTTTCATCATATAAGAATGAGAGGACAAAAAATATGCACGAAAGAATATGAAAAGGAAGGCAAAATAAATAGCCTATGGAAACAGCTGGAAAAGAATGGCTATGAGAAGGAGGATAGACTGGACATAAACAGAAGAAGGAAGAAAAGTGGCAGGGGAGAATTGGAAGAGAAAGAAAAAGAGAGGAGGTTTGGAATAAGGAGTGTGGGGAAGACCACAGAAAAGATATGCAAAGTGCTTAGGAAAGCGGCATTAAAACTTACAGGAAGGGAGGGAGAAGCATCTTAAGAATAGCGAAGAATGCAAACAAGAAAAAGAAAAACAGAGAAAATGAAGGGATTACCTACGAAGTGAAATGTAAAGAATGTCAGTGTGTACATAGGAGAAACGAAAAAGAGGCTGAAAGACAGGTTGAGACAACATAGGGATGATGTGCGACTTAAGAGAGAGAGAAATGCGATATTTAAGCACCCGAGAGAAACAGGACATGACATAGAGTGGGATGAGGCTAAGCAGATAGGAAGGGAGAAGAGAATACTAGTGAGAAAATGGAAGGAGGCCAAGGAAATAGAGAAGAAAGGTGAAGAAGACACAATGAACTGGAATGGGGGACTGTAAATAAACAAAGATTGGAAGAAGGTGTTAGAAAGAGTGGAAAGAACAAGAGAGAAAGAGGAGAAAGAGTCCAACCACATTCTCTTTCAGGTGAAAGTACAGTTGACAAGGGAAAGCCACCCACTAGAATGTTCCAGAACAACTTTCTAATAGTCTGGAGGGGAGTAATGTTTGTGAATATACATCGTCCTGTTTTGTACCTTGTTACATTTGTACTTGGTACAGAGTCTGAAGAAGACCTTGCTAGAAGGTTGAAACGTTACGTTTAGTTTATGTTTTATAATAAAATAAAATTCTGCCTTGGTCAGCATATTTAGTTTTTCATATTTTAGGCTTTTTAGAGCCTATTTTAGGAACCTTAAAGCATATTTCTTAGAACCTACAAATCCGAGGCCTACTTATAAACGTAGGCGTGCACAGGTTGATTAATTTGGGGGGTACGGGTGTCCTTGGGGGAGTATGAATTGCCTATCTTGACAATGTTACACTATTTTTAACTTTATGTTCGTTTTCCACAGAAACTATTAGATATATGAACATATAATATTATCATAGCCTCTGAGTATTCTTAATCACTCAAGCACAGGTCTTCACCATCATTGTGACCAATTAAAAATCAACATTTGTACACAATACAACAAGGCCACATATCAATCTTTCTCATTACAGTAAAATCTCGTTAATTCGAACCCCGATAAGCCGGACTTCGCTTAATCCGGACAGGCAAAAGACCAAAAGAAAAAAAGCATAATGGAAGGTTTTAAATGTGGCTAGAAGTCAACAATCGCATTGTATGTACAGTATTGCTTTACACTTGTACTGTACTGCATAGTGTATTTAGGCCTATGCCCTTTAAATACACCATAATAAACGTGTTTTGTTGCTATAAACGGAGTTTTAATGCACTTTCTACTGTTCTTTTAGGTTATTTCAGTTAATCCGGACTTTCGTTAAACCGGTCAATTTATCCACCCATTAGTCCGGATTATCGAGGTTTTACTGTATATAAATATGTAGTTTCAGGTTTTCCACGTTTTATAATGCGTATTTCTTCATAAATCACGTGGTAAGAGAGAGTTGAATTACGCGAAAAGCTTACTGAAAATATGCAATTTCAGTGTCTTATTCTCATTAATTTAATGATAGTACCTATATGTTATATTTGTTTGGAACAAATTAGTGGATGCTCTGGCACCCCTCGTGCGCACGCCTATACTTGTAACTACAAAACACGCTAAATTACAGAACCAGCCAACAATACAACATATTGTGTTCCACTCCAAACGGAACTTTCACGGTATTGAAAAGGCTGCCATCTGTCAACAGCAGATACAACTAACATATCTGCCTCAATCTTCTGAATATTTCGAGTGTTATGTTCTAACTACAGCGCCTAGAATAACGTAGTGTGGAAAACGGCATGGTTTTGCTCTCTCTCGCTGGTTCCACTCGAAAATGAAATCCGCTAGAGGCGCTGGTGTTGACACCGGGGCTTGGTGTTCGACTGCTTATAATGGAAGTAAATGGGGGTTTTGCTGCAACGTCTGATTCTTTTCTTTGTAACATTTCTTTGCATCAGAAAATTGTTATGATATTTGGTACAGTAGTCGCGAAAATATTAAAGAATGTTATGAACCGTCTATCATGACCTGTCCTTGAGTTTTTTATTAACAATACGGAAGAAAACATAGGTATGGATTGTAACACGTAACATGACAATTGCTGCGAGAATTAGTATTGTGTATGCATTATCCTGAAAGGTTCATTAATATTGTCATTGTCACAAATATTATTTTTATGGAAATTCACACAGACAATACTCGTTTATTTTAATTAATTAATTAATTTATTTTATTATTAATTAATTTAATTAATTTGCGGTTTAATTTCATCAAGTACAAGGTAGACATTTTACAGCCAAGTCACGAATAAAAATGCACAGTCCTTAACACCAAAGTTCTACTTACCAATCGACACGAATGTAAAGCAATTTGTTGATAGAGATGACAAGGTACATCGTAATCGGCTATTTCAACTCCATGGAATATATGAAATTAAATTCTTTCGAATATCTGCATTTCGGGAAAATGACTTCATAATATGTACGCCACGAAACATTTTTTCCCCTTCATGACACTATTTCAATTTTATTAGTATACAAAAATAAACTTGTGTACACAATCCAACGTTTGACGTCCAGCCTCACATGCGATATGTTGATGCTCGTGTTGCGTTGCACATAAAACGTATTTATGTTACTTTTCTGTGTAAATTAATGCCATTTCGTGACTGCAAATCACTCCACAAATATAACTGTTTCCATAAATTCACTTACCGCCTTTCTAGAGAAACAAATCTACACAATATATTCCAAAAACTAACAGCCGCATTACTTTCATAACAAAATTAGCCGCTGTGTCGATCGCACTGCCATCTACTTGTCATCGTCTCGGGGAACCAGTTTCTTGGGTCGTTTTCCACACTACGTTTCAAGGCGCTGTAGTTCTAACGAACATAGTTTTGTACATTTAACGCCATATTGTCTCATGTATTGCGGCAACTACAAAGCCATCAGAAGAGGGGACGTTGCAACACGAAAAATAAAGACAATGCTTGGGACTACGTACGTGGCATCTGAATTTCGATGAAAGATTTCCGCCTAGCAATGAAGAATCACAACATTGGACTGAAACAACTCGCTCGCAGGAGACGTATAGGAAACCTGTCAAGCCTCATTGAAGAGAATTGTGACCGTTAAGTTTCGTCGAGACCCAATCACGGTGTAAACCTGAGAGAAACTTCGATCTTGCCTACCGGATCAATTAGCTTCAAGTTTGGCCTGGACGTCCGCTTCAGCCAGCGGTAGTTATTGGTTTTGCCGTTGCGCGGCGTTGCTGGTCGTTGAAAATCCCTTGGGACTGGACATTTTCTCAGGCACTCCCTAAGAAGATGCTTGGTTGTTTAGAAGGCGATAAAAGTCCAATGGATCGTACTCGAGCTTGTTTACAGAAAAAGGATATGTAAGTTTTTGCACGAGTCTTTTTCGTACTCAAATGCCGTCATTAAACACGAGGGAACATAAGTTATATGTCAATAGAGACGAATTTTTGGACCGCATATCTGGTGATGATGTGGTTCTTATAGGGGGATTTGCCACTAGGCTATCCTAGGCTATAGCCAATGGGCAGCAAGTCCAGGGGGCTGCACAAAAATAACACGCTGAAGGGACAAAGATCAGTAAAGAATGAAGACTATTAAATTTCCTTACTATTGTACGTGGATAGATCAGAAAAAAATATTATGACCTGGTATGAATTGTTGATGTATTTCTAAGAAGATGTATTTTCCACATAATCGCCAAAGCGATTGAGACATTTATCAGACCGCTGGAGCAACTTGTTGGCGCCGTCTTGGTAGAAATCATGTCTCTGCTCATTGAAGCACTTCGTGGCAGCTGCCTGGACGTCATCGTCGGACGAGAACCGTGTTTCAGACAAGTGCGCTTTCAGCTGGGGGGGAAAGGTAAAAGTCGCTAGGAGCCAAGTCCGGGCTGTGTGGGGGATGGTTCCACACTTCCCACCTGAAACGTTGCAGCAACTGTTGTGTTGTAAAACTCTCACCATGCACTTGCACGAGTTGGCGATGAATATCCGCTGCCGGAACATTCCTCGCCCACAAGAGGCGTATGGCACTTCGCACTTCCACGGCAGATCAATTCTGCAGTTGTCTCGCCATTGCGTCGGCTACTACGCCAGTGACGGTAAACGTAAAGTTGCCGAAACTCGCCACGCGTATGTGGCGCCATCTGTTGCACCTCTGGGTAAACCACTTACTTACCTCCTATTTCGTGCATTCACAGAAAGCTTGTAATCTTAGTTATTTCGTGAAGGGCTGTAGAAGGAAGCAAATTCTACCAAGTCTGTACCTTAGACTGCAATAAAAGCTACGTAAGATCACGTAACAGTACTCGAATATAAACAATTGTTCCTCAAAGAAACGAATTAAAAAATTGAATCCCAACAACAGAAAGTCAAGTGGAGGGATATTGATGGTTGAAATCAGCATCTCTATTTCTTACTTCATGGCGGCCTTCCCCGCTGGCGTAATCGTGGCGCCGCCTTGTAATCAACGGATCCCGGGTTCGACGCCCAGTGAAGTCACATGCTAGTTCGGACGGATCCCCCTTTAAGCTGTATGTCCGGTCTCGACTAGCCTTTCTGTTCATAAAGCGGACTTGAAACACATAACTCAAGGTCAGTTCGCGGCCAGTGTGGCTACCGTAATGTAGTGTCGGTTTCGTCTCCTGTGGTGCTGTATATCGCCTGTGCGGTATTGGTGGTGGCAGCGATTGGGTTCCAGAACTGGGGGAACAAAGACAGTTTGCTTCCTTGGTAGGTAAGGTTTAGCATAGTGCGGGAGCAACAGTCGCAAGAAGTGGAGGGGCAACTTCACGCTAATCGCCGCCACTGGGTATTGGTGTTGTGTGGCGAAATGCATAATGAAATTGGCGCTTGTAAAAGTAAACGAGGTTTAACGAATATTTTAAAGTTTGATTTGTCTATATTTTAAAGTTTACAACTGCTATTATAGTGCAGGAGGCCTTAGAAAGAGCGTTTCGCGGGCTAACAGCAGACGTCGCTCGCACACTATTGCCGATACTCTCGTGTCGTCTGCTCCTCAGCCGAACAAACAGGCCGAGGTAGCAAGAGGCAGAGGTCACTCACCCTTCCAGAAGGGTTCAGCGAGCAGTGATGTGCCGTAGACTATACGTTTACGTCTACATGCGTTGTCTACACGTAATCTACGCGTAGATTACATTGGGTTGTAGTTTACACACACTACGTAGACAATCTAAAGTACATAAAAATTAATTTTCAAGGTTTTCATGAAAGGAAAGTGACATTTTCAACTATATTGGTTCCTAACGAAATGAAAAGAATCCTACTTACAACAAAATTTCTCTTCTCTTCTATCATCAACTATGGAAAAAGATAAATACTATGCAAAAATGACAACAGATGGCAGTCGTGAGGCAAGAGTGGTCTTCCCCCCCTAAAAAAACACTAGAAATTTCTATTTGGTTTCTTCCTGGGTGAGAAATTGTTTGAATTTGGAAGAAAGAGTATGAAAAGTTCCCTTCACACATCAGCAACTGATACGCAGTATAACTTTCTTTTAATTCCACGGCGCCCTTTGCTATGTTATCACCTTTCACAATGTTGTTTACATAGATTACGTAATCTACGTGTATAAAATAGTCTACGTGTAGAATGTAGACTATCGTTGTTTACGCGTAGACGCACATCACTGGCAGCGAGCTAGCTGTGACAACCGGGCTCGCTCATTCGCGGACCTGATTGGTTCTCGCAGACACACCCCCATATTGTGTTTCTAGGAAATTTAAACAAAGGTTATCTTCATCCCAGAAAACTACAGTGAGCGAGTGATACTTGAATTTTCGTATTTCTAAATATGAGCCTCAGATGTTATTACAGGGGCAAAGTAAGAATTAGCGCGGAATGACGGAAAACAATTATTTTTCAATTATGTTTAAAAATGTAAAAACGACAAAAGAAGAAAGTTTGGTGCCGCTATTGAATTCGTTTCCACAAAACATCTAACTTATTATTTTCAAACGGACATTACTTATCCAATTTATTATTACGAAAATAGGCAAAAAATAGTTGCAGTATTTGTGCAATATTAGAGCATTTACACACGTAACGTTGCGTTATAAACTTTTCAAACAAGCGAACTCACTCACTTGTTTCCTGTAATCCAATACTACATGCTGACATTTTCAAAGGCATTAAGAACATTGAGAAACCCAATATCTAACACGAGTGTGCAAAAACGTGGCCGAAGAGAGTCACATGAAAAACCTTAATTTGTTTTTGATTCTTATCAAGTATATTTCTGTATGTAGGGTTGCACAAGTATAGCTGCATTTTAGCACAGACCTATATGCTGATCTACGTATATTTTCAACTTTGAGTTAGTGTCTGTATACCTTAAGAAGAATAAGTCTTTGGGGTCCACGTGCAGTCATGAGCAGTGATGTGCCGTAGACTATAAGTTTACGTCTACATGCGTTGTCTACACGTAATCTACGCGTAGATTACATTTGGTTGTAGTTTACATAGACTACGTAGACAATCTAAAGTGCATTAAAATTAATTGTCAAGGTTTTCGTGTAAGGAAAGTGACATTTTCAACTATATGGGTTCCTAATGAAATGAAAAGAATCCTATTTGCAAAAAAAATATCTTCTCTTCTTATCAACTATGGAAGAAGATAAATAGTATGCAAAAAACAACAACAGATGGCAGTCGTGAGGCAAGAGTGGTCTTTTTCCCATTACACACTAGAATATTTCCTATATTAGGTCCTTTTCCTAGGTGAGAAATTGTTCGTATTTGGAAGAAAGAGTATGAAAAGTTCTCCTCACACATCAGCAACTGATACGCAGTATTATTTCATTTTAATTCCACGGTGCCCTTTGCTAAGTTATCACCTTTCGCCATGTTGTTTACATAGACTACGTAATCTACGAGTATAAAATAGTCTACGTGTAGAATGTAGACTATCGTTGTTTACGCGTAGACGCACATCACTGGCAGCGAGCTAGCTGTGACAACCGGGCTCGCTCATTCGCGGACCTGATTGGTTCTCGCAGACACACCCCCATATTGTCGTCTGCTGTAAGC
This sequence comes from Lepisma saccharinum, assembly GCF_977018435.1. Classification (NCBI taxonomy): domain Eukaryota; kingdom Metazoa; phylum Arthropoda; class Insecta; order Zygentoma; family Lepismatidae; genus Lepisma; species Lepisma saccharinum. Next base: position 13,592,329 of record NC_139258.1, read on the forward strand.
CCGCGAAGCGATCTTTCTAAGGCCTCCTGCACTATAATACAGAACATGCAATTAGTGGAAGTGAAGAACAATAACAAAACGTTTAATAATAATAATGTCGGCAGGGCCAAAAACAAAGGACAGCCTAGGGGCCAAAATTTTATAACCCCACCCCCTCCCTGGCAATTGGGTTCCGAACCGTTGGGTCTCACCTCACACTGTAGGTCCAGTCCCGATTAGCCCTACTGTGCATAAAGTGGACTTAAAATACCAAATCAATAAGTCAATTTACGAGACAGCAGCACGAATGTATTTACCTAAGCATCACATGGAGGGACAACGTCGAGATGGACCTAAGGGAAATCGGTAGGGATGGAAAAGAGTATATAGATCTTGCTCAAGATAGGGACAGATGGAAGGCCTGTGTTGCTGCAGCCATGAACCTTCGGGTTTAAGAAGGCTAGAGAGTTAGTTTGTTAGTTAGTCATTAGGGTAACAACCATGGTCGTCCGGAAGGGGGGGGGGATGCACGCTCCCCTGGAAAATGGATATTACCATGAACTTACATATTACACACATATATTTCATTTCGTTCACAGTAATTATGTTAATAATTGCAAAGATGTTGCAGGAACATGATAACTTCAATCTGAATAAGTATTTCCCACCTGAAAAAAATACCATATTTGCCCTCCCTGGAAAAAATCCTGCGAACGTCCATGGTAACAACTAATCAGCATAACTACCAACAACCTTAGGCCTTGATGTTCTTACTTCCCTCAACCCAGTGGCGTAGCAAGGGGTGGGTGAATTGGGCAACCGCCCGGGGCGTCACACCTGAAGGGGCCTCGCATTCCATGGGGTTGATACAAAAAATGCAATAATGGAAATCAGAAAAAAGATGAAAGAGGCTAATTTTCGTTGGCGATAAAATGAGAACATTCTGTTTTAATATTCTAGTTAAACATTTTACTTTGAATGAATACCTCAAATCAGGGGCGTAACATACAGGTGGGCGGACCCTAAGCCTAAGGGGCTTGGAAAAGTAAAAATTACACTGGGGAACAGTGAAATTGCGGCACAATGTTTGAGAGCTAATTTAGGGCGATTTTATGCTGCTGAATGATGATATAATAATATATTTCCTGAATTGGCTCTAATTTATGAAATAAATGCAACTAAACCAAAATGGCGGAAACATAAGACATACATATAAATGAACTTCCAACAACAATTTAATATTTCTTTTTGCGATTACAATCATTATTATAAAAATAAATTTATATAGGCCTATGATCATAATAATTAAGGAAATATGTACACAATGAAGTAACAAACTATATGAAACGTTTTCTATACGATTTCCTGCTGTATTGCTTTTAAGGACAATCCCTCTGTAAGCTCCAACAGTAGGCTAGTCGGCCATCATGTGGCGATCCCACCGTCCCTGGTACCTTGAGTTGCTGTTTTAAGTCCACTTTATGCACAGTAAGGCTAATCGGGACTGGACCTACAGTTTAAAGTGTGATCCGAACCACTTGTGCCTCCACCGGGTATCGAACCCGGGACCCCTTGATTACAAGGCCGTCCCTGGTACCTTTCTTCCATTATCCTTATATCCTAATGGAACCTTTCTCCCTGTTCTTCACTAAAATCACAAAGGTTTTCGGGGAATCTGTCAATGTGGCTATGTAGAAAATGTATCTTCACACTCATATTAGCTCCCAATTTCTCAAAATTTTTCAACATATTTCCAACTATATCGCGGTGGTTTTCTGCTCTGTGATTCCCCAATTGCCTAGCAATGCTTCATAAGTTGCATAGCAACAATTTACAAATAAATTAATAAGTTTCTTAATGGGAATTTCAGCCCATCATCAAATTTTGATATTACCGAGAAAAGCGTGGAGTAATTTTACCTCCTACATTTTCCATGGTGTGTTTATTTTTATAACTGGAGTCAATTCAACTGAACCAATCATACAATTGGCAATCACAGCTGTTTTGTGTGCTGAAACTGTTATTAAACTTTATGCCACAAAATAAAATCCTTTTTTTGTTCCCCAGTGTTATTGTTGTATTTCTCATGTGAAACATTTACATAAATATTCACTATAACTTGCTTGTGCATATCCATTTATTGTTTTATTAAATAAAAAGCACTTTATATTTGCTTCTACTCTCTCTTCACCTTGTACTCTCGATTGTAATATGTTAATAACAAAGCACCTCCAACTGCCATGAAGCTAGTGTGAGGCATTTAAATGCTTCCGTCGTTTTCAATTCAAGGAGGGTATGGACAATGCATTCCCTTACTTCCTACAGCTTCAGATTTCAGTTCCAGGAAAACAGAAAAATACATTTTTAGGGTGAATAAAATTATTAAATATCATTTTCGTCAGTAATTTATTATTATTATGGAAATATTATAATAATTTGCTAACGTATCTCTGAAGATTTTGTTCAATTATTCAGATCGTAAAATAAACGAGTATAGTGCACATCTCGTCCACGTGAACGCAGTTTTTCTGTATGAGCAGAACTGTAGCCTTTTTAGATTCAAATGGAACACCATTATTCAGCAATACAGTGCATCAGAAGAGACAACCCATCTCTTTTAGTGGACTTTTCGAGATATATTTCTATTATTTCAGTAGGTTTTAATCTAGAAAAAGTTTCCGTTACAACACAATGGGACCACAACTCCATCTGTAGGCAAGAAATGAAGACTTTGCTGTTTTAATACTTCAATTGAAGTACCCCGTGGCCTGAACATTGAAGGAAGAAGACTGTGCAAGAAAGTTTATTTTCTAGTCAATGCCACTACCAGTCTTGGAATCTCACCACAGAAGATATCACAACCACCAATTCGTACAGTCACAGACATTTCTGGGTTGTAGTGATCCTATTGAAAGTTAATGGAGTTGCTACAACCCAGAAGTGTCCATGACTGTACAATAACACTTTTCTTCGGTAAATGTCTGTTATATCGGAGACACATTTCTATCGGATATTTTCAGTTTCAAATGGTTCGTACTTACCAATTGTGTATTGCGGGAACATAGTTGAAGGTGCAATTATGCTTTTTACACGAAAATAACTTCGATTTTTCACATTACGAGTAATTCTTTTGGATCCTTCCTTCCGTTGCGGAACATACAATTTGGCGCGCACAGCTGTGGATCATCGCGCGTCGTGCTTGTGTTTTGTCGATTTGGAGTGGGTATGCAGTGTTTCAACCTTCTTAATCGAAAAATACCTACTTTTGTGTTCATTATGTCATCACAAATCATTGACGGATAGCCTCAAAAACCATTCACGATAGCCCCAAAAAACATTCACGATAGCCCCGCGAACCATTAACGGATAGCCCCAAAAACCGTTCACGATAGCCCCAAAAATCATTCACGATAGCCCCACGGACCATTTCCGGCAAGGTTAGGTTAAGTTGGGTTAGGCTAGGTAAGCATAATTAAAAAAATAAAATAAAAAATTCTCGTAAAAAAAAGGCACGTTTGGAAACACTGGCGAGACCGCGTGACTTTCAACGCTCGCGCCATCTGCAGGTACGTAATGGAAACAACGGCATAATGTTGTCGCTTTGCACAAAATGCAAGTTTATTATATCAAAAGTGCTTATTTCGTGTGCAGCATTCTACGGTGAGAAAATACTTCCACGAACTCTCAAAATGCTACAGAAACTCATTTCCGTGAGTAGTTTCTTCTGCAAAAATGAAGAAATGTGTCTCCGATATAACAGACATTTACCCTTTCTTCGCTCGTTTTAATAGTTGGTGTTCAAAATACAACTGAGATTGGTCTGTGTGAAGAAGATAAGATTGTTTTCGTAAATTTATCACACAGTGACATCTATTGGTACATTTGAGAAACTGCAAGCTTCTCCAGAACATAACAACGCGCTATTGTTTCAGTTTCGGATAGAATTGGATAGCGTGTCTATTACTGAGAGTCACTTTATTCAGCGTTGCTGAACGCTTTACTTCATCTGTATTTTCTCTAGCGGATTAAATATTGTGAACCTAGTTGGGTACTACTTTACTATAGGGGTGACACCTATAAATCATTTATATCGCACTTTTTTACATTGCTAACGTACTATTCTGCATTGCGGAACATTTCTTTAGATGTAATAATGAATTTCTAACGAAAATAATGTCTATTTCTTACTTACTGCTACTCGTTATTTCGATTCTGCCACACACATTATGGCGATAGCGTACTGGTTCATCGCGCGTTGGGCGAGTGTTTTGTCGATGTATTACAACCTTGTTCACCGGAAAATACCTACTTTTGTGCCCGGATTTGAAATTATGCTAATGCCCCGCAAACCATTGACGTTAGCCTCACAAACCATTCACGTTAGCCCCACAAACCATTTTCCGTAAGGTTAGGTTAGGTTAGGCAAGCATAGTTAAAAAAAATTAAAAATACTCGCCACGTCATGTTATAGTGAAAACACGGCGAGTTTGAAACACTGACTACGGGGTTTACGTCATCTAACACACGGAACATTGTGCTCTCGTGCAGAAAGCAAATGGCGGCAGCAGAAACAGCGTGTCGGACAGAGATTTTCGCAGAAAACAACACGCATTAGCATTAAAATGGATCAAAACTACATTCACGAACTTCCACAACGCTACAGAAAATTATTTGTGTAAGTACTTTCTCCTGTAAATTTGAAGAAATCCGTCATCCCTATATGAAAGTGTTACCCCTAGTTTTAAAAGTGACTTGGAAAAAGGTAAAGAAAATTAATTACAAAGAAAATATATATCCTGATTTCCACCCCTCCTCTTTTGAGTGGGGGATACAACAGCCCATCCGGTGGCGACGTCCCTGTAAAGCAAGACTCGCACGCCCTTGGTCTCGTCTAGCACCTGCCAATTCCGTAAATCGCTTCGCAGCAAACTCGCGCAGCCGAAAACCGCTCACCTGCAGAGCGACCGGGCATCAACAGATAGATTTTCGCCGCCTTCGTGCAAGACGCGCTTAATTGAGAACCGCGACGTGAGAACGAGACGTAAAGAATTGCCGGCCTGCATGCGATTCGGCAACCACCTGTTAAGACGTTTCAATTTGGGAGGGTAAGGTGTCGGAATCGTGGAATTTCGTGCTTCGTCACGGGAGACAGCTCCCCTTCTCTCCCCACTCGCTCCACGCCGATTATAACGATGCACTGAGAAAAGTTTTCGCCTAAGTTGAAAACTCTAAAAGTGGGAAGGACCTGACAAGAAATTCGCGGACTGACTTCTTTGCTGTCACAGGACAAACTTCGAGAAATGATCACAGATGGTGCTGGCTATAAAAGCTTTAATTTTATGTCAACCAGCAGTGAACTTTCTTCTCAGAATATTAAAACATACAACAGAAATTGGAAAGTTTTACTCTATGTATTTTACAATGGGACATAGCTATTCAAACTATATAAAAGATAGAAAAATAGCAATATATGTATTACTTTCTTTGTCCTATCATCTAATTCATCAGTTCATTTTCATGGTAGCCATTAACCGAAGAAGTACACATTCTGCACAAAGTACCTAGGTATTTCTCAATGCTGAATTTATTGTGCTGATTCACCTCATAAATTACAAAAATATGAACAGAATGGGAAGTTACAAGAAGACTTTGATTTATTTATCGTAACTATTGGCGCTTCCCCAATGGCGCAGTGGTAGCGTCGTTGCCTTGTAATCAAGGAGTCCCGGGTTCGATACCCGGTAGAGGCACATTGTGGTTCGGATCCCACTTTAAACTGTAGGTCCAGTCCAGATTAGCCTTATTGTGCATAAAGCGGACCTAAAACATCAAATCAATCCAATCCAACCCAAACAGAACAGATTGCCATGTTCAAAAGAATGCATCCTTGTGGATTGAAGGAGGGCCATTCTGCAGCTGGCCAACCTCACTCACCGAATATCTAAGCTACTCATATCTTCACAAAAAAAAACTTGTAGGTGGTTAAATGGAAATGAAGTTTGAACCTCGAAATGGAAATTTGGAAAAGTTTTCCGTGTTACAAGTTCGGTAGCTCTTTTGTGTACGAGTTTTCTTTTTTTAGAATGTAAATACAGTTTCTAAATTACGTCATAAATGTATTCAATAAGATTTAATAAGCTAGGTTAGAACCAATGTCAGATTATTTTCATATCAACTCCAGCTGACCACGCGAGTCCAGTCAGTGAGCCTACCAACAGTCCAGAGCGCGAGCAACAGTGATAGCGATAGGTGCTGGGTAGAGATGATGCCAGCGGCTCGTTTGTTGATTGGCTGCTCCGGGACTTATGACTCGCTCCATACCTGCCAATGCAAAACAGCCAGATATGTTACGAAAGTAATCTCACTTTACTTAGAATAGCAACGTAATCGTTTAGTTTACTGACTGGTAACATACATACAAATTTGCACACGCAAAAAACCTACTTCCCTAAATAATATCACAATTACTTCACAAGGGGTGGGCACTTGCCCCCTCGCCGAGATATCTGGAAAAAGTTTACTCAAGAGACATTAAAATCATGCCGTAACTAATGGTGTGCAGGACGGAAAAATTTGGTTGGGATGGGATTGGGAAAGAAATACATGTATTAATGCTGTATTCTGAAAAACTCAATATGCTGACCAAGGCAGAAATTTATTTTATTATAAAACATAAACTAAACGTAACGTTTCAACCTTCTAGCAAGGTCTTCTTCAGACTCTGCACCAAGTACAAATGTAACAAGGTACAAAACAGGACGATATACCTGGAACATTCTAGCAGGTGGCTTTCCCTTGTCAACTGTACTTTGACATAAAAGGCTAAACATATTTTCTTCCATCTAGAATGTGGTTGGACTCTTTATCTCACGCTCTTTTTCCTTCATTCTTCTTCCTTCTTCTCTCCTCTTGTCCTTTCCACTCTTTCTAACACCTTCTTTCAGTCTTTGTTTATCTTCAGAAATCTCCATTTCCCAATCACGTCGGAAACATTTCTAAAATTTGCCGATGCAGTTTATATCTCGAATTGTACACACTATTCCCTCTTCAAGTGATTCCTTTCTGCACTTCGAGAATATGAACTGTTAATTTCAAGAATTTTCAGACACTTATAGCGCAGAAAATATGAAAAATTAGCCTCTTTTAAATAAGATCCTTTGGAATTTCACGACTGTTCGTGATTACAAAAAGTCAGGTACGTTCTGACCTCAATAATTCACATCCAGTCATTTTCAATTATTACTTTTTTTTTCAGTTACTTTCGGTATGTAAAAACGTGGATCAGAGGTAGCATGAAGGACAGAATGTTAAGTGGTATCTGTCTGATATTTGTGCATTGTGAAAAAGTGCAAAAAGTCAGAGAACTGTTCATCAACAACGTGACAGATATTGTTGGAAAGGACGTAAGGCCAATGCAGTGTAGTCCACGCGCTAGCTACGTTAACGAGCGGCTGGCTTTGAAGTCGACGGAGCGCGCCCATCAGCTCCAACAATCACATTGACCGCACGGTTGAGACTCCACGTGGACTAGACGAGCAAAATGACAGCCGCGCCCATTGGCTCAAGGACTCCACGTGGAGTAGACGAGCAGAATGACAGCTGCGCCCATTGGCTGAAGGTTGAGTGTGATTGGACGAAAACAACTCGCCCGCTGTTTATCCCCACCCACATTCGTGGCGCCATCTCGCTTCAGATCGTATACGTTAACCAAGTAAGCGCGTCAACAATAGTAGACTGGAGTCTGAACTTATATACAGCGCCAAAGCATTCTTAATTCAATTTGAATTTTATGATTTGTAATAATAATAATAATAATAATAATATAGCAATAGTGATAATAATAACAACAATACAAATTTCTATGACTGATCAAGATATGAAATCTTACTGTGCTCCTCCCCGAGGCGGCCTTGGAGTGGGCATCCCCCCCAAAGCAAAGAGTTTGATTCGCACAGTGTCTTCAGACATTGTCAACAGTTTTTAAACCGACCTCGTAGATTATGAAATTAATATTGTGAAGAATGACACATGTCGTTGTTAATAGTCTATGTATTTACCGTTAAAGACCAGAACTCAATTCTTCTTTCCGTCTCTGAGTTGTTTACCTCGCCAGATATGCAAAAACGACTTGAGATGGGTTAAAAAAAGAATGACGTCAACGAGTTTTAACCCAATAGATGTCGCCACCAGTTACAAGGTTGAATGAAGCGGAACGTCGCGACTAATGATGTTCCACGCCAGGATTTGCGACATTTGCGAGATTCGACCGTCAAGAAAATTATCTTTCCTGCCCAATTTCATCTTTACATTCGACAGAAGACTTCCTGACAACGTATCAATGAATGAATTAGAACTGACGCCCGCATATGTTTTATCTACCTTGCTTAATATCAACATGCTTAAGTTAAGTGCATCAGTGATCGGTTAGTTCGTATAAACTTTCCAGCCTGATCATCATAGTGAGAGATCTGTTAGTTCATTGAACTCTCCAGCCTAATTATTGCCTATTTTTGTGGGAGCAGGAAAAGGTTTATTATCCATTTTGCCTTGACTCATCTCACTCAACAGGTCGCCAGGTGCCGTGGCTTGCCGCGAGTTGATAGCTTCAAAAATATGTTTTTGTACGTAAGTACATAGCTTCATATGATACCAAAATCAATGTTATTTTGTATTATATTTGTGAATCGTGGTTTTTCAAGTTCGAAAATGTTATTTCTATTTTCCACATTGCTTTTAGCGTATATGTTGGGAATTTTTACATATAACTTCCATATTTTCGAACATTTCTCGACTTAAGCTACATTCCATGCTATTGCTACACTTTCCCTTATTGTCTTAAATACCAAAAGGTTTTCCAAATCTGTATTCTGTTCGTCTTGTACATTATATTTCAAATCTTGATAATCGGTTAAACTGAATCTTCAAAACAGTTGTTAGTGACATAAACGTGAGGAAAATAAGTTACATTTAATATATTTTTTCATGTATTGCAAGAGCACCCAGGACGGATAAAAAAATTCATGATTTTTTTATTTAAAAGACCCCCCATTTTTACTTTATTTTCCATTTCATTTGTTATTTAAATCGATATTTTATTTTAAAAAAATAAAACATCCTTAAAATGACTTGTGTGTTCTTCAGCACCGTACATATGTATATATGCTTTTTATAGAAGGGCTTTTTTCTGGTAAACTGCTATGTAAAATGTTTGATTGATTGAGTTAGTGTTTTAAGTCCACTTTATGCACAGAAAGGCTAATCGGGACTGTACCTACAGTTTAAAGTGGGGTCCGAACCACTATATACCTCCACCTGGTATCGAACCCAGGATGTGAAATGTTTGAACAGTTTGGGTAAAGCAAATAAAACATTACATGCAAATACACATTTTTCTGTTTCTGATATTGTATGTATGAACCTACGATGGAAATGTTTCTTGAGTGTGTTAATGAAACTACTATAATAATTTAAGTAACGTTCTCCCAGTGAAACATGCTGGATGTACTATGTAATTGATAACTTAAAATATTTTTTAGTTTTTCTAGCTGAATTCTGGCGTTTTTTTAAAATGATAGTTCGCAAACTTTCAGCTGTCATGTTGTAATGATAATGACATTATTTAACAGTTGGGCTGAAAAGTTCGTAGGCTGACTCATAGATGGCATTACTAGAATTAAATCCATGTGATTTTTACTTAGTACTAACCTTCAAAAGATACGTGTATAAATTTCACAGCTGCCGGATAATTAGTTCGTGAGATATAGCATTGTGAGTGAAGCAGCTTTTGTTATTGTGAAAAAATGGATAAAAAAGAATTTCGTGTGTTAATAAAGCATTGCTTTTTGGCGAAAAAAAATACTGTTGAAGCCAAGGCTTGGCTTGATAAACATTATTCGGACTCTGCACCAGGAAAATCAACCATTGAGAAGTGGTTTGCTAAATTTAAACGAGGCGAAATGAGCATCGAAGACGATGCACGCAGTGGACGCCCCAAAGAGGCTGTTACCGACGAAAAGATCAAAAAAGTCCACAAAATAATTTTAAATGATCGTAAAGTGAAGATGATCGAGATAGCTGAGACTTTAAAAATATCAAAGGAACGTGTTGGACATATTGTGCATGAATATTTGAACATGCGAAAGCTGTGTGCAAAATGGGTGCCGCGCGTGCTCACAATCGATCAAAATCAACAACGTTTTGATGATTCGGAGCAATGTTTAGCGATATTCAACCGTAATAAACACGAATTCTTCCGTCGATATATTACAATGGATGAAACATGGCTCCATAACTACACTCCAGAGTCCAATCGACAGTCAGCCGAGTGGACTGCACGTGATGAACCGAATCCAAAGCGTGGAAAGACGCAACAGTCGGCTGGCAAGGTTATGGCATCAGTATTCTGGGATGCGCATGGTATTATATTCATCGATTACCTCAAAAAGGGCCAGACCATCAACAGCGATTATTACATAGCGTTGTTGGAGCGTTTAAAGGATGAAATCACGAAAAAACGGCCCCATTTGAAGAAGAAAAAAGTGCTGTTTCATCAAGACAATGCACCGTGTCACAAATCAATGAAAACGATGGCAAAATTATATGAATTAGACTACGAATTGCTTCCCCATCCACCATATTCTCCAGATCTGGCCCCCAGTGACTTTTTCCTGTTTGCAGACCTTAAAAGAATGCTCGCTGGAAAGAAATTTAGCACTGATGAAGAGGTAATCGCCGAAACGGAGGCCTATTTTGAGGCTAAAGAGAAATCGTACTATAAAAATGGCATCGAAAAATTGTATGACCGCTATAATCGTTGTATCGCCCTCGAAGGCAACTATATTGAATAATAAAATCGAATTTTGTCAAAAAAATATTTTTTACTATGTTAGCCTACGAACTTTTCAGCCCAACTGTTATGCTTCATGGATAGTGTTTTGTATATTTTTCTACACAATTTTTTTTGCTATTTTTGCCTATAAAAATTATTGGATTTTACATTTTCGTATAGCTAAGCTTCACCCCGCCAGTACATATATATTTTCACCCTTAATTTTCCTATCTTACAGCCTAAAAAACAGCATTGAAAGGTTACGAGAATGTACTTTCACCAAAAGTAATTATGATATCTGCAAATTACTTATGTACATTATTTCTTTGAAGTGATTTAAATCAACCTGATTTAAATTAATTCACCTAACCCCCACCCAACCCATCCCTCACCAATGGCGCAACCACGGGGGGCAGGGGGCAATGCCCCCCCCCCAACCTTCGACGGAAGTCAATTCTAGAGGGGGCAAGAGGGTGAAACGTTGACGGCCCTGCAGAGGGGGCACATAGGAGCAATTGCCCCCCCCCTCAATTTCAAATTTTATGCAATTAAAAATAAATTTCGCAATGCCTGCATTTCTCAGTCTCGTCAAGTTCAGGGTCGTAGCTAGGGGGCGGCGGGAGTCGGCCATGGCGCCCCGTAAAATGATTTGCGTCATATGAAATCAATATTGTTTTCGGTTTGTCAATATTGGATCAAAAAAATTTCTTGTTCGTTTCGCTCGCATTATAATTGTTTTCTGTAATGTATTTAAATAATATGTGTTGTATATATGTATTGAATAAACTTTGAATACATACACAATTAATGTTAGCATGTTCTTATTTTATGTCGCTCCATGTTGCATATGTGTAAAACATATCTTGTCCATGAAAGTAATACATGTTATATGTACAAAATGAATTATCTTCGGAATGCATTTACCATTAATTTTCTGTCATTCAAAAATACAGTTTGTGTGCTTGTTTTCCATTGTTAGTTATGTGAAATTGAACATGCTGAAAATATATTTCAAATCGCTTGTTCCAAACAAATGCTTCTACAAGGGTTGGATAAAAAGTAATGGCAACACTGGTATAATTGGTACTTGACTGTATTGGCAGAGGAGCACGTGTTACATTCCTTCAAAGTAATCGCCCCCACATCTCTACGACCTTCTGCCACACGTATGGAAGGCGTCGTACACCGTCAGCGCGTCCATCTCTGTCGATGTCCCGCAGTGACAGCCCTATAGCACGTATGATGGCTTCGCGCGTGTCGTAGTGCTTCCCGGCCAGTGGTTCCTTCATTTTGACAAAACGGTCGTAATCACACGGTCTCATACCGGTGAATACGGCGGATGTTCCAGTACCTCCCACTACCAGTTATGCAGGAGCGCCGTCACAGTGTTCGCAGTGTGACACTTTGCATTGTCAAGCAGGATGATGGGACACCGTGCCGTCGCTTCCTTCTTAATGCGAGACGAAGGTGGTGTTGCAAGAAGGTGCAGTAGTAGGCTGCGTTGACCGTCTGCCTAAGAGACGTTGTTCTTCTTGCCTAAACATATTGTTAGGGCGCTTGCACTCTCGTCCTCTGCTTCAGAGCACTGCTGTTTTCGACTGAATAACATACAATCGCTCCCACTCACTATACTTCCTCGTCTGACATTCCTTTATCAGCCACGAAACGCTTGTGGCGCTGTGACTCACCCATTACTTTTTATCCAACCCTTGTAGAACAGACATCTACCCCCTTTTTGCGTAATTTATACGGATAATAACGTCTTTGATACTACCATTAGTAATAATAATGCCATTATTAATATTATTATTATTATTATTATTATTGGTACTTTTATCCTGGTACTCCCCCCCAGACGAAAATTCGTGGTTTCGCCTCTGTCCCTCACAGAGCTGGACGCCCAGAATTAAATTAAGATACTACACCCACCCGGCCCATACATCTGGCACATATTAAGTTACATTTTTAATGGGCTAATTATCCAGCTTTGGGCAGTCATCGAACATAAATTTCATTCCAGGATCGAGTAACTGAAAGTTTAAAAGTGCTCGATCGACCACAAGAGGCATGTTACCCCACCTCGAGTCGAACTAGAGATACTCAGCGCCGACGGAAAATTAGGGCGATCAGCAATTCATGATACGTCACCGCGGATGATCACTTACGGGCCCACCCAACTGTGGACCGATTGTTTAATGGAGAATTTTGCCCTGAAGGAGTGTGGAGCTTGCTAAGCGTCGGCAATCAATCATGTTGTATCAGGGAGGTCCTTGGAATAAAGGTATGCTTGGATCTACCCTATACCTAGGAACATTGAATTTTCGCGATGCGCGAAATCGCGAAATGTGAAAAAAAGATGCAATTTTGAACATTCTGCACGTTTCTACAACCACAATGATGAAATATCCATGAGTTTTATTCGCGAAGTAATGCAAAATGTGTGCTTTTCCACGAAATGAACGCTTTTTCGCGAAATAACCGTGAAATATCATCAAATTAAGTAGAAAACACGCAAAAACCGGCAATCGAGGTTTTGCGCGCAAACTGTCGATTTGTAACGAAACGTTTGCCTAAAGTTTCCTACCACTTGCAGCTGAAGAACGTTTTATCTTCGATCACATCAGGAAGACGATGCAAATTTGAATTTTCCATGCACATAACCTCAGTTCGAAAACTACTCAACTTCCAGTTTCATTGAACTTGCTAGCTGTAGAAGCGATAAGATTAGTCTGTTCCCGCACATCAAGGGAAACAATGGTGTCATTTGTGTTCAGTCTTGAATGAATTTTGTTTAGGCTATCATCATGTGTTTGTGTATGTGCAGTAGTGATTATTTTATTTGTTGGACAGCAAGGATATCCTTTAAATACGCACAATGAATAAATCACTTGAGATATGCAATTTAGAAATTAAGTGATTTTGTGTTGATGTTTTCTTTTTGGTTGGACAGCTAAGTACTTGTGTATGTGTACAGTATATAAAAATGAAGTCGTTTATCAATTTATAGCTCTTTTGTATGTTGTTTCCTCTCATGATGAAAAAGTGTGCGCCAATTTTTTTTTCCACCGCTGGTATATACCGCTGATCTAACATTTTATTTACCGCTCTCCTCAGTTTTTATTTACCATAAATTTGTGTCCCTACCTATACCCAACAGGCAAAATAAAAGATTAAAGGTAACGGGTGTTCGATGTACAGACCCTGTGTAAAGGCGGAATCACACTGAACTGGATTTTCCAGTAGAAACGCCCTAGTTGGCGCTAGACTGGCGTAACAATCTATGAAATCATTGGAAATGTTTAAGTATAAGGTATGCCCAAATGAAAAGGAGACCTTTGCTGTAGCGGCGTTATATCTAATCGAAGAGGGTAAATATGCTTGCCGATAGATGGCGCGGTGTTTGTCCCAGTTTGCAGGTGTAGCGAACGGCTTCGCCTGCTGTTTCCTCAGTTGGCGAGAGTTGTTTTCCGCGGACGGGTGCATTATGGATTCCTCCAGAACAGTGCAGAGAGCTGTAATCCAATTTCTTCACGGAGAACGCGAGCATGCTTCACAAATTTATCGCAGGATGAAGGACGTTTACGGAGAGCCATGCCATCAAAAACAGGCACAGTGGTAAGCTCTCGAAGGGGATAGTGCTGCTCCAGGACAACGCTAGGCCACATGTGGCGAGGAAGAACCTCGACATGCTGAGAACATTCCAATGGAAAGTCCTCACACATCCTCCATACACCCCCGATATTTCCCCATGTGACTCCCATATCTTCGGCCCCTTAAAACAATCACTGAAAGGTCAACGGTTCACCTGTGACAAGGAAGTGCAGAACACCTTGGAAAACTGTATCCGTAAGCAACCCAGGAGTTTCTACACTGAAGCCATCCACTCCCTTCTACGCGCTGGGATCAGTGCATTAATAGGCTATCAATGGCAATTATGTGTAGGTATCATGTTACACATTAACTGTACTTCACATATTATGTAATATTCTGTAATATAATATTCTTTAGATATAACGGTAGACTCCTTTTCATTTGGGCATACTCCAAATCCAAGACATTTGGCCATCACTTTTCCAGACAAGAAATATCTAGAAACATCTGAGGAATACCTTGTCAGACATTGCCGAGCTTCCTTGATCGCCATCGTTGTAAACAATACGCTGGTAAAGTCATCTACTAGTCCCGCGCATGGGTGCGGCCATGTTGACTGTATACAACCGGTTGCTATGGTGGTTCCTAAGCCGCCAACATAGGGAAACGCTATTCCGCGTTGGTGCAGTTTGGTGTCTAATGTTTGCAATCACACACAAACCAGAAATACATATCTGACCGTAGACAAAGAACCACGTGACTTCACGTTCCTTGACTCGCCAGCAAGCCTATGGTAGCTAAACCGAAGAAATCCTAAGTTCCGGCTAATTTTTTGTCGGTCAGTTTCTTGGAAAATGCTGCTTTGTTTCTCCATTTCTTCTTTAACTTGTCGCCTGTAAGGAAGCTGTATTTTACCTACGTATTCTTCTGAAACTAATCTAACAAAATGTATCCCTCGCGATCCGTTTCCATACTACCTGCAGTAAGGAAAGTACGGGGAGCGCATTGTATTACGCCAGGTCTTCCGTTGCTATGGCCACAGCGCAGGAAGTGACGTTTACTTTACCAGCGTATTGCAATCAAGGAAGAGACTACAGGTCCGGGAGCAGAGAGGTCATTGGTCAGTTTATAGAGCGAACATTGAGCAGTCAGTTACGGCCATTACATGGAAAGAGGCAGAAGTACAATTCGAGGAAGAACGTGTCAAAGCGAGTCACAAATCAGACTCTTTGTACAGTCACGAGCATAAGCATTCTTCGCAGAACTTCAGCTACAGTACAGAGACAGGTATACCGTTTTTCATTTGCCATGTTGATCCAGTCTTTATTGGTTTAAAACTCAAGTGTTGTGTTATGCGATTCATATGTGTGTAATTAGTACCTCACGCATCTTACCATGAAGCTTACCATGAATAGCGAGTTGCTCAGTAATCAAGATGAATGATCAGTGAGCTACATCAACCCAGTTCGATCCCACATACCGAAGGGTATGTCACGCTGGAAGTGATGGCTGCCAGGCTTGTTGGTAGACCGTGTTTTAATTGCAACTGGCTCTGCTTGATTCTAAATCAGTGGTCTTACACTTCCTGGGACCAATGGCGGCGAATGGGTCGCAAAACCGGGAGGGCAAAGACAGTTTTTTTTCCCTTTCTACATAAGTTTCAGCATTGTACGGGGGCAAAAGTGGCGTAAAGTGGGGGGCTACTGCCCCCTTCGCCCCCCTAATCGCCAACACTGCCTGGGACCCATAAGCACCGGAAGGATTACTTGTAGGCAGGCCCGGATTAAGACGAAATTGGGCCGGATGCTTGAAATCTTCGGTGAACCATATATTTACGTCACAGCGCATAGAATAATAGTAACTGTATAATAAGTAATGCTGTGTCTATGGGTCCGAAATAGGGGCTCCAAATTTCATTCTAAGACTTATTTTCAGGTTAATATAGCAAAAGAAAACTGTTCAGCTTTCGGAAAATTCTCGGCAGTTTTCATCTCGGCCTATTTCAGCATCAATCCGACCGTGCGTGCACCCAGTTTATAATCATATTTTTCCTAACATGGAGTACTTTAAGAAGCCTTCTTTTACGCTTGCCTAAACAAATTACACATACTTCATTCTAGAAAAGTAAATATATAATTTTAAAGACTAACCGTTTGAAAAAAAAATCCCAGTGAACTCTTAAAACCGCCGCAATCCATTTGTTCACAGGCAGTTAGCTTTGTAATCCAAGCAGTCTCGATGCAAATGTGAAATGATGACAGTTGACATCTCTCGGCAACCGCATACGCACGGGGGGAGGGGGGATCGGAAATATCAAGCAACACCTTAAGTCGTCATGCATGTGGCACACAGATAATTAAGAACTCATTGCTGCGACCGAAACAAAAACGACAAATATGTTATTTCCTTGAGTTAAACATCAGATAGATGCCGTAGAAAGCAATGGCAGAGGCAAGTAACAGAAATGTAGAGTTTAGACTACGTACAACACGGGTTTAATTTAAATTGTTAAAACAATATATCTTAGTAATTTAAATGTAACTGTTTTTTAAGACACAGTAAATAAATTTTCGAGCCCGACTTTGCGACTTTGCTGTAGCCATAAACCTTCGGATTTAAGAAGGCTCGTGTTGCTGCAGCCATAAACCTTCGGATTTAAGAAGGCTCGTGTTGCTGCAGCCATAAACCTTCGGATTTAAGAAGGCTCGTGTTGCTGCAGCCATAAACCTTCGGATTTAAGAAGGCTCGTGTTGCTGCAGCCATCAACCTTCGGATTTAAGAAGGCTCGTGTTGCTGCAGCCATAAACCTTCGGATTTAAGAAGGCTCGTGTTGCTGCAGCCATAAACCTTCGGATTTAAGAAGGCTCGTGTTGCTGCAGCCATAAACCTTCGGATTTAAGAAGGCTCGTGTTGCTGCAGCCATAAACCTTCGGATTTAAGAAGGCTCGTGTTGCTGCAGCCATAAACCTTCGGATTTAAGAAGGCTTGTGTTGCTGCAGCCATAAACCTTCGGATTTAAGAAGGCTTGTGTTGCTGCAGCCATAAACCTTCGGATTTAAGAAGGCTTGTGTTGCTGCAGCCATAAACCTTCGGATTTAAGAAGGCTCGTGTTGCTGCAGGCATAAACCTTCGGATTTAAGAAGGCTCGTGTTGCTGCAGCCATAAACCTTCGGATTTAAGAAGGCTTGTGTTGCTGCAGCCATAAACCTTCGGATTTAAGAAGGCTTGTGTTGTTGCAGCCATAAACCTTCGGGTTTAAGAAGACTTGTGTTGCTGCAGCCATAAACCTTCGGGTTTAAGAAGGCTTGTGTTTGTGAAGCCATAAACCTTCGGATTTAAGAGGGCTAGAGAGTTAGTTAGTGACTACCCTGCTCAGAAAATATCCTCTCTGTCCCCTCGTCATTTTCTCTTCTGGAGATCTCACT
The DNA here is from genome assembly GCF_977018435.1 of Lepisma saccharinum. Classification (NCBI taxonomy): domain Eukaryota; kingdom Metazoa; phylum Arthropoda; class Insecta; order Zygentoma; family Lepismatidae; genus Lepisma; species Lepisma saccharinum. Next base: position 13,610,152 of record NC_139258.1, read on the forward strand.
GGTTACAACGAGCGAGATGCTATTAAGAAAAGTTGTTCGTCGTTATGTCCTCTACACGATGTGAATGTGCCATTGTGTTGGACGAAGCACGAAGAGGACAACCAGAACAACACCAGAACCAGAAACCAGGCAAAGAAAACAACCGGGATTTGGACGCTATCCGTGGGAACCAAGATTGAAACTCTGCCCGCCAACTCGGAACAATATGACGGCTTTCCAATATTGACTTTCTTCTTGGCCATGAAACAGGAAACTCGTGCGAAGAATTTTTGTTTGTCGAACGATCCATGAAGATCCGAGTTCGAGGAACCCCATTGGAACGGTCGAGTTAACTGAGTGGATGTTGAATGGATTCCGAGAGTCAACTTGGATGATAGGGAGTCTTTTTGTTCATCGCTGAGGAAAGAACAAGGTGGTGTTCAGAAGGGGGTTTCTTCACACTGTTGTAATCGCCACACACGCAACATATCGGCTGGCTACTCATGAGGATGGGAGGGTAATGGGATGATGTGGCTCAAGGATCACATATGGAAAGGATACATAATACAAACTTCACAGATGGATACACTGCACAGAGGTGCAGACCAGTGATGTGCGTCTACGCGTAAACAAAGATAGTCTACATTCTATACGTATACTATTTTATACACATAGATTAGGTAATCTGTGTAAACAACATGGCGAAAGGTGATAACTTAGCAAAGTGTGCCGTGGAATTAAGAGAAAATTATACTGCATATCAGTTGCTGATGTGTGAGGAGAACTTTTCATACTCTTTCTTCCAAATTCGAACAATTTCTCACCTAGGAAGAAACCTTATATAGGAAATATTCTAGTGTTTTATGGGAAAAAGACCACTCTTGCCTCACGACTGCCATCTGTTGTTGTTTTTTGCATACTATTTATCTTCTTCCAATAGAAGAGACGAGAAATTTTGTTGTAAATAGTATTCTATTCATTTCGTTAGGAACTAATGTAGTTGAAAATGTCACTTTCCCTTCATGAAACCCTTGAAAATTAATTTTAATGCACTTTAGGTTGTCTACGTAGTCTATGTAAACTACAACCCAATGTAATCTACGCGTAGATTACGTGTAGACAACGCATGTTGACGTAAACTTATAGTTTACTGCACATCACTGGTGCAGACGCATCCGACTCTTTCAACAGCGATTTCTGAAATATTTTTCCTTTCACACGCGAAATTTTCAGGCCCCTATTCATAACTTATATGAGTTATGTATATATACGTATTTGTCTTGGAGTAAAGAGGCTGCTTAAAAATTAATTGTGTACGATGCTTTATCGCCTCTGAAATTCCGATCACCATATCTGAGGAAAAAGCCTTAGTTCCCGAATAACTTTCGTGCTGCATGTTTTTTTTCCCCCTGTCGGCTCCCACCAGGAGAACATCTGAATTTCCAACTAGCGCTCGCAACAGACAAGTTCGAACTCACGTTTTACATTTCCCGGAAGTTTGGCAGACGCTGACCTGTTCCTGGCCCGACGTCCACTGGCCGAGAAATCCTGATGAGCCCGAGGGTTGTGAAAGGTCCAGCGGGAGTCCTTCGAGCCCTTGGGAACCAGATGGACGCCTCGAATTGGGCCGAAAGTGAAATTTTCGCGGTCGTACCTTGTGCACTTATTCCATCGCGCTTAATCTGTTTCGCTGTAATTCCCTTCGCTCTTAAAATTTCGCGCTAATTCCTTCGTGTCTATTCCGTTCGCATTTGATCCGTTTGGTCCGCTTCGTTCGCTATTATTGTTGTCATTATTATTATTATCATTATCATTACTACATTAACTACTACCACTTATGTATTTTTTTTGTAAATACATACATTTGTAATTTCCAATTCTATGTATCTACCTATATACAAGTGATTGATTGATTGAGTTGTTGTTTTAAGTCCACTTTATGCACAGTAAGGCTAATTGGGACTGGGCCTACAGTTTAAAGTGGAATTCGAACCACTATGTGCATCCACTTGGTATCAAACCCGGGACCCCTTTATTACGTTACCACTACGCCATCGGGGAGTCCCCAGTATCTATATACAATTTGCATAACTGTATACTTAAATATTAATTCATGTAGGACAGAAAACTATTTCTTTTATAGTTAGACAATCAGTGTAAAATAGACTGTAAGCTTAGAAACCCTGCTTCTCCTTTAAGTCACAGAAAACAATATCTTTTATATAAAATATTGCTACATTTTCACCTTCGAATTACAATAACTCTTTGCAGAAATCTCAGAGGGGTCCAGAGCCCCCCTGCTCTTGGTTCTTTTGGCGTTTAATTCTGTGTTACGCTTCGCGGTTGCAGTGTTGCCACAATCTGAGGGCATAATTTCCGTTACCAAGGTGAAAAATTTCCCTTTTTGCACTGTTTTTCCCTTCACAAAAAACCTTTAAAAATAATAGTAATAATTAGTACATAATCTGTACTAATCTGTATTATTTCTGAGTTTGGTCTCTTAAAATTTCCATGGAATTTTGGTATTTTTCATCCCATTTCGTTCAAAATTTGGTTCGAATTTCCCTTCATGTGGCAACACTGCGTGGTTGTGCCCTTTCGCGTTTAGCCTGTTTCTCGCTTAATCCCTTTCGCGGTTTTTCCATCACCTTCTAGAATTGCCAGTGATTTTACGTTGAGTCGTTGCTGTCCCCTGAATCTGTTCTTCTGCAGGTGACGTCATCGTAAGTAGGGTGTCAATTAGGTGAATCATCACCCCCGAAAGATCAACTACACCTAAGAAAGTAGAGAAAATTTCACCTCTCTCAGGACTGGTTCTATATATCAATGCCAGAGGTGGGTGGGAGATCTTACAACCAGTCACGGGGTGACGTGTGGTCAGCTCGACGAAACCTCCAGTTGTTGTTGTAGGTTTCCGTGACCGGATTACGCTACTCATTCGTAGCTTCCCAATTTCCTCACGATGGTGAGTGGCCACCGGTCCCATACACAGGCCGAAATCTCAGGGGAACAGTTGTTACGTTTCCCCCAGGAGACTCGAATCTGCGCGCCTCCCGTGGCCGGACCCCGAAGCTTGATCCGTAGACTACACGGTCATGATTAGGGATATTCATATTTGTTACGTACCTTTCAGTCAGCTCAGGAATTTACCCTTCGCTCCTCATGTAGTTGTCAAAAGACTCTTGTAATCACCAGGTGTGGAAAACAAAACTTACTATTTCACTTTTATAAACTGTTTATATTTAGATAAAATCTCTTAACAGCAATTTATCAACTTTAAACCGCATATTACCATTATTCTCGACATTTTTCAACACAATTCTCCCATTGCTATGGTATTTTAAGCTTGTTGATAAATCTATCAGTTTCTTAAATGTTGCCAGGTCCTGGCACATCAAGGTTACTTTATTTTCTATCTGACACTAGTTGTCTATGACATCATAAACATTTGCAAACTTAAAAAACGAACAAACACAATATTTAACTACATTACAAAGAATTACAATGTAATGTCCAAGTCATTACATATTTAATACTATAACATAATTTTGTAACGTAAATTTATTCGTAATACAACTGGCGGCCCGGGTTCAAATCGTGGCCTGGGCATGGATGTACTTTCTGAGGGTCCCTTCGTCAATTTCATCATATCCTCATCGTCGCGTACCCAAAAGTGGCAGAAAAGCAACGTAAATAACCTAATTCACTCAATCAATTAAGTGTTTTTTGGGGGAATAGCTGCACTTCGTCTGTAGCAGGGTTTGTCCTGCGCTTATTCGCAATTTTTGTCTCAATTCCTGACCTCCATGTCGCGGAAACAGAATGAATTAACACGGTGATGGACAATTTGCCTGTTATTTTATATTACACAGTTTTGCGACACAGGCAATTACGGTCGTGTGCATTTTGGCAGTTACAAAATATAAATCAAACCGAGAGCATCCAGTGCACTCAAGTGAAATGTGTATGAAAGGAAGCACTCTCGATACATGACGTAAGCCGGCGGAGCTCGCGGCGGGGAAGAGGGGGGGCTGAAAAGAAATGTACTGCATAGACATCGATCATAGTAGCGGAAGGTTGAGCAGTGTTAACAGCTCATGTAAGTAAAAAGTAACTGTTGCGAAGGTGTCGCAGTGTTCGATGCTGACATGTGCGAAATCAGAGGTAGGCAAATTTTGTTCTGAGGGATTGATGTTATCTACAGAACATGACGCTCGATGATGTGCCATTATTGAGGTGTTGCCAACTCATGATTAATAAAGTTACTGGTAGTAGCTGGGCTGGTCGGAAAATATGGTGTCAATAATGTAACAGCTGAGGTATTGTCTTTCTATTTCCGTTATTTTACGTCACACTTTCTGCCTCTCGGGTTAATGGCGACAATGAGGATGAATGATTGATTACATGTTGAAATAGATGATGGGACAAAGAGGGATCCAAAACCCGGGACACCTTGATTTCAAGGCGATAGTGTTGCCAGCACCCCATCTGGGAGACTCTATACACACACACATCAGAGAGAGATTGTATGTGAGCGCGTGTGTGCGCGCGCGCATGATGCAGCTTATTGAGTACTACATACATAGAGTATTCGTTTCGACAGTTGTACAGCTGTGAGATTGTCAGTTCAAGCACTAGTGGATGAGACGCAATGTTGCCAACTTAGAGAACGCAAAGTGTCAATACCGTAAGAGGCACAGTGTTGCAAACTAAGAGTTTAATTTAAGTTAATATTGTATGAAATTGAAGGAAGGGAATACGAAATATTTTGGAGGATAGAGGTTCAACTGAAGCATCGAGACACGTAGATACACTTAAAAGGAACTGCAAGTTACTTTATCTGGACGATAATTCGCTTTCTTTGTTTGATAGCTATTAAGAAACTCTCCTCCTCACATCTTGCCTATTTATTCTACACGAAAATCGAAGCGTCTCAAATAACATGCAAAACGTAATCCAATAATGATTCCAGATTCAATAATGGTGAAAGCGGAAGAGAAAGATTCTCAAATTGCATTTACAGCCGTGCTCTGGCTGGTAATAGAGAAATTTTGATAACATAACATTTAAACCACCAAAATATACCAGGATCGTGTAAAGCGTGACACTGCTACGGTAGCCAGTGCCATCTATGATACATAATTTGTAACATCAACTCCTAAATATTTTTTCAAGCAAGGAATTCTTTTCAGAGCAATCCCTCTCCCTTTTGCAACGATTTGTACCAGTCTCACTTATATTATAGGCTAATCAGGAAAAGACGTATGAAGCTGGAATCAGTTATATTTTGTATTATCTTTGCGTACCATGGCATGTAGACTCGAATAATTCAGTTTTATTTTCCATATTTGAACATATACAGTCCCTACCAAAAGTTTAAGACCACTAGCTTTTTTCATATAAATGAATCCTGACCGAAAGTTTTTCGTACAAATATGGAGTGAAATTGTATGGAAGTAATATAGTGTGTGAGGCATATATTGCCGAAAAAATATTGGTATACGTCTTGTAGTTCTTGACATACGAAAGTGGCAAATCAAATTTTTTGACTGAAAAACCCAGAATTTTGAAGTACAGATCAATGTGTATACACGTAACCGACGTCGTTTATGACAGTACTGATTTTTTTCCAGTATTGTGGAACATGAACAAAGGTTTTGGCACAAAACAAGAAAATCCCAAAAAAAAATTCTCGTGTTCGTGTTGACGTCACTTTCTCATCTCCGCAGAGGAAGTGAACCCGCCTGAATGTTTTCTCCTGACGACAGACTGAGTTGAAAAACAGGTGAAGGTGAGAAGTCAACAGAAACGGTTATTGGAATGCCAGAATAGTGTAATTCGTAATTAATTTCGTTTCATTCTAGCTATATTCGAAAATAATAATCAAGTGGAGAAACTTTCGTGTATTTACGTTTGTCTTGCTCAACGTTAATTCTATATGCAAGTGTGTTTAGTGATTGTGATGTGATTTAATATGCTATAGAATTGTTCCTCTTCAGGCAGAAACGTAACCAATCTGTACCTTGCTTGTAAGTCTACGTACGATAGGAAATGTAAGTGATTATAAAACTGCGTTTTAACTTTGAATACTGTGTTGTTTCTTTTCTACCCAGCAAGCCCTGATGATTTGCAAAGATTCTCATGTCCCCGACTAAAGGAGTAGCGGACTAACTTTCTGACGACTGGTGTACAACTGGTTTCCACGTTACAAACGATGAAAGTAAGGTTTGCGCTACTTTTGGAGCACCCTGTATAATTTTTCAATACTTCCTGATGCCGATGCATTCGTAATCATAACGCGCTTCGAAGAGATAGAAATTTCAGTAATAGATACAGTTCCTAGGTATGACTAAAAATGGAGATTGCTCAAATTTGGCCTGTTAATTTTTAGTCACCCTGTAGAAGAAAATTTATTTCCGAGGGTCTCAATCCGTATCTGATTCGTTCTCTCTGATAGTTCGAGAGCAGGGAAATCCTAACCTCGTCTTTATCCGGGCTATTCAGTGGCCTCTTCATTCAGACGCTAAGCTCCCTGATCCAATGGCATTAGTTCCCGCTTAAAGATTGCGTCTGATGACGTCACAGAGGCATCTCCGCTAATGCTGGATCTGCGGTATCGCTAGAAAAAGCAGGTCTTCTGCTTCGTGTAGGGCTGGAGGTTGCATGGCTAAAGTGTTTCTTCGCTCTACAATACCGGATAATATAGATATTCGGATATACATGTATCCAGATATCAGAATATTCTATATCAGGTATAACACCATTAACCCTTATTTCCATGATAATAAAATATTTCTAACCGGATAATATAGATAATATAGATATTCGGATATACATGTATCCAGATATCAGAATATTCTATATCAGGTATAACACCATTAACCCTTATTTCCATGATAATAAAAAAACTCAATATGCTGAACAAGGCAGAATTTATTTTATTTTAAAACAAACTAAACGTAACGTTTCAACCTTCTAGCAAGGTCTTCTTCAGACTCTGTACCAAATACAAATGAAAGGTACAAAACAGGAAGATATATGACAAAAATCATTCCCCTCCAGACACAAGAATATTAGAAAGTTGTTTATCTGGAACATTCCTTTCCAGGTGTTTCAGCAGGTGGCCTCCTTCTGTCAACTATTGTTTCACCTGACAGGCGATTTAGATAAACATTTCCTTTCGTCTGGAAAGTGGTTGGACTCTTTATCTCACACTCCTTTTCCTTATCCTTTTTTCCCTTCATTCCTTCTCGTTTGCTCTTGTCCTTTCCACTCTTTCTACCACCTTCTTCCATTCTTTGTTTATCTTCAGTCACCCATTCCAGTTCATTGTGTCTTCTCCTTTCTTCTCTATTTCCTTGGTCTCCTTCCACTTTCTCACTAGTATTCTCTTCTCCCTTCCTATCTGCTTAGCTTCATCCCACTCTATGTCATGTCCTGTTAGTAGTATATATTAGGCGTTTCAAAATAGTACTTAGTAGGTATGGTCTTTTTTTACCAATTGAATATCACTTTTTGACATACTTTGACAATTTTTTGTCGATGTTTTAGCGTTTAGCGATGTTTTAGTACAAATTTTCACTATACTCATTTTTCCCCCACTCGTACTTGGTAGGTATATCATGATGTTACGTGATACAACTTAACCTATCCTTTTTTTACGATTATTTAATTTTTTTACGATCCTAAGTGATATAACTTAACCTATCATTTTTTTTATTTATGCACTGTTTGAACGTTATTATTTGAGGATCATATTTTGTAGGTATTTTTTTTTATCAATCGAATATAAGTTTTTGACATATTTTGACAATTTTTTGTCGATGTTATAGCGTTTAGCGATGTTTTAGTACAAATTTTCACTGCACTCATTTTTTTCCCTACTCGTACTTGGTAGGTATATCACGATGTTACGTGATATAACTTAACCTATCTTTTTTTTTTACGATTTTTTAAATTTTCTTACGATCCTAAGTGATATAACTTAACCTATCATTTTTTTTTATTTACGCACCGAACTAACCTACAAGGGGGACTCCGTTTGTTTTAATATTTCAGTATTATAAGGTTTTCACAAATTTTATATAACCTAAAATGTGTTGGATGTTGATTTTTAGTATGTGGCAATTTTTTATGAATTTTAAAACTGTTCCGTCACCCTCTCGTTCTTCACGTCGTGGACGAAGGACTTCTCTGCAATCAGGATGACGCTGCATAGAGTATCGGCAGGCAGCGCGTCGTGGAACTCGCAAACACCCACTCTACAAAAATTCTACTATATGATCTTTCACTGGCTAAGCTAACCTACAAATAGGAATTGGCAGCACTGACTTATAAACCCACTGGGTCTTCTTGGCATGTTTTTTCATGATGTGTTGCCAGGCTATTGCGCATCTTGGTGTATACAATGTATATATTTTGAGAGGGGGGTTATAGCTTTTTATGCTGTACGAATACTAAAAACTTGACAGTGACAACCAACAGAGTAAATAAACCTACATGCAGAAACTAACAACACTAGTTTCTGACAGTGAATTTGAAATAAAATATTAAACAAAATACATGAGTAAGCACTGTGATTACAAATAATACCAGTGTTATTACACATTCATTCTTATTTTTCGAAGTTGAATGGAAGCACGTGTTTTTTACGCTCTCGTAATACTGACCTTGCCCCAGTGATTTTAAATTGCTTCCATCCGGTTTTTTTTTCTGTGTTATTTCCGCGCGCACGCAACATTCGCTTTCAATAGTTTAATGAAACACAGAAGGAGTGTTAGTTTAGCAGGTTTTGAGTTTACAATTTATTAAATTAAACAATAATTTATGTAAGAATATACTTGTACTTACCGAACACAAAATAATAAAAGCACATGTGAATCTTTGCGTGTGTTCATGTTATATGACGACTGAGTAAAAAATAATGTTGACTCCCCGAAAGATAAAAGTTCCTGGTTCGACATCAGATGCATGCAAATTTTATGTTTTGCTCTCCAAAATCTTGATTTTTATGTTTGTGCTATTTGTCATACAGCAGAGGAGAAGAGGGGAGAGGGGAGGGGAGGGGGTACTATTAGCGCTATCTATTAGCAAACAATAGAAATAAAAAAGTAGGTCAAACTTTTTCAACACCCAAAAATTTTAAACGTCCTCGTTTAGTAATACGATCAGCAGAAGACGTTTGAAAGAGTACTCTTAGTCGAGAAAGCTAATTGCTAGGGCCCATATATTGCTAAAATGTTCTTTAA